>NC_138218.1:12077189-12629147 GCF_964194415.1 Vipera berus
TTCAGGTCCCTGCTGGGGCCACTTCACCTGGGGGCCCTGAAGCTGCTGCAGCCCTTCGGGCCCCGGAAAGTCCCCCACTGCCTTAGCATATGGGGGCTCCAAAGGGCTTCAAGGGGAGAGCCTGACCTATTGACATGCTGGAGCCAATACGTGGACCAGGCAGATGGGCACCGGAGTTCCAC
This sequence comes from Vipera berus, assembly GCF_964194415.1. Taxonomy (NCBI): domain Eukaryota; kingdom Metazoa; phylum Chordata; class Lepidosauria; order Squamata; family Viperidae; genus Vipera; species Vipera berus. The sequence goes on from NC_138218.1 coordinate 12,077,372, forward strand.
ACAGGGGCAGGGTTCCTTACCCACCCTACACCCTTCAGGGTGTTCCCGGGTGTCAGATCTACCCCACTGAGCCTTGGGGGGGATCCTGCTACCCCCTGTCCTGGGGGGGCTTGGGCATCTAGGGGAGATGGCTGGCATTTGCTGAAGCAGGGAAACAGACAGCCTGGGGGAGTGAGGGCAAGCCGGGCGCATCCGGAACCAGATCATGTTTTGGGGAGGGGGGCGAAGCCGCAGCTGCCTGCCGGCCACGCGCTCTGCCGCTTCCAGGGCTCATAACCCATCTTGGTCCTAATAGCTCTGCTGCTCATAAAACCTGCCGACTCTGCAAAGCTCAGAGCCCCCAAGGGGGAAAGTGTTGCTGTGAGCCCCCCCCCCAGTCCCTGCAGTATTACTTGGGGAGGAGCAGGTGAAGGAGAGGAGAGACGGAGAAGGAAGGCTCCCCACGGGAAACGGGGCTCTTCAAAATAACCTTTCCAAGTGCTTCCAATCCGCTTTCAGCCCCGCAGGAGGAGGAGGGCAGTTTCCCAGCCGGCCAAAATGACTCAGCCGAGCTCTGCAGCTGAGAGGGGAGCCAGAGGTGGCTGCCTTAAAGGGGCAGCGAGTAGCCGCAGGGCCAAATAAAACAGGAGGAGCCACATCTGAGGATGGCACTAAAACTTAAACACCTTCTCCGGAGCAAAGCCAGGCCAGGAACGCTCAAGATGGCAGCACGGGCACCAGAGAGGAGCCCAGGAAAAGGGAGGGGGCACCCAGCTTGTGGGACCCAGGTGGGTCTGAAAGCTGACAAGCGGCTGCCCCTTGGCCCGTCCTCCTCCCCTCCTGGGGTCTCCGTGGTTTCTCCTTTGCTTTTCCATTCGGGCCTCCCTCTTGAGCTGTTTCCTCACCAATCTGCCCCCTGGAAGGCTGAGAGAAGAGACTGGTCCTCAGTGAACATTGCTGCCCTGCAAGTCCTCCTTCGCACAAGCTTCTGCAGGGATTTTGGGTGGGTGGGGGAGACAGGAAGGAAAAGTGGACCAGATGGCTGCAAAGAGTTTGGGTGCTGCTTCCCCACCCCCCAAAATACATGACAAGCAAGGATGCCGTGATGCAAAGCTCCATTCCTTCATTTGCCTTGATGGAGGTGGAGGCTCTGTGTGTGTGTGTGTGTGTGTGTGTGGGGCGTGTGTGTGTGTGTGTGTGTGTGGTCCAAGCACATCATTCCAACAGTGAAGTGATCCTTCTACACCCCACCCCAGACCCATCAAGGGAGCACAACCAGGATTGTGGGCAAAACGGGCAGGGAAGGGATTGGAATTCAAGGGCTGCAGAAAAGAAGTCAAACCAACTTGAAGCCCATTTATGTAGAGGCCCTCCAGGTGGGGGGGGAGAGAGAGAGGTGGGGGGAATGGGGGGGATAGGCAGTGCCCCATGTGCCGAGCCCTCCCCCTACCACCCATCGGGCCCAGCGCCTTCCTCCCCGCCAATGGACTCTTTCCTTCCCAGGACTTCCTGACAGACCTCATGATGTCGGAGGTTGACCGCTGCGGGGAGAACGAGCACCTGATCTTCCGAGAAAACACACTGGCCACCAAGGCCATTGAGGAGTACCTGAAGCTGGTGGGCCAGAAGTACCTGCAGGACGCCTTAGGTGAGGCAGGGGGCTGGGCCCTCCCCAGAGGGGCTTCCCCAAGCTGTTGAGGCAGCACGCAACCCATGAAATGGAGCCGTGTGGTTTTGGGCACGGGGAGGTGGGGCTTCTGCATGGGGAACGTGTCACTGGAAGGAGCTGTGCAGCGTCTCTACACTGCTCCCCTAGTCTCTCCGGATTGGCAGTCATGAGGACCAGTAACTTGATTTGCCCCAGGGTGGAGGGGAGGAAACCAAGCTGGCTTCCTCCAGAAGCCCCTTAACTTTCTTTCCCTGGGCTCCCCCAGAATCTGGGGCTTCACTGGCTTCCGTTTTTCCCCTCCCCGCGCCCACAGGCGAGTTCATCAAGGCGCTGTACGAGTCGGACGAAAACTGTGAGGTGGATCCCAGCAAGTGCTCCTCCTCGGATCTCCTGGAGCACCAGAGCAACCTGAAGATGTGCTGTGAACTGGCCTTCTGCAAGATCATCAACTCGTACTGGTGGGTGGGTGGGTGGGTGGGTGGCGCTGCCAGAGTTTGCGGGGGGGAGGGAGTCAGGAGTTTGTGGCAAGGAGGTTGGAGGGCAGGCAGAGTCCCAGGGAGGGCTCTCCGTCCATGCCCAGAGGCTGCGTGCTGCATTTCCTTTCCTGAGAGAAGAGGCCCGGCCACAGGTGGAGGAGAGGAAGGCAAAGCAGGCAGGAGGTGGCGAATTGAACGGGAAAATCAGCCTGGCTGCTCTTAGCAGGGCAGTGGCTTCTCCTGTGCCCAGCTGCCAGGAGCGCAGGATCTTGGGAGAGCTGGCAGCCACTTGAAGACTTGTGGACTTCAACTCCCAGAATTCCTCAGCCAGCCACGCTGTGCGGCTTGGCTTTGTTTCGGGGGAGATGCCGGTGCCCTCGGCTGTCCTCCGGATGCCCAGGAAGGGAGGGAGGGCCCTGCATCCCCTGGGGCAGCCCTTCCTCCTACGAAGCCCCTCTGGAACCGGCCTCCCTCTCCCCGCAGCGTCTTCCCTCGGGAGCTGAAGGAGGTCTTTGCCTCATGGCGCCAGGAGTGCAGCAGTCGCGGCCGGCCGGACATCAGCGAGCGCCTGATCAGCGCCTCCCTCTTCCTCCGCTTCCTCTGCCCAGCCGTCATGTCACCCTCCCTCTTCAACCTGCTCCAGGAGTACCCGGACGACCGCACTGCCCGGACACTGACCCTCATCGCCAAGGTCACCCAGAACCTGGCCAATTTTGCCAAGTGAGGCTCCTCTGGGTTGACCAGCCGATTTTGTTGGGGGGGGGGAGGTCATTGATTCCCAAGCAGATGCCTTCGATTCTCCCCCCCTCCTCATTTCCAACTGGAAGTTTGGTCTAAAAGGGAAGAACCCACCTCCCTCCCCAGCCTTCTGCACACACTCTTGTCTGCCCGTTGTGAGTTTTTGAAAGCCTCTGAAAGCCAGAGAATCGGTTGCAGGGGGGGGGGAAACCCAGACCCTAGCTGCGCGGCCAGCCTGGAGCTTTACTGGAAACAGAGGGAAAAGATTCCATGATATCGCTCCCCTGGCTTTCCTGGCTAGTTCTGAGCTACTGCTTATCCTAAAAGAAAAGAAGGAAGAGAAAGAGAGAAAAAGAAAGAAAAGCTGTATCGATGCACTCTCTTAAATTCAGGGCGGGGCCCCGTGTGGCACTGCCTGGCGGTGCCCACTCCCTTCCTGGCTGGGATCAGCCTTTGGCCTAGAGGCTCCTCTGGATGAAGGAGGAAGACGGTGGTCCCCAGCGTCCTGCTCTGCTTTGGGTCTACAGGTTTGGGAGCAAGGAGGAGTACATGTACTTCATGAACCAATTTCTGGAGCACGAGTGGACCAACATGCAGCGCTTCCTCCTGGAGATCTCCAACCCCGAGACCCTCTCCAACACGGCCGGCTTCGAGGGCTACATCGACCTGGGCCGAGAGCTGGCCACGCTGCACTCCCTGCTCTGGGAGGTGGTGGCCCAGCTGGATCAGGTAATCGTCGTCACCGTCGTCGTCGTCATATCAACAAGACCGAGCAGTAGGGAAGATAAGCAGGAAAATAGTAGTACTACAGCCCTACAACATGGGCAAATAGGCAGAAGACATCGCTGTGAGAATGAGCTGTTTGGCAGAGTGATGGCAGGAGGGGAGAGCTCTCTCTGCGTCTAGTTGTTTTGTCACGCAGTGCCCGAGGTAGAGTGGAGGGAGGCGACTTTCCACGTCCGACGTTTCCTAGGTGAAAGTGCCTCGGTAAGAGAAGCCCGAGGGTCTGACGGTTTCCTCCCTTGCAGAACACGGCCACCAAGCTGGGCCCCTTGTCACGCCTGCTCAGGGACGTCAACGCCGCTCTGAGCAACCCGTCCTGCGTGCAGGTCTCCGTCACGAGCGATCCGGCGGCCTCCACCCCGAGTGCCGGCAATGGCATCTCTGTCGGGCTCCAGAAGATGGTCATTGAGAGTGACCTGTCTGGGTAAGAGCAAGCCAAGAGCCGAGAGAAGACCGGGCAGGCTGGTCTGGCTGTGGGAGCCGGGGAGGCTTCGCAGGGGAGGCGGTCCTGGCACTGGCGAGACTCCCGCGTGCTCTGGAGACCCTGAAGGGGGAGGGGGGGAGAGAAGGCTGAGTGGCTGCGGGGGGAGGCAAAGTTTGATTGCACGGGCCAAACACACCCCCCCGGGACAGGTGGACACTGGCCCCGCATGGCACTTGGGGATGCCCCACCGGTGGTGGCCTTTGCGCCCACCTGGAGACTCGGAGGACAGGGAATCATGGCGGGCGCAGAGCTCTCCTGGGCGGGTTCCCAGCAGCATGTTCTTCACCTGAGCATGGCGGATGTGATGCTTGCTTACCTGCTTGCTGTCCTCTCTCGCGTGCCCTGCCGTTCCTCCTTTTCTTCTTCTTCTTCGTTGTCGTCTTCTTCTCCTCCTCCTCCTCCTTCCTCTTCTCCTTATGCATTTTTATTTCCCCCACAGTCTGATAGATTTCACACGGTTACCGTCTCCAACCCCTGAAAACAAGGACTTGTTTTTTGTCACAAGGTCTGTGGGGGCTCAGCCGTCGCCCGCCCGGAGCTCCAGCTACTCGGAGGCCAATGAGCCCGACGTCCAGATGGCCAATGGCAGCAAGAGCCTCTCCATGGTGGACTTGCAGGACAATCGCCTTTTGGACGGCGGGGGCGGTGGGCTGGGGGCTGCCGAAGCGCTCCCCGAGAGCCACCCCTCTTCCGGGCAGGCCTGGGGCACGCGGACTCAACAGGGTGGCGTGACGGGCACTGCCACCGTGCGCCGCTCCGCACAGACGCCCACCACCCCCAACTCCGAGAACGCCCCTGGCCGGCCCCAGCTGCTGGCCCCCCTCTCCTTCCAAAACCCCGTCTACCAGATGGCGGCGGGCTTGCCGCTCTCCCCCCGGGGACTGGCCGACTCGGGCTCTGAGGGCCACAGCTCGCTCAGCTCCCACAGCAACAGCGAAGACTTGGCGGCGGCCACGAAGCACGGGTTCAGCAACCCCACCGTCCCGGAGGACTTTGCCCGGCGTGCCGGAGAACTGGCCCGCCGGCAGCTCTCAGTCGCCGAGAAGGGCGGGCAACCCACGATGCCCCGGCAGAACAGCGGTGGCCCCCAGCGGCGGATAGACCAGCCCCCTCCCCCGCCCCCTCCCCCGCCTATCACTCGGGGCAGGACCCCTCCCTCCTTGCTGAGCACCCTGCAGTACCCCCGGCCGGCCAGTGGGGGCCTGCTTTCCTCCTCGCCTGACTGGCCGGGCAGCGGTGCCCGCCTGCGCCAGCAGTCCTCCTCCTCCAAAGGAGACAGCCCCGAGATGAAACAGCGCACCCTGCACAAGCAGGTGAGTGGGGCAGGAGGCAAGCCAGGCAATGAGTCCCACGCAGCCCCTCTGAGGGGCTTCTCCAAGGGGGGGGCGTCTCCTGGGTCTCTACTGCCCATGTTGACCTGACTGGCCCTCTTGGTCTGCCCGGCGCTCATCCGGCACAGAGGATGCCCATTTGGGACCTCCATCTGCTGCTTCTGCCCACTCAGGAGGAGCCGCATCTGTCACCAGTCTTGAGACCGCAGTGGGGTGACCTGCGCTGCTGCCTCCCCCCCCCAACAGCATCTCAGTTAATGCCATAAATCTTAGAGTTGTTTGTTCAGCCCCGTCTGTCTCTGTGTGAAAGTCAAGGGCCAGGCTGTCCCCATAATGGCTGCTCTGCGGCCTGGGGTCTTCTCCCATTTCCTTGCAACCTGCATGTCTTATTGGGGCCCTTAGCTTCAGCTCCAAGAAAGCCGCCCACCTGTGGCTGATCCCCCCCCTTAATCGTCACATATTAAAAAAACTCCCCAACAGAACAAGGGGGGGGTGTCTCTGCTGTAGCTAAAGCAAAGCCTTCGGGTGCAGCTGAAGCTTTAGTGAGATGCCCACCTGCCCAGCTGTCGACCCTCCGTGTCCACTTCAGCTCCGCCTTATTCCCCCGTTTGGCCACGTGGCCCCTTCGTTGCAGGCCCCTTCTCCGGTGAACCCCAATGCGCTGGACCGCACGGCCGCCTGGCTCTTGAACATGAATGTGCAGTTTTTGGAAGAGGAGAACGCCGAGCCGGAATGCAAGCTCAGGAATAAAGACGAGCTCAGCCAGGAGGAAAAGGTGAGGAGGGGGCCCGTTTTTGGCTTTGGAGCCCCCGGCCCCGGGAAGAGGGAGAAGCGCTCCGTCTGAAGGCCCTGAACTTGCTGGAGGGGGGGGGAACGCAGTGGTTGGACTTCCTTCACCCCTTCTGCCCTTCCCTCTCGCCCGCCCTGCTCACCCCGTTCTCCCAAAGCCCGGGCATTGCATCAGAAGGCCTATAAAGGAGAATATTTGCAGTTCAGGGCTGAAATGAGGGCTCCTGGGTGGTTTTCTTGCAGACGTTTCTTTGCCCAACTAGGTAACATCATCAGCGCTAGGAGGGAGGGGGGTTCTTGCATTCCCTTCTACCACTGATGGCACGCTAGACCCCTCCCTGCTTTCCGAGGGAGGGTGGGGGCCACAGAGATGCTGCTTGGCTGGTCACCATCCACCCCTCCCCCTTCGGCCCCCTCCCCAGTATCAGCAAGATGTGGCGGTGCTGCAGGACAAGCTGCGCCAATCTTCCAAGAAGCTGGAGGAGTACGAGGTGCGTTTCCGGTGCCAGGAGGAGGGCACGCAGAAGCTGGTGCTGGAGTACCAAGCCCGGCTGGAGGAGAGCGAGGAACGGCTGCGGCGGCAGCAGGAAGACAAGGAAATACAGATGAAGGGGATCATCAGCAGGTAAGGATGGGGGGGAGGGACATCCTTGCTGTGCCCCCCCCAAAGTTAGTCTCCGGGGGTTCCTCCAGCGGGCACCATTCCCACTGGCATAGCCCATGCTGGCATTTAGAAATGGGAGCTCAGCCAGAATTCCTTTAACAAAGGGAGGCTGTCCCAAAATGGAGGGCTGGAGGGGGGGGAGGGTAGAAAGGCAGCAGTGTTGAGAGGGGACCCCTTTCCCACCCCCAGGCTGATGTCGGTGGAGGAGGAGCTCAAGAAGGATCACTCGGAAATGCAGGCGGCCGTGGATTCGAAGCAGAAGATCATCGACGCGCAGGTGGGACCTCTCTCCCCCCCGAGCTGCATTATTGGGGAGGGGCAGGGGGGACGGGGTAGGTGTTAGGTGCAGGGAACCAAGAATGCACAAGGAGCTACTTCGGAGTAGTTTCTTTATTGCTGATAGACAAGAATCTTGCCACAGTAAAGCACAAATCTGCATTACTCTTAAATGAGATGGATTGGGGAGGCCACCCGCCTGCCCTGGCTCTCTTCCTGCCCACCAAGAATTCCAGGCTGAGCCGCCTCTTGGCACCCTGGGAAAGACACACACACACACCCCTCTCTGCCGCCTTCCACCACTGGTTCCTCTCCCCACCAGGAAGAAGGCCACGCTAAGAAGCCGCCAGGCCGCTTATTTCACCCGTCAGGCGGATCTTTGCCAGCCCAGGCAGAGCGAGGCTGCCAGGAGGGGTGGGCTACCTGAGCAGCTCCAGGGATTTGCCCAGCTCCTCACATCTCTGAGGCGGCCCTTCTCCGCAGCCCCAACCCATTAGAGGCAATCGGAGACGCTGCTGGTCTCGGCAAGAGACCCCGGCTCATCCGTTAATTAGTCCACCAGCTCAGTCGATTCAGGGTTGGGAAGCAGAGACAGCCAGGAGATCCTCATCAGCCGCCCAAGGCGAGGCTGGAGGACAACCACCCTCCTGGGGGAGCCTCCCTCTCAAAATAATTTCATGCGGTGGGGTGGAAGGAAGAAGCTGCTTTGCTGCAGATCAATAACCCAGGCGCCTTCACGGAAAACAAAAATGTCTGGGGCTGAAAAGCCTAGAAAACAGCAAGAAAATTGCCCCAAATTTGAACTCTCCTCCCAGCCTTTCTCTGCCTTGGTGACTTTGAGCCATGTGGACTTCCGTTATTCCACAGCCAGCATGGCTGGACCTCAACTCCCAGAATTCCCTAGGTGGCATGCTGGAATTCTGGGAGTTGAAGTCCATTCTTCGGAAAGTTAACCGCTTCCTGTCCCAGATACAAAAATGCTTCAGCTGGGAAAATCCGGCCAAAGGAGGAAAGGGGGACGCAAGGCGGGGCTCCCTTGGCAATGACCGTCCCGTCTCCCCTTTGCCCCCCTAGGAGAAACGCATCGCCTCCTTGGACGCGGCCAACGCCCGGCTCATGAGCGCCCTCACGCAGCTGAAAGAGAGGTACAGCACGCAAACCCGCAACGGGATATCCCCCACCAACCCGACTAAATTGCAGATCACCGAGAGCGGTGAATTCCGGAACAGCAGCAGCTGTTGACCCCGGGACCGGCTGCTGCGGCTGTGCGAGCGAGTGAGCGAGAGGAGAGCCTGGCCAAGCCCAGCAGCCTGGGAGGGTGAGCTACCTGGCACGGGCCGGGCCCTCCAGCGGGCAAAGCCGAGTGGACCCCGAGCCCTCCTCGCCAGCGGCCCCTGGCCAGGGACGGAGCTGAGAGCGCAGAGGCCTCCCACCCAGCAGGAGCTGAGCAGTTGTCCAAAGAAGAAGCTTCAGCAGCCGAGCCGGGTCACTTCCAGGGATGCGGAGAGACTTCTGACGCACCCAAGTTCTCCCAGAGCTGCCGTACCTCCTGGCACTGCCAGCACCCTGGGTACCCGCTCGGTGCCTGGGGCCACCTCCTCCTCCTCCTCCTTCGTGGCACCTCCTGCCGGCCCCAGCAGACCTCAACAGGGGACAAAATTGGGGCAGGTCAGGGGCTCCATCATTGGCCAAAGGAGTCTCTGCAGAGGTGTTAGATGCTTCTCTGTGTGAGTCCCTGAAGAATGGCCGCTAGTCAGAAAACCTCGACCCCAGGCGGGAAGTTCAAACTCAGCTTAAAGATGTTCCTTCCTCAGTGAAGTTTGCAGAGTTAATTTGGGGGTCAACCTTTATCAGCACGGATCCCCTCTTCCAGCGCTTAAGCCCTTAACCATTTCTGCCCCCCCCCAGGGCTGGAGAAAAGGCCAAAAATGGAGCGGAAAGGGCAGAAGGTGGCACGGGTGTGGTGCAGCCGACTGCGAGGCCAATGATCTTCCATCTAGGGACAGGTTTTGCATGCCGTATGCTGCAAACGCAGGCAAGGAGCTCCGCGGCAGAAGCCCTGTTTGGGCAGCTGGTCATCTTTAGGAAGGGCAGACCCAAAACGTTTGCAAAGGAGGTGAAAGCTGCAGAAGCCCCCCCCACTGCCGCCCAGCCCTCCCCAAACAGCAAAAGTGAGAACCCACCTGGGGCAGCCTCGGAGGTCCTGACATCCCAGGGAAGAACGGCCGAGAGGCTGTTTTGCAGTGCCAAACAATAATCATGAAAAAAGAAGTTTCTTGTTACTAAATTAAGCTCTTAAGCCCAAGAAACAAATCCACACCAGGGCACGGTGCAGTAATGTGTCAGGATGCCAAGGCACCCGCATCTCTGCCCGTGTCTCAGCAGGAAGAAAACAACCTCTTTGCCGGCCTCTTCCAATCTGGCCCTTTGGGGGGGCAGTATTAGGGAATGGCTCCCCCCTCGATTTCCTAGTAGCAGGGGAGCTGCCATCCCACAGATAGGGAAGACCCCCACTTTATATCAAGCTGCTCACAAATGGGTTTCTGCTTGGCGGGGCCTCTGGCGTCCCGCGTGGGATCCAACCGGCCGGGGAGGGGCATTGCAGACGCCCGGCGGCCAGCCTGTGGGGCAGCCTGTTTCTCCAGCAACGTGTATGGCAGGTCCCCGCATGATGGCTGCCAGAGAAGCGCCAGAGGAGGGGAAATGTCAGCCTCCCTCGCGTAGGAAGAGCGGTAACTGCCTTTCTTTTTTCTTCCACAGTCTGCGTTAGGAATAAAACGGCCCAAAGCCCAAAGCAGGCCTTGCTGGAGTCTCTCCTCTTTACTGGGGGTGTGGGTGCTGCGTGGGAAGCTGGCCACCTCGACGAGGCCGCGCAAAAGAGAGTAACCGAGCAAGGACGCAGCCTCTGAAAAGTGCCACCCCTTCCCCTAATCTGAACCGCTGGGCAGCCCTAGCCGGGCCGGTGGGTCCGTGGCCTGTCTTGGCAGTGCGGTCCGTTGTGAGACGGGGGGGGGGCGCGTGAGGTGTAGGAGGCAGCAGCCACGGAGGAAGGCAAAAGAAGCCGGACGCTGAACCCCGCTTGCTCCAAGCGCTGGCTGCATGCAAACTCTGGCCCCGGGTCCTTTCCCAGAAGACCCCGAGTTTAATACCGACAACACCCCACCTTGTGATCCCACCTGGGCCCGAACATTCACAGACAATCGTGCTGCTTTTCTGCACCCCACTTTCTCTCTCTCTCTGTCTCTCTCTCTCTCTCTGGGGCGAAGGAACCAATGCCTAAAGATCCGTGGCACCACCGGACGCCTCCCAGTAGTTGTTCCTTGCCCCCCAATGCCGCAGGGGGGCATCTGTAGGATGGGTGCCCATCACCGAGGAGGGTGCATGCAAAATGGAGCGCAGATTTCATCAGCCACGGTGCTCCGGCAGGGTCTTAGGCTGGGAAAAGCAGTGAGCCAACCGCTTTTCCTTGCCAACCACTCCCTGGGCCCCTTGCCATCCCAGAGCCACAGCTGTTGGGTCAAGCTGATCCTCCCTCCCTTTGAGAGAGGCATTCATGAGACGCCCTTCCCAGTGGCTAACTGCGCTGTCCTTGGTGCTGCTGCGGACTGTCCAGGGTGCCAAATGCCATGTCACAAATGCTGGAAGCAGCTGTCCAGTAAGCCCTCTCGCCTTGCCCGCCAGAGGCCTAGGATGCCCGGAGGCTCCCCTGTGCCATCAAGGGCTCAGTCCAGCCTCTTGGGGCTCGGCCTCGACCCTTTGGTCCCTCGCCTCGTCGCCACTCAAGCCTGCGTGGGTGGGAGGGCACCCCAGCTCCGTTCTCCAAAGGGATTGCACCGGAAAGAGGGGGGGGCTGCTGCCATTTTGTTCTTGGGGTGCGCGAAGCCTGTTTTTTCTGTTCTTGAACTTTCTGCCATATGAACTTGTTACGATCTGTAAGATTTTCGTTTTTACAACTAATCCTTATAATACACTGATCTTTAGAAGTTGTACAGGTTCTCTTTGTAAAATGGAGAAAGATGTTTTCAAGTATCGAATATGATGTGCCATTTTTTTATTTTTGCCTGACAATATCAAAGCGGCTGCTTTGAGGAGTTCAGCATCGTGTTGCAGCCACGCAGGGAGAAGCCGGGGCTGGATCTGCACCCTTGGAAACCCCAAATATGTCTGGGGGTCCAATTCCTGCTGCTTGTTTTGGAAGTGAGCTTTGTGGTCCCGCTAAATTCTGGAGAAAAAAAAGTTAATACCAAAAAAGGCAAAGGTATTTTTTTTGCAATGCGGGATCCTTTCCGAATGTGACACTCAGGCCAGGCCTGCTCGGTGGGAACAGCACCAAGTTCCCAACGGCTGAGCTGAAGGCCCTGTGGGGGACCACCCCACAATGGTAACAACCCACAATGCAAAGGAACCAGAGGCCCTGGGTGCACCCCAAATGCACGTCTGGTTTTCTGGGTGCTCTTGGGTGGCCGTGGGTTAGTTGAACCCTCAACCGGGCGGTCTTGACCTGATCCAAGCAAGGGGTTCAGCCTCTTTCGCTTTCAAGCTGTTTGGGCAGGGAGGGGGTTTTGCCCAACATCCCCCTCCCTCCGTCAGAGCCCTCGTCGGAGTTGGAGGGCAAGCCACAGGCCCCCACCCAGCTCTTTGTTCAGCACGACAGGCTGGAGGGGTTTGGCTTGACCCCAGAGCCAAGCAGCCCCACCTCTCCCCCTGGTGGGCAAGGCCCCCCAGCTGGGCATCGGGGTGCAGAAGGTGGGGAAAGGAAAAGCAGCTGCTGGTGTGTTTTCCTGTCCGGCCCTCGTTCTCCACCACTTGCCAGACCGTGCCACGAGGGTCTGCGTGGCACTGGGGCACTTCAAGGGACCCAGAAGATGGGAGATGAAAGTCTTCACCAAAACCCCGAGGTTGGTGGGTGATCTACTGGGGAAGGACGGTGATCTTTCAACCAAAGGGGACTCTCTGAAGTTTCTCTGTGGTTTGGCACCCGCTATGTGGAAAAAAAAATCTCCATGTGGTCTCCTTTCCCTTTTCCCTCCTGGACAGCAGCACTGTGTCTTCATATATACCTCTCTGGCGCACACAAGCGCCCTGGGTCCCTCTTGTTCCCTGTTCAAACCAATCTCCGTGTTTTATAGCCTCTTCTAAAAGAAACCAAGCAAAAAATGACAATAATAATAAAATAATTTTTGTAAGTATGTTTAATAAATTAATAATGAACAATAATAATAATAATAATAATAATAATAATAATAATAATAATAATAATAATAATAATATGAAGCCGAGCGGCAGGACTTGCTGAGTTGTTTCCTTCAGTTTTGCTGTCGAACAATGTACAGAGAACGTAGTTCGTGTCCAGAGCAAAGAACCATGATGTGTGTGTGCCATTTGTGTACATTTGCAATTAGAAAAATATTAAAGATTTATTTAGCTATTTTATTCAAGCTTTTTCCCCGTGTAGGATACCTGCTTGCCTGAGAAGTTCATTGTCTTTGTGGGGTGTAGGTGGGTTGGGCCAGTGCTGAAGCTTGCCTTGGGTCAACTGCACCTCCAAATTCTGCAGGAGGAGGACTCCGTCACCCATCCATCCACCTGCCCACCTATTATGCCAAGGCATTGAGGGAGAGGAGGTGTGAGGTAAGAACACTGTGCTTTTTTGGTCACGCTCTTCATGCTGTCTGCTTCTTGCAAACCCCCTTTATTTTCTCTGTTTCACGCAAGACCATTGCCTCACCCGTGAGCGATCTGGGAGTCTCCATTCAGCCAGGACTTTAACAATAGTTGGAAGGGACCTTGGAGGTCATCTAGTCCAACCCCCTGCTCAGGCAGGAAACCTTTCTTATCTTCCTCTTAGTCCTCAGGTTACACCCGTTTGTTTAGCAAACCAAGTCAACGGGCAAGCCAGATTCACTTCACAACCGTGTTACTAACTTAACAGCTGCAGCGATTCGCTTCACAAGAAAGGTCATAAAACGGGGCAAACCTCAGTCTACAACTGACTTGCTTAGCCACGGAAATTTGGGCTCGATTGTGGTCATAAATTGAGGACTGCCTGCATTCATTCTTGACCCAATCTCTTCCATATCGCCTCTTTCAGTTTTTCCAAGAAGTGTTCCTGGCAGACCAGCCACCCTCCGCTTCTCCTTTCCCCGTCTTTAGTAAACATTTTACGAAGGCGCCAACGTTCACCTGCCGTCCTGGCTTCTTGGCACTTACGTATAAACTGCAATCCTTCACTCCATTTTCCTTGTCAAAACCCAATTACCTCGGTCTCAGATACATCAATTTTCAGGCCAGACCCCTCGCTGCTTCGTACAAGCTAACATTGGCTGAAAATCACTCCGGTTTTCTCAGCCGAGCAGCGGCAACATCTGCATATAAATGCACACCGGGCGCTGCCAGCCACCACGAGCGTTCCTTAGGTATTTATTTCTAAATTTAGCAGCCAACAGAATATCACACACGTCGTCCTCTCTGCGCTACGCCAACTCTCTGCATCCAGCAACTGACCTTCAACTCCTTGTGCAAAACGTGCCGGAATTCAAGCCTATTTACTTTAACCTTCCCTTTTTTTTTTGCTTTCTTCTTGCAACCCACAAATGTACACCGGAAGGTCACATTCCTCCCCTTCTTAATGATGGGCAGAACAGCCAACATCCACCCTGCCTGGCACAAAGCCACTTCTCACTTCCCACAGGTCACCTCTCGCCACCTTCCCGCCCGTCAAGTTTCCAGGCACACTTAACAAATTAATCGACCTGCAGTTGTTGCCTTCGTTCTTGCTAACTTCTCCTCCACACAAGGAAAGAGCAGTCTCCCAGTTGTCAGTTTTTCACAACACCTTAAATAAATTGCAGGGCCCTCTTGCAGGCACAACACCTCCAGCTTCGAACATTTCTGCAGTTGCCTGATCCACACCCAACCTTTGTGGCCATTTTTCCAGTCTTGGTGTTTTTGTCGTTTTTTTTCCAGAAGTCCATACAGCTTTCATTTCTGCTCCCCTCTCCAATGTCTCTCCATCCCTCACAGCTTTCCTCCTTTCAGTTCAAAATGTTCAGCCGTCTTCACATGCAGTTGTCCTCCCTGGATTAGAGACCCCGCATTTGCCCCTTCAGGTCTTCCAAACCTCTACCTGGGTGACAACTTACCAAGGGGAAAAAGCAAGCTAGGTAGCAGCAATTATACGAGTTGTTGGTGCATCTCACACACACACACTAATGCACACCGTGAAATAGCTTGTATGCACTAATAAGCGTTTGCCAAGATAGGGGAAGAATTCTGCACCGCTTCCAAAGCCTGAGGCTTTGGGGCATCTGGACTAAACGATGCCAGACACCTGAAGCTCATGCCAGCAAGGCTGGGCATCCCCGTCTTGGCGTCCCCTCCAGCCAGACAGGCGGGTCATTGCTTCTGGGGGACCCTCTCTTTTCCAGCCAGCACAGGCAGACCCCTGCTTTACGGCCAGACCCAGATGGCCTTTGCCAGCGATGCCCAGACCTTGGGCATATGGTGCCACTGGGCTCCTGCCCTGCCTTTTGGTTTCTGGGGATCTTGGCGGCTGCTTTCTGGCATCCTTCGAGGAAGCTAATTACTGTGCCACTAATGAGGCACAGGTGCTAATTCTTCCTCCTGGTCTTTCACAAGCCTTTTCCAAGGCTGCCGACCCCCCCCCCCCCAGAAGAGCAAAGAAATTGGGGCAGGAGCTGGGCAGATGGGAATCAGAGGGAAGAAAGAAGCGTTTGCTTCGGTGCAAAGAGAAGGTGCCACAGAAGGGGCTCCGGGGGGGGCAGGCCCTTTACTGACGCAAAGCTGGCCTCCAGGGTGGGGAGCTGCTGGCAGCCCCAGGGTCACAGCGGAGCCGTGGGGACCCCTCTGCTGGTAGGTGTCTTCCTTTGCTCCCCTTGGTCAACCAGTGTTGGAAGTGTGTAGGGATGGCGCCTGGGTGTGTGTGGCTAGAGCAGAGTCAGGGTTGCTATATGCAAGCAATGGTTATATGCAAGCGATGGTAAAGTATGCTGGGACCAGGATCCATTCCCCAATTTAAAAATCAGGACTGCACCATTCTGTTCACCCACTCTGGGAGAACAAGCTGACCCTTCGCCCTAAAACTATTTCTAAATTTGCGTTCTTGGGCCATAAATGAGCTTTGCAAACTGGGGTGCTCTTGGAAGGATTTTGCCCCCTTGGGTTAAGCCCAGTTGGCCAAATCTAGCAGAAGGGGGAGTTGGGGAATGAAAGGGGGACTCGCCACCCGTGGGAAGGGAGCCCAGATCACCCCCAGAAGCCCTTTCCTCTGCTCTGGAGGGGCTGCCTTGCAGCTTCACTAGCCCTTTGACCGCTCTCTGGGAGCCGAGGCTGAGCTGCGCTGAGAAAAACTGGAAATGGAACCACGAATGGAGGGGAGGGAGCGGGAGGCAAGGAGGCCGCTCCCAATCCTGGATTCCTCACGAGTTAATAACATTTGACTACTTCCACCAGGCTAGATTTGCAGCCCTCTTCCCTTCTCTCCGTGCTGTGTCCCCCTGCCCAGTGCTGGAGGGAGGGAGCTGGGCCCAGCCAGGTGGGGGGACGGGGTCGAGGGCCCGGAGGAACAGATCGCTCACCACCACCCAGCCCCAGGCCTGACCCCCCCCTCCAGCCGGAGGGCACCCAGAGCGGCCCCTCTGCTCCCGGCGCCTGTCTTGGGTGCAGCCACCCTCGGCTCTTCGCCTCTGCTCCGCCGAGACAAAACAAGGCCAGCCGAGGTAGCAATTAGCTACCTGATCTAATTGCCGTAATTGCCAATACAGATTATCTGCATAAACGCTGGTTAATTCCTTGCCTTGCGCTTCCCCTCCTAGAGAGGGTGGGGGCCCACCTTCCCTTCCTGGGCTCTGCCTCACCTCCGCAGCAGCAGCCTGGCGAGCAGAAACCCAACCGGTAAAGCAAACCAGGAAAAGGAGAATAAGGTAGTCCTTGACTTACAACTGTTTGTTTAGTGACCAAACCTGAAAAAAGTGACTTAGGGCTGTTTTTCACACTTATGACCATTGCAGCATTCCCAGGGTCACGTGATCAAAATTCGGGCTCATATTTATGACGGCCACAGCGTCCCGGGGACAGGTGATCCTTTTTTGTGACCTCCCGACAAGGAAAGTCAATGGGGAGGTTGCATTCACTTAAGAACCGTGACAAGAAAGGTCTTAAAGTGGGACAAAACTCACCTAACAACCGTCTTGCTTAGCAACAGAAACGTTGGGCTGAATTGTGGTCGTAGGTCGAGGGCCAGGGAGCACTGCCAAACCAGGGCTGGCACCCTCTCAAGGAGGGTCGCGGGGAAGACCTCTCTCTCCTGGGATTCCCTGGTTTAAGTGGCCCCTTCTGCCTCTTCGGTTCTCGCTTCTCTCTTCCAGAACGGCCGCCGTAAAACAAAACCAGCTAAAGCGGCTCACCGTGAACGGTTTTATCCCCGTTAAAAACTTCATGTCAGAAATGAGGCATGACTAACATCCTGCATTATGCATCGCCTGCCTCCGCATCTAAGGAGGCCCGTCTGCAAATGACGGACACCTTAGGCGGAGTAGCACTTATTTTTTATCTCTAAAATCCCGAAACAAATAGGTATTATCAGGTAACCTGCAGCTAATGTAGAGAACCACCATTTGCAGAAAGGAGAAAAAAATGTCCGCTTTTAGAAAGGAAACAGCTAAAGCTAATTAAATCTGCGTTTTAGAAACATCTTCTTGCCTTATCCCTTTCGACTGTTTCAGGCTGAAAATCAAATAAACTCACAAATTCTCTAGCAGGTCGATCAAAAATGCCTTCGTGCTCTTTTTCCCTTTAATTATTCATAAAGCCACAGAAAAACAGATTGAAACTTAATGGTTAGAAGTCCACCAGAAAGCTCCGTTTGCAAAAGAACATTATTTCTAACGCTAGTATTTTTTTTAAAACAAACTAACTAACAAACGTATCTGGCTGCACAGAATAATAAGCTTCGAGCAAAAATATTCTTCTGGCAAAGACGTCAGGAAAAAACGAAGGAAAAAGCTGCAACCTGCAAGAATCAAATCAATGGTAAATATTGAGCACCTTCATCTAATCCTTCGGGAATTAAGTTGTTTAGCAACAATATCCATTTTATTTCTCTTCTTAATGAAAGTGTTTCATTATCACCTTTTGTTCCGTAACACAAAAGCCTCGCTCTGAAATCTGATCTCTTTGCCAGTCAAATCTTCCTTAGTTTCCCTAAAAATCCCCTGGATCCCTTTTGGCAGGGGGCAGCTCCTAAGATGCGTCAGAGTCCCTTCCCTGAAGTGGATTTGGGTCCCTGGGTTAGTGGCCGAGATGAGACCGGCACGCGGGACGGGTCGGACTCGCCAAGGCACCCGCAGGGCACAAGACTCAAGCGGGCTTTGTGGTGGGTGAAGGAGGAGGCCCAGCTACCGAGCTGAAAGACCCCCCAACTTTATTCCCACCAGAGAGATAAACCACCAATGACTAGGGATTGAATCAAGGGCTGCAGACATTCTGCAGAAGGCTTTTAAGGCCTGGGAATTGGGGGGAGGGGGGGAGAGGGACCCCAGGGTGCTTTGGACAGCAGGAGGACCAACACCCAATCCACCCTGGCCCGTCTGCGGAGCTCCCTCCCGCTCCATCCTGGCACGCAAAGAGGGGCTTTGGGGGGCGGTGAGACCTGATCCCCACTTGGCTCAGGGCTAGCGCTGGAGGCTGGCTTCTGAGGCTGCCTGGCCAGCTCCTGGGAAGGGGAGGGGGCGGGCGGAAATAAATCAGGTCCTCCCCCCTCTCGGCTTCCCGCAGGAAAAGCTCTTCTCTGCCGCTGCCTCCGGCAAGGAAACAGGGCTTTTACCGGGATCCCTGGAGCTGCCCACAGCCTCCTTCCCGTCGCCTGGCACGGAGAGCGGCTTGGTGGATATTAAAATAAATCCCATCCATTACAATTTTTAATAAAACCTGACAATTAACTCAGGGTCCCAGATGCTCAAGGAGTGCGTGTGGCTTCCTGTTGAGATGCTTCTGTGTAATCCAGATTGCATATTAAATCCTCAGAGAGGAGCCCCCCTCCCCATGAAGGGGGGGTGGACTCCTCTTAACACAAAGGCTCTTTTCCCCCCAAAATGGATTTTATTTTGTGCATCCATCCAAATGCTACTTTTGTCACGGACTTAACCCGCTACTATGGATTATTTCTTAGCGATGGATCTAAAGATACCCTCATCATTCTTATTATAATCATTGTGATGATTGACAGCATGCCTTCCTTTGCTTTGCTTTTGGCTTAACTTCCTCTAAGCTCTGCTTAAATTCCTCAAATTAAGAATCACTGTTCTTCTCCTGCAGTACAGAATTTTCCAAATTCTGCATTTCCCCGGACCTCTTCTTGCCAAGGCTTGGAGGCTTGCACTGCCAGGACAAGGACGCTACCTTGTGCCTACGTTGCCAGGCGCTGGTTTTAATCTTCCTTGCCCCCAAACAGGTATTTTAAAGGTAAGTCTCCGTTTTTTCCTCTTTTAACTCCAGAGGAATCAAATAGCCGAGACAAAAGTTTTCTAGGGTGGAGAAAATCTGCCTCCCATACGTAGGTAGAGGCTGCATCCCGGCCTTGAAGTGTCCCAGCAGGTGGAAACACCTGAGCCGAGGTTTTTGAGCCCAGAAGCTCAACAGGTAGGGCCCAGTTGGTGCTTGGACCAGCGGCCCGCAAAGAATATTGAGGCGAAGAGGCTAAACTAGGTGACCCAAAAGAGGAAGAATTTTCTTCAGTTATTTTGGTTCGGAGGAAGGCACTCCGGTGGGTGAAGAAGCTGAATTCTGCTCCTCAGCAGCCCTTCACATCTTTTCCTTATTGTCACTTCAGTCAGCAAAACAAAAATACACACCCACACAAATCCGCGCTGGCAACATCCCACAACCACAAGAGATTCTGCTCACCCACAGCAATTTAAGATGCAAGCCCAACAGAACTTGGGCAAAAAAATCGGAGCGTGAATCCAGACTGAACAATGGAGCAGATGGCGGAGCTCTTTCGAAGCCATAAATGGGGAAAAGATGCTTCCTCTCCCTCTAATTGCCGGTTCATTCCAGCCTCGGCAGGACTCGCGAGATCCGAAAACCCGGCCCTGCTGCTGACTCGGTCCAGCGGCTGCCGAGCGTCGCCCTGAGGCGGTTCCTCCAGGGCTGAGTTTTGGAAGCGCCTCTGCCAAAGGCAGTGGGTGATCCCCACGTCTGGCCTTCTTTGGGCTCCACCAAGCCCCCACTTCTCCCCTCCCCCCACCAGTCACATGGTCTTTGTAATCCGGGCCACATCGGGGACCCTCAGGTTGAGAAAAGCAAGCTTGGAAAGGGCTGGCGAGGTTTTGACCTCCCACCCAAGCCTCCTGGAAGTCCCCATCTTGAAGTCAGGAGAGGCTCCGGCCTCTAGCAGGCCCTGGGAAGGCTGGCTGGGGATTATGGGAGATGATTGCAAGGAGTCATAAAAGAGCCAAGGTCGCCTACCCCTGGCCTATAGGTTGTCCTGGACTTAGGACTGGTCACAGTGACCATTAAAGTTACAACTGGCCTCCCAAAAGGCGAGTGTAACTATTTTGGCTTGTGAAGTTTGCCAGTTGAGTTTCTCCATGACCGCCCGTGAATGTTAACCAACATTTCACAGCCTCTCAGCAGCCCCGATGGTGGACAATTGATGGGCAGCCACCAAAGAGCCCCCCCCCCAAAAAATATCTGCTGTGGTGAAAGGACGAAAGGAAGGGGGCTGCTGGTAGAAGGTCCTTAGCTGTCCTCCTTCCCAAAGCCACCACATTAGAGCCGTTCACTCTAAATGCAGCAAAGGGAAAACGCTCCTTAATGGCCAGCAATGTCCGGCCAAGGTGCAGCCGGCCACCGCAGCACCGACTGAGCCCCCCACCCCAAACGGCCCTCGGAAGGCAGCCCGGTACTCTCTGTGCTGGGTGGGGCAGCGGGAGGAGCCAAGCCAATGGAAACGCCGGCTTGGCTTGCCACACGGAGTTTTAATTTTACCCCAACGCCTGGAGGGAGGAAGGTTTTCTGTTTACCTTTTAATTTGCACCACAGACCCCAGGACGCCTGAACGACGCCCCACCCCGGGATGCCTGTTAAAAGTTCAACCTTGCTGAAGGTTGATACCAGCCAAAGGTAGGTCATCCAGCTAGAAGCTGGGGAAATAAAAAATCATCCGTGCCTGCTGGGCCTTGTAGTGCAGCAGCCCGTGAGCTTGAGGACCACAGGTGATTCCACATAAATGATGGCCTTAATTTAGCTGCTTAAATTACGACAGCAGGACCAGTTGCCTCCCGCCAGCGTTCCCGCCTCTATTATTGGTGATCGGAAAATAAATCACAGGAGATTCTCCACAGTCGGTTGTGTTGTGTTGTCTGTGTCTGTTTTTGTGTCTCCTCTCCACCACTGAGACGCTTCCTATTGGCAGCTGGTTGTAAATATTTAAGTGTGATTGTTTTTGTCTGCAAGGACGGCCACCTTGCCTCTCAGCAGTTTTCGAAGAGAGAGGAGGGGGGAAAAATGGATCGGCTTCATTTTGCCTACTGGGAGGTGAATATCTCCTTGCTCCCCTGCTTCTCTCGAACTCGGGGATTGTCCTAGACTTGGAGAACAAAGGACATGCTGGTGCCAGGATGGCATCAGAAGATTTTGCCACAGTGTGAATGACATCATGACTCCTGCTTTGCCCCAGACTTGCACAATGCAAAACTTGAGGCAGGCAGAGAATGGGGTAGCCTAAGGCTGCATTCCGATCTCGCCCCCAGAGAGCTTCTTTCCCCCCCCCCTCCATCGACCTTTCCCTCGGATGTGTGCTGCCCCCTGGCGGAAGCATCAGGAGGGAAATGGGAAAAGTTGGACAAAATCTTAGATTTTCAGAGAAACCACCCAACCTGGTGCCCTCCAGGCACCCTGGCTGCAAATTATGGGCCCAGCCTCAGTCAGAGGCCGTGGCAGATGTGGGCACAATGGAAGATCGAAGCTAAAACCCCCGATTCCTTGGTGGATATTTGCAGCAGAACTCAAAGAGCCCCCACCTACCTCGGTGAGAAAGATGGCAAACTCCTCCGGGAGGATCCAGGAACGGGGATAGAAATTATACTCTTCAGGGAAAAGTTCCTGCATCGTTCTCATGGCGCGACTCAGGTTCACCTTCCGTGCCATTTCAGTCATGCCTGGCGGGCAGAGGAAGGAGCTTGGCAAGGGCAGCTGCCCACTGAGATGCGCCAACCCAGAAGGCCCAGCCAAGCGCCGGAGAAGATGCTCACATCAAAGGGGCCGTTCCCAGCCCTGAGATTCAATCTCTGCCCTAGAGACGGATCCTGGCTCTTCTGCCCTTTTATTACTTTCCTTGCTGCCCAACCTAGTCATCTATTTTATATTTTATCGATTGTTTGACTGTTTAAGCAACCTTATAAACTGCCCAAAGGATCCATTAAGCTGATCAACTTAATGATGATAAATTAAACATACTGAATGTTAAAATTTCCCTGTCACAGAGGTGAGCTGCAGCCCCTGCCATCATATATGGGTACAAGGGCTATTTTATTTCTCTGAAGCTAAACTCCCAAACCTGCTTAACAGGGAGTAAACTTTCACAGCAGAAGAAGCTCCTAAATATGCACATTTGTGCCGCCAGGGTGGAAAGGTGCATAGCCCAATTTATCATGTATTGATCGGACTGTGTGATATTCAAAGTTTCCCCTGCTTTTCAAAGTACCCAAGAATAGGACTTGGTTACTGCTGAAGATTTTCTTCAGACTGAGTGGCTCACACTTTGCAGCCAGGAGAGGAATGCCCCCCCCCCAAGGTTTAATTACACTTGGAAGGAGCCGTTTTCTTTGCCAATTTGATCCCAGGGAAGGCCTTTTTATAGATCCTTGTATTAGCACAGTAAAGCGGAGGCAGGAACAGCGATGAGCCAGGAACGTGGTCCTTCCTTAGCCGGATTCAGGAAGAGATTAATGGGAAATCAGGGAGCTTTAAGCAGTTTAATAGCCCCAATCTCAAGGAAAGGTTGTGTTCGATTCCTCACTGCTTAAAAGAAAATGGCCCATCTGAGGAATCTCTCTTGGCAGAGAAAAGAGACGGGACCGCTTTGACTGGTCCCCTGAGGGAGGCGTATGTTTTTCAGCAAAATCAAGTAACAGCAAATATTTATTTGGGCATGGCTTTCACCCAGAAACCAGCCCCATTATCATATTGTTTTCAGTTTGTCCCATTAAAATATGCATCCACCGCAAGGACCAAGCCTCAAAGGACTTTACAGAGCGGACAGCATTCAGTGACAGGCATTTAAAATATTGGGAGGTGCTCTTGATCCTCTCCGAGCTGGCTTGTTTTCCTGTAGGCGTTTCATTACCCAAGTAGGTAACATCATCAGCGCTAGAAGGGAGTGGGGTTTGCTCTCTGTTCTAGCACTCGACCCCTCCCTCCTAGCCTAGTTGGGTAATGAAACGTCTGCAAGAAAACAACCAAGCTCAGAGAGCAGCGAGGAGCCCTCATTTCAGCCCTTTATCGGTTTTAAAAACATTTTAACAAATGTTTTCTCCTCTCTTGAAAAATGACAGCAGGAGGCTACCTGCAGACGTAAGACCAGGTTTAAGAGAGAAGAGGTGGCAGTTGGCTTTGGACCCTTTCTGAGTAGACTCAATGTTAGACAATTGCAGAGTAGATGAAGCATCCTTGTTTTTGATCTCGGGCTAAGGAGGGCCAAGAAACATCGGAGCTGTGAGGCATCCAGGCGTTCAGCAGAGGGGGTCCCGGGTGGGCTGGGCTTTTTGGCATCCCTTTTTCCTTAGACAAGCCAGCCCCAGTTCTCACCAAAGGTCAGATACCTGGAAACTTGTTGACTTGTCCCGAATAAATGGCATTGTCGTGAAAGGAGACGGCGTGCCAATAGATGTCGCAGGGCAACCGGCGGCCAAACGGAAACTGGACACAGCAGAAGGGAAGAACACAAAAAGAGACCACTTAGCCAGAGTCCAGGCAGGCTTAAATGTTCAAAGGTGGGCGGTGGGAAGAGGGCGGGGGGTTGCAAAGATGGCTCTGACATTGTGCCTTTCCTTCCTTCCTTTTTCTATTGAAAGAAAAGCCTGAAAAACCTCAGCTTCATCAACAGCCAGCTCTGGAGAGAGAGAAAACAATTAATTAACGCGCTAATTGTGCACGTGCTTTCCTTCTCCCCTGCTTAATGGGGCAGGGTGGCACCCACAACTGACAACAGCAGCCACGGAGAAGGGGGGTCTGTGACTCATTGCCTGGTGCCTTGAGACCGGGGGGGGGGTGCAGGGGGATGAGGTGGGCAGGGAAGCAAAATCTGTGGAAGATTTGTTTGCAGGAAAAGAAGCCAGCAAGAGCCCCCCTCTTCCTCTGCCCCACAGGCACCTGGGATGCAATTGGGGGTTTCCTGCCCCCCAACAGGCTGCCTTCCAAGTGTCTTCAGCCTCGCCTCCCATCCTTCCCAGCCCTGCAGAATGGGAAATAGAGACTGGACAACTGGGCTAAGAGGACGTCAGGAAGAAAGATGCCTGAACTCACTTGCTGGACAGAAGGGACAAGAGAAAAAGGTGCCAGGTTGACCACCGCCACCCCTGGCAGCAAGGGAGACTCGGAGACTGATGGTTCGAGGTGCAGAAAGGACCAATGGCATCCATATAACCGTGCAGAAAGTAACTATATATCAATGAAGTGTTGGTGAAACATGAGGTCTAGATGCTTGAGCTTATAAAGAAAAATGGAAGCTTGAAAACCTCAGCCTTTCCAGGCGTGTGCAACAGCAGAGGAGTGTGTGATGCAGAAAATTGCACACCGGATGTATAAATGAATGGCCAGCCCTTTCTGAAAGTAACACACAAGTTCAAGGGATATTTCCCCCCCCCCCCCGCAACGGATGCTCGGCCAGTTGCCTTCCGAAAGGCAGGAGCCCCCTCTCCTGGGCACCAAGCCAGGGATCTGGGAGTTAAAGCTAATTATGCTAATTCCTTGATAACACCCTGCAAAGCCCAGTGGAGAGTGAAGGTGTCATGCAAAAAGGATTTGTTGGGGGGACCTTTCAGAAGTGCCACCCGTTGGGATTAGCACAGACCGCCTGGCTTCTGCTCACACCTTTGCGAGTGACTTTTTGCAAGACAATCGCTCACTCATCACGTGAGCACAAAATCCTGTTTCTGCCAGATTTATTTCTGCTTCGCTCTCCAATATTACAGAAATATTCCTTGCCAAACACGGATATTACAGCTTGATTTTCCGATTCCGCCCCAAGCCTTGATTTTTTGATTTCCCACTTCCCAAAAGGCTTAGGAAAAGCTTTGGGAGCGAGCTTGTCTGCTGTGGGTCGTTTTTCTTTTTCTCCTGGTTCCATTTAGGTATTTTGAGAAAAGCTGTGCGGACGCAGGATCTCTGGAAGCCACAATTTAGGGAAAGGCAGCACTGGGGCTCTGAGCAGCCCTGGGCCGGCTAGGGGGGCTCAACCAGCAGCCCTCGTTTTCCAGAGGAAGATAACCCCCCCTCCAAGCACCAAGCCCACCCAAAGGAGTCCACTGACTGGGAGAGACCAGGGCCTGCTGGGATTCTGGCCATGGGCTGCTCTAGTAGCAAAATGAGGCTGCAGATGCTGCCTTGAGGGAGCAGGAGGGAGAAGCCCCCCCCCTTTGGTAAGTTCTGGGGAATCCAGGGGGATTCTGCTCTGCTGAATGGAGACCCTTTGAGAATGGTCCACCACCTTCTTCTCCCTTTTTTTAGAAACAGAAATGGAATATTTTATTGGCCAAGTGTGATTAGAAATACAAGGAATTTGTCTCCAGTGCAGAAGCTCTCAGGGTCCATGCAAAGCAACAGACTAATAATCATCGTCATAATAATACTAATAAAAGGAGGTAGTAGAGAAGATGAGAAGGATAATAATAATATACTACAGCCATACTCCCTGGATTAATCTACCCTTGGGGGGGCGTAGGTTGCATCTGCAGAACCTTTGGCGCTTAAATTCCCTGACTTACTGCCCGATCCTCACTTGAGAAGGCTTCCCAGATGTTAAGTCTGGAAGGAGCCAGTTCTGCAGAGCCAGGCTTAATGCAGGAATCCGGGCTTCCGCCCTCCCCCCATACCCCCACACCCCCAACTCAAATTCCCTTCTTTTCTTGGCTTCATCCACTCCTAGGTTCAGGGTGAGGGCAGGTCTCCTATCCAGTGATCCAATGTTGCTTTGGCTTTGCGCCTGTTCACATAATCACAGATGTTTTGCTAAAGTCAGAAGGAATTCCACCCTTCTCTTCTTCCCAGAATTTGGCTCCTTCAGGAGGAAGAGAAAAGAGGGCCGGACATTCAGATGAGGGTCTCTTATGAAGAAGAAATATCCTGAGGTTCTTCCTTGATCCAGTTCTGGAGAAAGCCAGCCCGGGTTGTCTCCCTCTTGTTGATGGGCATCTTGAAGGCATCTGACCAATCTTCCTGGAAGCTCTTGAGCCAGGCCGCTTCAGTCCTGCCCAATTGGGGCCTCTCTGCCCAGATGCGCCTTGTTTCGGACATGGAAGGCGATTGTCTTTTGTCCCAGAGAAGTTGGCCTCAAAAGACCCCTTGGACCTCCGTCCAAGTGGAAATGCCAAGAGACGGGCACCCCAGGCACTGTTGGGAGTTTCTGCTTCCAAATTCTTTCCATACAAATGTTAACATTTTTTGCGGCTGGCATATGATTTTGGAAGAATGGAACAAACTGAGGAGTACGAGGGAACTCGCTATAATTAGCACTTTCTTTATCCCCTGAATCTCACAGGGGGGGCTATTTTATGCTACAAAGGTTTGTTTGTTCTGCTTCTCTGCTTGTTGGGTTGCCATGGAGGGCACTGAGAGCCTTTGCCCCTTCCGGCTGCAGAAAGGCTGGTAAACTTCTTTCTTGAAAACCGGGACTTCAAGCAGTGGCTACGGTTGCAAGAGGCCTTTGGGAAAGTCACTCTGTCTCGGAGCATCCTCGGAGGGCACTCTCAAGTGCCTGGAAAGAACTCCCAGGGCCAAGGAGTCTTCTGCATCTGGGAAGGACTCAAACGGGTCCGTAACTGGGAAGCAGGCATCTCTGAGAGGGACTTCCAGCAGGAGCCTAGTGGAAGGTTTAGCTGCTTGTCACTGGGTTGGCTCAGCCGCAAGTGGGCAGGCGCAGAAGCAGCCAGGCCCTTTGCCAACCTTCCCTCGGAGGACTTCAAAGCCATCCCGAGAGGCGCTTTCTCAAGACTGTGGCTGCGGTTTGCCCCCCCCCACCCCCCCACTTTTCAGCTTGCTTTGTTCCTGAAGTTGTTCCTCCCTTCCAGAAGTCTTTCCTGAGGCTCTGGGAATCTCTGGTAGCCAAAGGCTTGTTTCAGGGGAAATTAAAAAAAAGGAAAGCTCGCGTCCAGCTCATTAGAGAGAAACAAATGGGAAAATGAGCTCAGCCCACCCTGGCCCACCCTTTTCCCCAGGGGGCAGGGGCTGAGGGTGCAAACGCGGGCGGAAGACCTGGCAGCTGCATTCACACGATAGCTAAACTTGGTTAGGGCGAAGGTGCGGACAGCTGACCTTGCGGTGCCAAGTCCAAAGGTGGTTAACCTCTGGCGGTTCGGATTGCCTTGCCGCTCCCTCTCTCGGTGACGCTCAGCCCTGGGGAAGTTCCGCGTGGAAGTTCCTCAGAGCTGCGGTTTCCAAGGGGGAAGAGGGAGCCTCTCCACGCTTCCTCCTCCTCCTCCCGGAGGCAGATTGGGCAACTCGGCTTCTCGGAGGAGGCGGGAGGCTCACCTGCCTCCCCGCCCGGGTCAGCCCTTCCCCGGGCCGCCGAGGAGGCGGCGCTTCGGGGCTCTCGCGGTCGCTCTCGGCTCCGGCGCGGCAGCGGAGCAGGAGCAGGAGCAGGAGCAGGGCGAGCGGCGGCAGCATGAGCTCCAGGAAGGCGGTGGTGGCGGCGCTGGGCGCGCTGTGCCTGGTGGCCGTGGCGGGGCTCGTCCTGCTCTGCGCGCCCACCGAGGACCTGCGGGACCCGCCCGCCTTCAAGGTAAGCGCCGGCCGGGCCCCGCGCCACCCCCAGATCTGGGCAGGGGCTCCCGGCCGCGACCTCTGCGCCCACCGCCCGCCAGCCGGGAGCCTCTCCGCGCCGGGAGCTGCGGGCAGGGTCGCGCGCGGAGGCCCGGGGCGCCGGGGCCGAGCGGGTCCCTCTGGGCGGTGCCGAAAGCCCCCCCGCCGCCGCTGGGCAGGGCGGCTTCCCCCTTTCGCCTCGGGGCTGCTGCCCTGCCCCGCCCGGCGAAGAAGGCTCTTTGCCCCTCGGGGCCCGGAGCCCGCGGGGGGGTCGGCTCCCTGCTGTTTTCTGAAGCAGTTTGACTGGCAGAAGTGGGGGGCTGCGGGCTGCGGGCGTCTATCGGAGGAAGCAGAAGGAGGAGCGGAGGAGGGGATCTTTCGGGGGTCTGGCGAGCATCTCCAGGGGGCTCCCGAGTTTTCTATTCCGGCAAGGGGGGCGGAGGAGCCGCGAGAGGGCTTGGCCCTCGGTGGTCCCTCGCAGCCTCGGAGGGGCTGGGCTCCCGCCAGCTTTCCTGCTGAGCTCACCGCAATGGAATGAGACCTGGGGAGGGAAAGAGCGCTGGATCCCGCTGCCCCAGCAGGGAAAGGGTGTCCGGGGCAACCGAAACCAGAATGCTGGGCCAGATTGGGCCTTTCCTCGGCGCCCACAGGCAGCCCATCAGGCTGTTTGCTCCAGATAGACTTCTCTGGGACTGGGAGTTCCGCTGGTGAGAGAGAGAGAGAGAGAAGCCTTCGGAGCCCCGGACGATTTTGCAGAATTAAATAAGTGGAGGCAGCCTCCAAGCTAAACTTTCAGCAGTGGGAAACCTCCGGTGGAGAGGGAGGAGGGAGGGGCCCCACCTTTCTTCCCCTGAGAATTCCCTAATTTTCAAAATGCTAACTGGCAAAGCGCGCGCGCGCACACACACACACACACACACACACACACACACCCGCACAACTCCTTTCCTTAAATTTTCTATCCTAGACTTTTCCCAGGCCTTTGCCAACTGGGCTGATAGGAATTGTAGTGCAACGTGACTCTGGAATGTTACTCTGGTCTTTTGGCACTCATTTTCCGCACAGCGTCCTCCATCTGGACTGCATCCTTGTTTTTTGTAAACGTGCTTTGCCTCCGCAGTCCATCTAGTATGGCAGCCTTTCCCAGTGGAATTCTGGGAGAGCCGAAGCAGGCTTGGCCGCCAAAGGGGGCATCCCAAGTGGGGCAGATGGGCGGCTGGGTTCCTACAGCAGAAGAGGGTGAATGCCAACCGGTTTGTGGTTTGTGTCTCTCGGGTTGCCTGCATGGATCAACTGGCTGCTTCGGCTGCTTCGTGGTTCTTTTTCTGGTGCCCCCACCTTTGGGGGACAAGGGAGGGGCTCCTAGCCTGGGCCCC
Source organism: Vipera berus (assembly GCF_964194415.1). Lineage (NCBI taxonomy): Eukaryota > Metazoa > Chordata > Lepidosauria > Squamata > Viperidae > Vipera > Vipera berus. The sequence goes on from NC_138218.1 coordinate 12,105,974, forward strand.
CACCCATGTGCTCTGCATCGGGCGGTTTGGCCCTGGGACAAGAGAACAAAAAAGCTGCTTTATGAAAATTCAGACTAAAAGAAAGTCCCCTGGGGGATTCAGCTCCCAAGTTGGAGAGTGGAGGGGAGGAAAGGCTTAAGCACCATCCTCTTCCTATCTGGTTATTTTGGGGGGAAGCCTAAGGAACTCTCCCTGCAGTTCCCTGGCTTCAGAAATGGGCTGCTTTGAATTCTGAGGTTTCAATGAGTTACTTCTCCTCGGCCATGTAAGAAGGGAAACCTCCATGCCCTGCAGCAGTCTACCTGAGTATTAAAGGCTGTGGGAAAAGCAACCTGCTTGTGGACTTTGAAGGGGGGGAGGGTCACTCGGATGCTGGGTTAGCCCAGAGGCCACCGCTGGAGCTGGTTCCTTCCCTTCAGAAGCCCTTCAGTCTCTTGGGAAAGCTGATGGCCCAGGACTTTAGGGGGGTCGTTGCTGGTGACCTGGCCTGCTTGGTTGTAATTTATCCAGAATTTAAGGATTTATCCCGGTTGGCCAAAGAGCAGATATACCTTCCTTGTCCTCCGGCTTTAGATTTCACTCACTCACACACACACACACGCACACACACACACCAAGGTGCCAAGTGTGATTTCATGGCCTGCCTCCACCGATAAGGTCTGGAAGGAGACAATGAGTGAGCCTGACATTGTATCCCCCATGCTTTAAAGAAAATGTACTTAATGGATTCCTTTCTTGACTGGAATGCTGGAGAGAGGATTAGGAGTTTAGCTGGGGATGGGGGGGTGGGCACAAGATGGGCAACCCAGGATCAGACTCCTTGGCGTCTCAAGGGACAGCCCTTTCCTTCTCTGGCTCCAAACTCAGAAGGCTGGTCCTGCAAAGTGCCACCAAGCCGTTGGGGGGGGGGCTGAGTGATGGTTCTGATGTGCCCCTCCCTCAGGGTAGCTGACGGGCAGAGACCTTTGCCCCACCCCCTCGCCAGGGAAGCCAGCAGGGCTCTGCATCTGTCCTGGCACAGCTGCCCACTTCGAGAGCCCTCTCCCTGGAGAACTGGTCCAAGGCCAGCTCTGCTTGCTTGGAGTGGTTTTAATTGGCCATTCCTCCTGGGATCATCACCAGAGTAACTGCTAGGGAACACAAATATTGCAGAAGTATGAAGTCTCTGGCAACCCCCCCAGTAAGGATCCTCACCCTGGAGGCCTGAACGGTGGAGTTACTCGGAATGAAAGCAGTGAAGGAGTTTGCATTACCTTACATGAGGGTCCCTGGCACTGACCCAAGAGTTTTATGAGGGTGGTGGTGAAAATGGAGGAGGAGGAGGAGGAGGAGGAATCCTGAGCTCCCTCTTTGTAGAGGCCACTAGCCTGCTGTTGAGACTGCCAGGACAGAAAACACACACTCCCCCTCTTGGGTGTGCATTGACTTCTCTTGTTTTATCTTCTGAGGGAAGAATGTTCTCCTTCGGAATCCAGGGAGGGCCGGCTGAGCTGAGGTGGGGGAGGACCGTCTCCCATCTACCCAGCATTGGGTGGTACATTTCCCCCTTCAAGGATGAGGCTCCCCAGGTGCCCGGGTGGGGGCAGGAGGCAGACCCTCACTGGGTGACCTCCAGCTGGCGGCTTCCGGCTTCCGCTTCCCCGATGGCGAAACGCTCCAGAACCGGCCACCTGCTGATGCTGCTGCGTGTCTCAGGCAAAAGCTTGCCGCCAACTCAGTGCCATTTCCGCGACAGAGAAGTGAAATTGGTGGGTGGGAGGAGGTGACTCAGTCCCTGCCTGCATTTGGGGCTTGAATTGCAGGGCTCTGCAATTATAATAAATTGCGATACTCAGTTATTTCCTCTAGCCTGGATTGCTTTGATTCACTAATGGCCAAATAATTGAGGCAATCTGGAAGGGCCGCATTGCCTTGAGCCCCAGATTCTTCTGTTCCAACCTCTGCGTGGTTCCCCACCCAAATCTGGCTAATCTCGGCTGTGGAGGCTGTGAAGGGAAGGGAGAAGACTTGGCTGCCATAAGGCAGCAGTTGAGAAACGCTTTGCAGAATAGGTGGGCTCCATGCATTGCTAGCGAAGCGTCTCCAGGGGAATTAAACGCCAAAGGGGGTGAGTGGCAGAGTGCAGGATCCACGGATTATTGTCAGACCAGCAGAAAACGCAACTTACTGGCCTCTTTGGGCTGGGAATGGCCAAGGGTTGTGGGAAAACACGTATGGGTGTAAGGATTGGGGTCCAAGGAATGTAACTGACATCCAGATTTAGAAGACCAAAGAGGCTAGTTCCTCCTTCCTCCGTACTGAGCTAATCTGCTCAGGAAGGGACCAAGATAGGAATCCCAGCCCCAGCTCCAGCCCCCCACCACCACATTCCTCTCTTTCAAAACCTCTCAGAAGGTTGTCAGGCGTTCCAATTCTTAGCCTGGAATGCATCCGTTCTAAACTACAGATCAACCGGAGCAGCTTGGGGGCCAGGGGGTCGCTCTCCCTGAGGCTTTGGGGCTGGAACGGCCGGGCCTTGGGGCTGGGCTCTAGCAGGTCAGTCTAGTTTGGGATTCAAGGCTCCCTGGGTTAAGCAGGGGGGGGGGTGCCAGGCAGGGAAGGTGACCAACTGGCTATCCAGGGTGCAGAGATGGGGAGGGGACCAGCCAAGAGCAGTTTTTGGAGAAGCTGCCCCACAGTGAGAAACTGGGAGAAACTCCTCAGGCTTCAAGGACGGGAGAGGATCCTGGCTGCAGAAAACAAAGTCTGCCTAGGAAGAGAGAGGGTCAGGCGGGGGGGTGGGGGGGTGGAGCTTGGCTGGACCCTCCAAGGGCAGCAGGGCCTGCCAATCACAGTGGCAGACCCAAAAGAGGTGAGAGCAAACAGGAGAGTCTAAAGAACGGAAATACGGCAGCCTTTGGAGCACGACGCCTTTGCTCATTGGTCTCCATGCTGCAGAGCGACCTGGGGGTCCCTAACTCTTTATGAAGTCTGGAGGGGTCTTCCAGTCTGGGGCAGAGGAGAGTGAGGCACCCCCCTCCCCAGGAAGCCTCCTTGCCGGAAGCCGAAGACGCTGCCTTGTGGGGTCGATTTTGATTTGTTGCCTCTGGATGGAGCTCTCCGAGGACTCATCAGGTTGTTGCTTGTAGCACACGACTCCGTCCCGAGTTGTGCCCCACCAATTTCCCCACCTAGAACTGTAAATAATTGGGAGGCTTGAAACAATATTTAGCCTTCGCTCTGCCAGATTCTGACTAAGGCGGGTTTCCTGTGTGTGTCTCTAGGCTACTACGTGTGTACTGTAGATAGTGGAAGTTCAGCCAGTGGTTGTTTGGTTCCACACAGGCAGCAAAAGCCAAAATCGTAAAAGCCTCCTTTGCCTGCCCTCCCCTCCCCCCTAGGCAGGTGGGAAGAGACCCTGCTGCAAAAGGACCGGGCAGGGTTGGCCCTGGGGGGGGGAAGATGGGGTGCCCAAGAGTTCCCCGGATGAGGAGATTTTGTGCCCTAATCCTGAGGCTGCCCCCGAATGGCTGTGCAGGAGAAGGGGGGGCTCACCTGCGCTCGAGAGAAGCCATCTTGTATCCCAACTTCTGTCTGTCCAGGGTGTCTTCAGCCAAACTGGGGGGGCCTCACTGGTGTTTCTGTCACCCCCTTTTCCCCTCCTCTTCCTCCTCCTGTTCAGTATGGGATAGTCTTGGATGCGGGCTCTTCCCACACGACCATGTTTGTCTACAAATGGCCGTCCGACAAGGAGAACGAGACCGGGATTGTCAGCCAGCACAGCGAGTGCCACGTGAAGGGTAAGCAGAATCCGGGCTCTGCATCCCCTGCCCCCTCCCTTTGTTGATTGTGGGAGGGGGCCGTTTGTCCTTCTGGGAAAAGGGGTGGGCGGTTGGAGTCCCCGAAATGTTGCCGAAAGCCCTGGACGGGCCTTGCTTCATCCCACACCCAGAGAGGCTTTCCCTTCCTCTCCCCGGTCTGGAGCCCCTTCTTGGCCTGCCGCAACCTGGGGGGCATCCAGGTCGGGGGCAGGCCTGGAAGAGCCCACCTGGGCACTCTTGTCGAGGAGCAGAGGGCCTGCGTGGCTCTGTGCCCGGGGCAGCCGAAGTTCAGGGGGACTTAGAGCTGTCAGGAGCCTGGCTGCCAACTGAGGTTTCCATTCTGCACTTTGTGCATTGGGGCTGGCAGAACAAGGGAGTATCCCGCCCTTCTTTTGTTCCCCGTGGGCATCAGACAAAGGGCTGGTTTAAGGCCACCGGAAAGGAAGATTTGTGGGTCCCTCTGGGAGGAAGGAGTGCTTGGGCACGGCCTGGCAGGGGGCCAGGGACTCCTCAGAGGGCATGTGAGGGCATTAGCTGTCCCAGCTGGGGGTCATGCCAAGGCCTGGACCCAGTGCCACCCTGGCTCTTTGTTTGGGCAGCTGGCAAGGGTTGAGGGGAGAGCCTCTGCAGCAGAGCAGTCTTGCCCAGCCTGGCCTTTTCCAGATGTTTGGGACTGAATTCCCACATCTGGAAAGCAGGAGAAGGCAGTGCCAGAAAAAAAAAACTGTGTCTGACTCCGCTCCCTTCTATGCCTGGCAAGAAGCTCCCCCCCCCGCCCCATTGGGCAAGCCGGGCAGGTCCACCCTCGCCCCGGAGGGGGATCCCGCTGGCCAGGGACTCAGGCCGATGGGTCTTGCAGGGGACGGCATCTCCAAGTATTCCACGAACCCACCGGCAGCCGGGGAAAGCTTGATAGCCTGCCTTGACCAGGCCCTGGAGAACGTACCGAAGGCGAGGCACGCCATCACGCCCCTCTACCTGGGCGCCACGGCTGGCATGCGGCTGCTGAAGTAAGTCTTGGTTGGCTTCCAGCCCCAACGGGGAGACCCCATTTCCCGGGCTCAGCGGGGCTGACTTTGGCCATCCTGTCCCCTTCTCAGGCCTGCTAAGGTACTGGTGGCCACTTGGCTGCTGCAATTTGTCCTGTCCGTTCTTCTTTTGGGGCAGAAGCCATTCAACTGAGTTATCCCTGGTTCAAGCCATCAAGCGTTTCATTTTGTGTGTGTGTGTGTGTGTGTGTGTGTAGCATTTCTGACCCCGAGGCTTCAGGCAGCATCCTTGCAGCTGTGACCTCCACATTGAAGAAATACCCCTTTGACTTCCGGGGAGCCAGGATTCTGAGTGGGGAGGATGAAGGCTTATTCGGGTGGGTCACCGCTAACTACCTCCTGGAGAACTTCGTAAAGGTAGAACCAACCGGCTTCTCGCCTGTCCTATGCCTTGCCTTTAATCGGGGTGGGGGTGGGGGGGTGTCTCTGCAAAATGGAAAGTCTCTTGTTTACTGTTCTTCCTCCGGGTCCTGTGTGATTGGCTGGTCTTGCTCTGACGTCACCGCAAGATGGCAGCCTGATTGGCCACTGGTTTAGCTTCGTGATGTCACAGAAGTTTAAGTTTATTGGATTTATATACCGCCCTTTTCCCGTAGGACTCAGGGCGGTTTTCAAGGTATTTAAAAACGTTAATACAATACAAAAGTTAAAAACAATTAAAAATAATTAAATGTGATCCCTGAAAAATATAAAACCCCAATTAAAAACTCTCAGCCTGGGCCGGAGAGCTCAAAGAGCCAGGTCTTCAGATCCCAGCAAAATGGACGAAGGTCGGGGGCAGTCCTAAGCTCCACGGGCAGCTGGTTCCAAACGGCCGGCGCACCCACAGAGAAGGCCCTCCCCCTGGGTGTTGTCCGCCGGCAGTCTTTTACCGGCGGCACCCTGAGGAGGCCCTCCCTGTGGGAGCGCACAGGACAAAGGGAACTGGATGCCTGCAGCAGGTGTTCCCTCAAATATTTATTTTTTAATATCCCGGACCCAAGCCATTTATATTTACATTTACATTTACATTTATTGGATTTCTATACCGCCCTTCTCCCTAGGGACTCAGGGCGGTTCACAGGGCATATATAAATAGGTATACAAAAATTAAAAGAGAATTAAACCATGCCCAATTAAAAAACAGCAATAATAAAATAATAAAACCAATTAAAAAAACCCATATTCCCCTTCAGGCCAGACCAGCTAACTCAAACAAGTGGGTCTTCAACCCGCGACGGAAGGATCGGAGGTCCGATGCCATCCGGAGCTCAACCGGCAGTTGGTTCCATAGTGCCGGGGCACCCACAGAGAAGGCCCTCCCCCTGGGGGCCACCAGTCGACATTCCCTGACTGGAGGCACCCTGAGGAGGCCCTCTCTGTGGGAACGCACAGGGCGGAGGGGAGTTGACGCCGGCAGCAGGTGGTCCTCGAGGTATCTCGGACCCATGCCATGTAAGGACTTAAAGATCATAACCAAGACCTTGAACCTCACCCGGAAGACAACTGGTAACCAATGCAGCTCGCGGAGCAAAGGTGTAACATGGGAGTACCGGGAAACTCCCAAGACAACTCTCGCGGCCGCATTCTGTACCAGTTGGAGCCTCCGAGTGGTCTTCAAGGGAAGCCCCATGTAGAGAGCATTACAGTAGTCTAGGCGAGAGGTCACGAGCGCATGAGTGACCGTACACAGGGCATCCCGGTCCAGATAGGGACGCAACTGGCGCACCAGGCGAACCTGGGCGAAAGCCCCCCTAGTCACGGCTACTATATGGTCTTCCAGGGTAAGTCGTGAATCTAGGAGGACTCCCAAGTTGCGAGCCCTATCCACGGGGGGTAAGAGCTCACCCCCCATAGAAAGCGATGGAACATTTTGAATGTCCCGGGATGCCGGAATGTACAGCCACTCAGTCTTGTCAGGGTTGAGTTGAAGTCTGTTCCTCCCCATCCAGACCCGAACCGCCTCCAGGCAACGGGACATCACAGCGAGGGCATCACTGGGGTGGTTTGGGGTCGAAATGAAAAGTTGGGTATCATCAGCATATTGATGATACCCAACTCCAAAACCACGAATGATCTCACCCAGCGGTTTCATGTAGATGTTGAACAGGAGAGGCGAGAGAACCGACCCCTGAGGAACTCCACAAACGAGAGACCTAGGGGCCGATCTCTGTCCCCCTGCCAACACCGACTGCGAGCGTCCCAGGAGATAGGAGGAGAACCACTGAAGAACTGTGCCTCCCACTCCCAATCCCCTGAGACGCCGCAGCAAGATACCATGGTCGATGGTATCGAAAGCCGCTGAGAGATCTAATAGGACTAGGACAGAGGAATATCCCCTATCCCGAGCCCTCCAGAGATCATTCACCAGAGCGACCAATGCCGTCTCCGTGCTGTACCCGGGCCTGAAACCCGATTGGTAGGGGTCCAAATAATCCGCTTCATCCAGGACCAGAGGGAGCTGATGCGCCACCACACTCTCAACAACCTTCGCAAGAAAGCGAAGGTTGGAGACTGGATGAAAGTTGTTCAATACAGCTGGGTCCAAGGCAGGCTTCTTGAGGAGAGGTCTCACCACCGCCTCCTTCAAGGCGGTGGGGAAATAACCCTCACTCAAAGAAGCAGATATAACCGCCTGGAGCCAGCCTCGTGTCCTCTCCTTAGCTGCATAAACCAGCCAGGAAAGGCACGGGTCCAATAAACATGTGGTGGAGCTCAGCCTCCCCATAATCCTGTCCACTTCATCAGGGGTCACAGAATCAAACTCCTCCCAGATAACATTGACAAGACCGCCCGTGTCCTGATCGTCAGACTCTGCCCAGCTGGAGTCCAAACCGGTCCGAATCCGAGCGATTTTATCCGACAGATGTTGACTAAATTCCTCAGCACGACCCTGCAAGGGATCCTCCCTCACCTCCTGATTAAGAAGTGAGCGAGTCACCCTAAACAGGGCGGCCGGGCGATTATCTGCGGACGCGATGAGGGTGGAGAAGTAATTACACCTCGCCACCCTCATCGCTGCGAGATAAGACCTAATATGGGTTCTTAACCGCAACCGGTCGGATTCGGATCGGCTAGACCTCCAGCAGCTCTCTAGGCCCCGTTTCCGACGCTTCATCTCCCGGAGCTCCACGGAGAACCATGGAGCTCGCTGGGATCTGCACCGGGTCAGGGGCCGCAAGGGTACAACCCGGTCAAGTGCCTCAGTGGCTGCCCTTTCCCAGGCTTCCACTAAGGCATCCGCCGAGTTGTGAGCAATGGAGGCAGGTGGAGAGCCCCCACCAAGATCATCCAACCACCGTCCAGATAAAAAAATCAGGTCATTTAGGGCTTTATAGGTCATCACCAGCACCTTGAATCTCACCCGGAGGGCAACCGGAAGCCAATGCAGCTCGCGGAGTAGAGGTGTTACATGGGAGTATCGGGAAACCCCCATCACAACTCGCGTGGCCGCATTCTGCACCAGTTGAAGCCTCCGAGTAACACCCCACCCCCCCCATCGTTAACGATGGAATAGATTGGTTAACACGAGATGCCGAGATGCCGGTATGCACAGCCACTCAGAAGGCCTGCATTGTCTTCTCTTCCCAGTACGGGTGGATCGGGCGGTGGGTCCGTCCCAAGAAGAGCACAGTGGGGGCCATGGACCTGGGCGGCGCCTCCACCCAGATCACCTTCGAGACCACGGGGGCCGGCGAGAGCCCCGGCAACGAGGTGACACTGAAGCTGTATGGGCAACACTACAAAGTCTACACACACAGCTACCTCTGCTACGGCATGAATGAGGTCCTCAACAGGCTGATCTCCAAGGTGCTGAAGGTACGGCCTGGCAGGAGCCACCGGGGGGGGGGGAGGCGGTTTTGGTGCCAACATGCCCCCCTCTTCTGCTTAACCAGCCCCTTCCCTATATTTTTCCCTGCGGAGGCTAAAACTCACACCCTTGAACTGGACAACCCCTGCTGGCCAACGGGATTCAGACGCAGCTTCCTGATGGGCAGCCTCTACGGGTCGCCCTGCGTCAGCCCCGAGAAGCCCCCCAACTACTTCCCCACGGCCAGAGTGAACATGAGCGGCTCCGGAGACCCTGCCCAGTGCATGGCGCACGCGGAGACCCTCTTCCAGTTCACGGGCTGCACTTACTCCAGCTGCTCCTTTGACGGGGTCTTCCAGCCCCCCGTGGAGGGAAACTTTATCGTGAGTCTCGCTGAGGGTCGGGCCTGGGGGGTGCTGGGACGGCCGCTGCAGCTGAAGCAACGAAGTTGTGGGTGCTCCATCACGGGAGGGTTTCAAAAGGAGACTGGACAACCATTTCACCATGTCTGAAATGGTGTAGGTCTGATGCTTGAGCAGGGGGTTGGACTAGAAGAGCTCTGAAGGTCCCTTCCAACTCTCATTATTCTGTCAACTCTTGGCAAGGATGGAGCGCTAGTGCCCCCCTGTGGGAGGAGAGTGGCATGACACCCCTTTTCCGTTTGGGGCAGGGTGTGCTCTTAAGGGATTGATTGATTCCCTGCTTTGCTTCGCTTCCACCTGTGTCAGCTGGCGTGACTTTACAGTGTTTCTCTGTTTTTTTTTAAGTGACGTCTCCCTCAAATATGATTCATGCCTGTGGCAGCAATCCAGAAGTGGGGTGCCCTGTTGCTTTATGAATTCTTGTACCATTGCCAAAATTTCAGCTGCGATCCCCGCCCCCCTGCAATGGTCCTGGGAATGGACTGAATCACTTCATTTTTAAGAGATCTCAGATTGGGTCGGCAACTGCCACTCCTTCCCCTTCTGAAATAGAAGTGAACATACTTTATCCTATATATTTGACTGTCTGTTTAAAAATGTGTTGTATTGGCCCCATTGGTTAGTATCACTTAAGGATATTAAGTGATATCTTAATATATCTCCTCCTCCTCCTCCTCCTCCCTCTCCCCCTCCTCCTTTCTTCCCTTAAAGGCCTTCTCTGCATTTTTCCACACGGTGGATTTCCTCCGGTCAGTGATGAAAAGGCAGATAGTCACACCAAATGACCTGAGAGATGGGGTGGAGGCCGTCTGCAGAACGCCGTGGAGTGAGGTGGGTTTGTCCCCTTGGACTTTCCTTCACTGATGCCACCAGGGCCAAATTCAGCTTTGTGCAGCATGTAAACATCAGTAGTCCCCCCCCTCCCAAGAACGTACACCCAAAGTCCTTTTTAAAAAATGGGCTCGCACTCGAACTGAAGTGGGGAGTGCTGTGGTTTATGAGTAGGACAAGAGCTGGTAGCTTGGGGGGGGTGGGGTCGCCTGCCACCTCCAAACCAGGTCTACCTCACAAGTGAGAATTAAAGAGGGGAAGATGGAAGCATGGAGATTTCCTTCGAATCAAAGAAGGAAATGAATGTAATTCATACCTAAAAGGAGTGCCATTTCTTTCTGCCCCTCCAGCTGCTCACGAAGGCCCCAGAGCTGGAGCCCTATTTGCAGAACTACTGCTCGATGGCCACCTTCGTCTTGCTGCTCCTCACCCGGGGCTACTCCTTCAGCAACGCCACCTTCCCCAGCATATCTTTCCAGAAGAAGGCAAAGCTCTCCCGGGGGGCTTTGAGGGCGAGAAGCACGGAGGCCCAACAGGCCTGGGGAGGGCTGGGGTCCCGCAGTCGCTGTGGGTCGGCTGTGGGCCCTGAGAGCAGCTGCCGGCTCGGGGCACGCGAGCCGAGGCTCAGGACTGGATATGATGGAGCCTTTGTGCAATTGTGGGTTTTCCCTTTTGCAGGCCGGGGACACAACCATCGGCTGGGCGCTGGGCTACATGCTGAACCTCACCAACATGATCCCGGCGGAGGAGGCCGGCTTCCGGAAGGGCACCGGCTTCGGCCCCTGGGTGGGCCTCATCTTCCTCTTCGTCGCCATCCTCCTGGGCAGCTTAGTCAGCCTCTTCTGCCTGCTGAAGTCTCCCAAGGGGCACGGGGGCGTCTAGCCTCGTGTGGGGCACAGGATGCCCGTTCCCTTCTGCCCCGCCTTCCTTGGCCTCGCACCGGGAACGCCAGCATTTTGCCAAAACTCAGGAAAGAGGAAATTGGCAGCCCGCCCCCTTTCCTGCCTCCTTTTTCCCTCCTGGAGGTGCCACCATGATGCCCCCACCTTCAAGGAAAAGGTGCCGCCATTGGCAAAAGAAGCATCTGGAGACCTCCAGGCCTTCCGTTCCTCCTGCTCCTTCTTAGACTCGGGAATTTCTAATCGGGGGCCCATCCTAAACTCTTGACCCAACAAGACACTGCCCCCCCAGGGCAAACGGCCCTGAGAGGAATATCCTCACGCATCTCTTTAACTATGGACGTCAGGAGGTGAGGCCATCCCCGGGACCTTACTGCCTCTCAGCAGACACCAGCCGCCTTCAAAAACTGGGGTCCCCAAAAAGCAAATGGGCTTGTCCAAACAGTGTACCATGGAAAATTTACCGTAATTGGGCCCAATTCCCACTGGACTCCAGTCCTTCACTGGGGGCGGGGGCGCTGCCATCACTTAGCCAAATTGGTCCAGATGAGCTTAAGACTGTGGCAGCCACGAGGATGTCTGAGCGTCATCCACAAGGGCGGGAATTATAGAAACTAATTGATATTGCTTGTAAATATAAACTCAGACAACACGCTATTTACCAAATATTAAGGTAATTGTTAAAAAAAATAATAAAATATATTTTAAAAATGTACCTAAATACTGTCAGGCGCAATAATTAAATTCAGTGGAGAGATGTCCAAGTTAGACAATTCCTGCATAATCGTTGGGGCACAGAGGCTGCAAAACTGAAATTTCCTATTCTTTTACCTAGGAATAAATCACCCAGTAGTGACAGTCGTTTCCTGTCCCACCCCATTTATGGAATGTGCACGTGTGTGAATTTGGGATGAAGTCAGGGTAACTGTTTTTATTTTAATGGCAGACCGTTGTGTAATATAAAAAGCTACAGTATCCAGGATTTGGGGTTTGGGTTTACCTTGACAGTGCAACAATAATAAAGTCTCCCATAGTTGGCTTCTGCAAAAAGAAATATTTTCCGGATAGGCAGAAAAATGCCTCTAGAACTGCAAACCGGGGAGATAGGAAAGTGTAGAATTTTTAAAGAAAACGAAGTTGCGAAGTTTGTGCTGTTGGCACCCTGTTCCCCACCTCCTGTTTTGCCCGTTTTGATACTCCGTTCCTACCGGCGTGTTTCCTTCTGCTTTTATCGGGTGCTTTTGCGCGACCGGCCGTGGACTGTATTCTGCTTGTCTTCCGCGTAAAGAAAACAAAGCGACGTTTGCCTTAAAGAAATTCTAATAAAAGCTGGCTTAGCGGTCGACCCGGTCGATCCCTTTTACCGGGAAGCTTTTGACCTCTTTGGGGAACCATCACGCAGTGCCCGATGGTGCCCTGGCTGATCCCGCTTCGTTCTGCCGCCGCAGCTGCGCCCTCCTGCGCCGCCCTTCTGGATCGCTGCGCCGGGCAGGGCCGGCTGGCTGCCAGCTCCGTCTCCGCGCAGCTCTTGCGGTTAATCAGGGCGGGATCGAAGCCCCCGTCGAGTCTGGGCTGCTCTCGGGCCCCGCGGAAACCGCCCCGCCGGAGTGCCCGGGGCCGAGGGGGGCCGAGGGGGGCGCGTAGGCGACCCCGGCCGGGCAGTGGCTCCGCGCGCAGCCGCACTCGCTCGCCAGGCGCCCGGGCAGCCTGCGCACCTGCGGCCGGGGCAGGTGGGCGGCGCGGGCGGCGGCCTCGGGGCGGGCGGCGTCATTGGCCAGCCCGCCGCCCGCCCCGCCCCGCCCGCCCGCCTCGGCTCCGCCAGCGCCCCGCTCGCCTCCGGTGCCGCAGCCCGCCAGGCGCCTCCTCTTGCGCGGCGCCGCCGTTCTTGCTGCTACGATGCTCCGCCGAGGGGGCCGCCGCTGAAGGATGAGCGCCGCCGCCCGCCGCCGCCGGCCCTGCCCGCCCGGAGCCCCGCCGACGCCGCCGCTGCCGCTGCTGCTGCTGCTGCTGCTCCTGCCGCCGCCCGGCGCCTGGGCGCTGCTGGCCACCCCCGGCGGTAAGCGCGCCCGGCCCTTCCCCGGCGGCCCAGCGTGGGCCAGGCAGGCCCGGGATTCCGGTGCCCATCGCCTCCGGCCAGCCGAGGCCTGGGGGGGGCACCGCGCAGCCTTCCCGCGGCCTCTCCCCGCCATCTGGCTCCGGCCTCCCCTTCTCTCCTGCCCGTTTCCTGGCTCTCCTCCCGCAGGCTCGGCCCGGCGTGCTGAGGTGGGGATGATGGGAACTATAGTCCAAAGCCTGCGGAAGCCTGCAGGCTGCCCTTTGCAAAGCTCCCCTCCCCGCCTTTATTCCCCCCCCCCGCGGCTTCGGCTTCCTGAACTTTGCGCCTTGGAACGGGGGGGGGGCTGCCCAGTTGTCGGGACCCTTTTCCTCCAAGGCCTCCTTCGGTCCTCACTGCTGCCCTTTGGGGTTTGGGATTGCCCTTCTATCCCCCCCCCCCCGCTTTCCTGCCCCACGGCAGCCTCGCCTGGATATTCTGGCTGGGGAGACCTTCCAGCGGCTGCCCCCTCCTCTCTCCCCCCCCCCCGCAGGGTCAGCCAGCCAGTTGCCAGGGAGCTGCCCCCTCTTCCCATGACATCATTTCTGAAAGCTCTTGGCAACTTTCATTCCCACCCCCCCAACTCCATCTCCGCAGAGTTTGTGCTAGAAAATAATCCAGGGGGGCGGAAGGGGCTCCGCTCGGCCGGCCTGGAGGCTTTGCAGCAGCTGCCCAACCCAGCCAGCTCCTGCAGCCTTGCCTGGGCTTCCTCCCCCGCCCCCCAAATCCAGAACAACGGGTGGTTCTCTGCCCCGCCCCCGCAGCTGAAAAGTGGGGCGTACCTGGTTGCGTTTGGGGGGTCTTGTAAAGGACGAGATGGGTGACGTGTGGGGGACCCTCTCGGTCTCCAGGCATTTTGAGCAGCTGGTGGGTGACGCTTCTCTGACTCGGCCCTCTCCCCTCTCCCCTCCCCCAGCAAAGCTGTTTGGGGGCTGGCAGTTTGGGGAAGCGGAGCTGAGCAAGCTTGGGGGTTACTCCCCAGAGGCGACCCTCTCCCCTTCATCATCCTCTTGGGAGTTTCGGGATGGCTGCCCTCCGAGGGTCTCCTGGCATGGGTGAGACTGGGGCGCCTTCCAGTTTGGCCCTGGAGGACTTTGGAGGCCGTTCAGCAAACGTCCCTTCTTTCCTGTGCCGTCCATTGTCTAAAGCGGCCTTCCTTTCCGGACAGGAAACATTCCTCCTCTCTGGAAAAATTTCAGTTTGGGCAGCAGCTTCCTTTCCCTCGGCGAGCGGCTGTTTGGGGATGTCCAAACAGACGCAGAAAAATCGAGGCTGCTCCTGTTTGGTCCTCCTTGCCTGGACCTTTAGCCCCCTCAAGCCACCTGGGGAAATTGTAGGAGTCTTGCAGCCTTTCCAAGATCCCACAAGGGGGTCTCTGGGGGGGTCTGCAGATGGTTTGGGGGGGCTTTGGCGGAGTGCTGGAGCAAAGTCACCCCTGGCTGGTCGGGGGGGGGGGGGTGATGTTATTTCACAGGAGCGTTGAAAGCAAGATCAAGTAGCTTGAATGGGTCGATCTGAAGAGGTCTGGATGGTGTGTAAAAGCAAGGGGTCTCTCTGGGGCTGGGGGCTTGGCCCATTTAATGCACTTTCTGGAGAAAAGAGAGCCAGGCTGTCTTAGGCCCCCTTCTCTATTTTCCTGGCAAACAAATCCATGTAGGACAGGTGGTGATCTGGGTGGCAGCTTCTCACGGGGAAAGTCGATATTTTTCCCAGCGAGTCTCAGAAATGACAGGCTGGCTTTGAGTGACGGGTGTTTTTTTTTTACTGCAGGCAGGTTTTCCCCTCCCCCCCAGGCACCTGCTGGCTGGCCTTTGCTAGGCAGATCTGGGGGCCTGTTTCCTCCCCCCCCTTTGCTTCTCTTCCTTCGTGCATTGCTGGTGCTGGAGGGGCCGAGAGACGGGCGGGTTTGGGCTTGGCGAGGCTGTGAGCAGATGGTGTAAGGGCCAGAATCAGAACTGCCACCCTGGAGCAATCCTGTGGCCGATTTACAGGCGTGCACGGAAACACCCTTCCAGACTTCAGGATGGCACAACTCGCCACGGGACAATTGTAACAATTCTATTTAATTATTTAAAGTAAGTAAAGATTTATTTTAATTTCTGCCATTCCCATTTTGCATCCTTTCTTTAATGATTCTGTTCCAGCATTTCTTTGATATTAGGGTAACTCTTGTCCCGCAGTGAGTTGGCCTGGCGAGTTGCCATAGGGTCTTCTGGACCGAACATCCAGGTTGCATCTGAATTCTCTCGCGTAGAAGCGGATTCCTCACGTTTAGGGCAGCTGCCGGAAGGAAAGGAAGGGACCCAGGAGTGGATGGAGCCCACCGGACGGGGGTTCCTTAGGGAGGAGGGTCTCTGGAGTGCCCTGGGTGGGTGATGGGTGGGATGCCAGGAGACCTAGACTAGCTGGCAGGCTTGGGGGGCCTTCTTCCCCCTCTGACCATCAAGTGTGGGGAGAAGGAGCGAAGGCTGAGAGTCTCCTCACGTGCAGGATGCTTGGGAAGCTGCCAAGAGCACCAGGGGGGCATCCTGCTCCGCCCTAAAGCCCCCCAGTTATGGAAAACCATAGCCCCATCGGTCACCAGGTGACCTGCCTGACCCCTAGCCAAGCGCAGAGTTTTTAAGGCCCCCCTGCAATCTGAGGTGATGCAGAAACCTCCCTGGCCATTTGTGATGCGTCTCCGTCATGCTCGGTGGGAAGAGCGAAGTTTTCTGGGGCACAGAAAGAGGAGACAGGTGTTTCCTTCCGTGTGTGCCGACAAACCTGCTTTTCTTGAAATCCGTTCACGGGAGGTCAGAGGTCTGCAGGCTGGGAAACGTTCCGCACACACTTGCCGATGATTGACAGGATTTGCAGGCAAGGGAGGTGCCTGTTGTTCCTTTTCAGAGGCCGAGTGCCAGAGGTTGGCATTCTGCTCCGGGCCTTTTGTTGGGCTAAGAGTCCTGGGCGGGAGGCTTTCCCCCAAACACCAGCAAGGGGAAGGAAGGGAGCGCAGATGCTCTGCAGACAGAGCCAAGGTCAGCGAAGGGGGAAGGCCACCTTGGGACGTATCCTGAGCTGGGGCTGCTGGCGTTTTTCGTGCTTTGTCTTTGCTGGTGAGGATTTAGGTTTCCTGGAGCTCCCCGTGCAAAGCAATCATAAATTTGCAGAGAAGTTTCTGTTAGATGTTTTTGTGCCAGCCATGGCAGTTCCCCAAAAAGGTCATCAGATGGGAGCAAAGAGGCATCTTTGCTCCCACTGGTGGGTCAGGGGTCCCCGGCTCCTGCAGCCCCATTGGAGAGAGTTAATTGGTAAGGGAGGGGGTGAGGACCCCCATAAAAACCTCTGCTCAGGGGCTGCTCTTGTGTGCTCTCTTTGTTCTCTCTTCTGCTTGCTTGCTTGCTGATCCATGAGCTCAATCCAGGCATGGATGCCTCCATGCCAGGGAACTCTTTCTATTTACTTTATCGTTAAATAAAGCTTTAACTGATTGCATCCCTGCGTGCTGCCTTTTACTTGGAAGCACCTTAACGAACCATCGGTCTCGTGAGGCCATCTCACAGTTTCTTCCCAAAGCTTTTGTTTACTTCATTCCTTTGCGCACGGATGCTGAAGACCGGGCACCACAGAGGCCTCTCTTGCCCTTTCTGTAGTTACCGGCCCTTCCGGAATAATCCTTTAAGCAGACTAAAAAGATTCTCCTCTCTTCCTGCCCCCCGCCTCGCAAAGTTCCTGTCCCTGCTTCAGAAACCAGTTCTAATCCAGAGTGGAAATTCAGCCTGTAGCCATCGGCGTCCTCTTAGCCGTCTCTGATCTCGGTTTGAAGGACAAAGCCGGTGCCTCTGTTTTAGGAAGGGCTTGTGAGGCATTCAGACAACCAGTTTCAGGAAATGGAAATGCATTTCCACCTTTGCAGAAGAGGTTCTCCAGGAGAAACTTCTGCTAGAGAATTCTTACAAGCAGTCTTTTCTTAAAAGCTGGTGCTTTTCTCTTGTTCAGAGCCTCAACCTGAACTCCTGTGGGTTCTGGTGCCCCTGCAGAGCTGGGCTTGGTTCTGCAGTTTTGAGCTCTGGCACCCTCTCTGACAGGGCAGTGTTGTGGCTGTCAGTGTTGCGCCTCTGCACAGGTCACGCCTGGAGCTCAGCAGACGGTCCTGCTGCCTCTTCCCCGCCCGCAGCAGCCCCAGGAGCGGCTCAGTTTGCTGAGGGAGACCGCCTCAGCCGAGGCGGAGTGTAGCGGGTGGCTGAAGCATCCGTGGAAGACGGGGAGAGGTGGAGGGACTGAGGGCCAAACCCGTCTTGCCCTGTGTGGCTCCCACCAGCAGCAGAGCCCCGGGACAGGTCCCTCTGGTCTTCTGAGAGCGGCAGGCCCTTCCCTTGCCTGGGCTCCAATGGGAAAGGCTTGTCCAAGAAGGCAGAGGTCCCATGAGGTTGCCCGTATCTCTGCTGACAGGTGTTGGTTTCTCAAGCTGTGGGACTCTTTGTGCAAATGGTAGAGAACATCTGAATACACACAGCATAGTTTCCAGGAACTGTGTGTCTCTAAACCCTTAAAAATGCAGCCAAACCTGCTGGGATCTCTGGAGGTTAGCATGTCCTTCCTTCCTTCCTCCCTCCCTCCCTCCCTCCCTCCCTCCCTTCCTTCCTTCCTTCCTTCCTTCCTTCCTTTCCCTTCCTTCCTTCCTTCCTTCCTTCCTTCCCTCCCTCCTTCCTTCCCTCCCTCCTTCTTTCCTTCCTTCCTTCCTTCCTTCCTCCCTCCCTCCCTCCCTCCCTTCCTTCCTTCCTTCCTTCCTTCCCCCTCTCTGCCTGGCAGAGAGGCCATCAATAATTCAGTGCTCCTGTGTTCCAGGAAAACATTTTGCCACGCTGGCAGCCAGCCTGAGAGCAAGGAGCCTTCTCGTGGCCCAGCCCAGACAGCAACAAGAGGCAGCGACCTCGCAGAGGCTCCTGGAGGAGGAGGGAGGATCCCTCGTGGGTCAGACGGAGGGGTTCCTTCACCTGGCACCCCCTTGCAATGCTAGAAAAACCCCAGGGAGGCTGTCCTTCCCCTGCAGTTTGACACCCCGCCCTAAAATAAAACGTATTTCTTTTTTTTAAAAGGCTTTTTTATCTCCTTATTTCCAGGAGATAAAAACACCTAAAAATCGTAACTGTGGGTAGGGAAGGAAAGGGTGTAAAGGGATTTGGCTCGATCTGTAAGCAATTATTTCAGTTTGTCTTTTAAGACGATAGGACCCACAGTTTTTGGCCAATGGGAAAACTCTCTCTGGGGGTGTATCTATGCTGGGGGGGGGGAGCAGATGCCCAAACCGGGGTAGGGAAGGGAGCCTCTGGCTGGCAAAGTCACCTGGGTCTGGGCAGCTTGGCTTTCCCTGAGGTGGCCTGAGCTGGCTTGTCTTTTGGAGGCAACCAGTGGCAGTTTGAGGCTGTGTCGGGAGGCACAAAGCGGCTTGTGCAACGTGGCAAGTGGCAATTGGCACCCGAGAAACGTCCTGGGTGAGTGAACGAAAGAACGGGCCTTTCGCTCCTTCCTTTGATCGCCAGGCTGTCCTCCGGTCGAGATGACCCAAAGGGTGTTTCTCTGGGCCTCTTTCTGCTTTGGAGGGGGGAGGCGCCCTGGGCTTTTGTTTGCCTAGCCTGTGCAACTGTCATGTGGGGGGGGGCGGAGGTTGGGGGGGTTGGGCAACCTCAAAACATCTCAACTTCAAAGGCTAAATTTTAACTACCTGACGTGTTTGCCCAGAACAGAGGATTGCCCTGCTCTTAGTGGGGAAGGGGTTTCCTTTTTCCTCCCCATGAAAGACAGCCCCCCCCTCCTCCTGGGATGACCTCCGTCTGCTTTGCCTTCCAGTTGGCAGGAGTCCTTTTATTGCAGCCATTTTTCATCACTTGTCTCTGCTTCCAGAGATGGTCTTCGGCACCTACAGGAGGTTCTCCAGAGAGCTGCTGAGTTTTTGGGATCCCTTCTTGGTTGCTTCTCTCTCTGGGGCTCCTTATGTTTGAAGCAGGAGGGGGCCGGGAGCAGGTGCCCGAGGGCTAGGACTCCCTGGCCACCCTGGGAGAAACGTTGCCAAGCAGCCCTGCTTGACCGGGTCCCTGCCTCTGTCAAAGCCTCAGCCAGGCCCAGCGCAGCACCGGCTGCTGGCGGACAGCTCCCCAAATTGCTTGGGTGCCTTTTAGCTTAAAGTCTCCTCTTTCAGGCAGTGGCATGTCTTTGGGGGTCCTTCCTTTGGCTCATCTTCATCTCGGGGTCCTAAGTGGGTGACTGAGTGCGAGTACCACGATTGGCTCAGGAAATTGCCTCCTGCTGCTGCTGCTGCCATTTCTAAAATCAGGAGTTATCCCCCCCCCCCTTCTTTGCAAGGCTGAGTCACACCCTGGCAGTGCCTGGACTGATAAGAGGCAGGTTGGGGGGCCTCCCCGTGTGGACCTCGGCCTTTGGGCCTCTTCCCTTCCGAGTTGGGCTGGGGGTCAGTGCTGGTGGCAAGGCAGCTTAGTCTTTGCTGCTGCCCCTGCACATAACACCCCCCCCCCCGGAAAGCTGGTGAGCCGCTCCCAGCGGCTGAAATAGCCTCTCTTCAGTCCCACCTTGTTTGTTTCCTTATTTTGCTTTTTGTAGCGGAGGGTTTTGGTGCCCTCTGCCTCTTCAGAGCTGCTTTGAGCAGGCCGGGGCAGAAAGTACGGCCAGCGGAGGGAGGGCAGCGTGGGGGACTCCGGGCTTTCCGTGTTCGGCTGCGGCAGGCCAAAGTTTGCTGCTGGCTTCCCAGACCAGCCTGGGCAGGGACTGCCTCTCCTCCAAGCGCCCGCAGAGCAAGGAGAAAAGGGCTCGTGGGACTCTCTTTGCAAACCTTGCCACCACTTCCCTGACCAGGAGCCCCGAGGTGGCTGGCCGGAGCATCCGGCTTCCCCGCCTCCCTCTCCTGCTTCTCCTCCCCCCTGGCCTCCCCTCGGCTATTGTGTCAGGTCGGTTTTGCCAAAGCAAGGAGGGCAGGCTTTGGGCAGCCTCTGCGGGGCCGTGGGGAGGGAGGCGCAGGTGAGCTCTGGCATCTTGCTTGGCATCTGACGGGTTCCCTGACACCGGGCTTCTGGGAGGGCTGCAGGCTCGGTGCCTGGAGGAGCGCTCTCCCGTTTTGTCACCCGGCGTCTGCTTCTGCGCTTCTGGGTTATCGCTTCTCTCTTGCTTACTTTTTTGGGGGGGGCAGATTGATCTGCACACTCCCCCCTCCTGCACCAAGAGAGAGGTTTGAGTTGCGCCACCTGGCGGCTGAGTTTCCCAACTGCAGGCTGACTGGAAGAGCCCAGGCCGTGGGACGCCGATGTGCAGGGTCTGCAGTGGCCCGTGGCTCCCGTCCAAACAGGCGCTGGAAGGCCTCCTTGCGAGGCAACCTCCGCCTTTTGGCTTCTTGTAACGCAGAGAAAAGTAATAATTTGCAGGGAGGGGCCCCAGAGAGAGACCTGGCTTGGTGCAGAGGAAGCTGGTGGGGGGTCAACCGAGGGACAGGACAGGGACCTTTGTGGGGTGGCTGTTTGGCAGCTGCTCGTAAGGAAGGGCTCCCTCCGTGTCTCTCGGCCGGGCTTCGGGTTGAGCAAGCGGCCCTGATCCGCTTCCTGCCTTTTGGACCGCAGAGCTGTGTCCTCGGCACCTGGACTGCACCCTTCAGCGGCGGAAGGAGTGTCCCCTGGGGTCCCATGCCTGCGGCCCCTGCCTCCCCCAGTTCGTGGAAGATGGAGAGGGAAGATGCGTGACCGAGACAGCAGCGCCCAAAGGTAAAGGGGGGGCTGGGCTGGGATTCCCGAGGCCCCTTCTGCACCTCCCTGGCAGGAGAGAGGCCCCCTTGTGGCATGGCGGGTGGGGGGCTTTATCTGAACTGCAGCAACTCCCCCGCAGACCCTGGAGCCGGGGCTTTCCCTGGTTGGGGCTCCGGATACAAAGTCACAGCATTCCTGGAAGACTTAGAGAAAGAAAACTGGAACAGGAAACCCCCCCCCGGTGGGCCAGAGGGCCCCCCGAGAGGGAAAGAGGCACCAAGGCGGCTCTTTTCAACCCAGCTTATAGTGAGCAGAGGGTTGGGCTGGAGGACCTCTAAGGCGCCGCAGGGCAGGGGGGTCCTCCCCTTGCAGGCCGCCCTCAGGAGGCGAGGGAGGGGGTGGGAAGGGAGAGCAGAACAGGCAGCCGGCGCCAGGGGGAGGCCGGCTTCTGGCGTGACGTGGTGCCAAGTGGCTCCTTTGGCGGACAGATGGCGGCTTACGCAACAGCTCCCTTGCGAAGGGATTGTTTTCTCAGTGGCTTTGGAGCCCCTCGATGAAGACCCTCCCCCTTAAAACTGGGAAGGTCCGGGGCCTCTCTGCCCCTGTGCAAGGCAGTTGCCTCCGTTTTTAAACTGACATTTTCCCCGCTTGCTGAAATGTTTGCTACAATTGCATGTTCTCTCTGTGTCTGTTTACTTCTTTTGCTGGATGTCCTCCGTGTGCCCCCGTCTCCAGGGCAAACCGCTGTGGCCCCCAACCCAGAGGAGGAGATTGACTTGGTGTTGGATGCGCTGGCCAAGCAGGGCAGGGGGCCTCTGCCCCACGGCCAGGAAGGTACGGCTGCCCCGGGCCCAGAGAGGCCCTGCCTGGCACAGAGCAGGGGGCATGACTGACTTTGCAAGGGAGGCGACCCTCCTGCCTCTTCTGCCTTCTCTCTGCCAACCGGCCCTTCTTCCTCGCACAGAGAGCCCGGCCCCCACCGGCCAACACTCCAGGAACGGGGCGTCGAAGGCCGAGTCCCCACAGGGTGGCCGGCGGGGGTGGCCAGACCCGTCGTCTCGCCCCTCCACAGAGCCGCTCCAAAACCCCCCAGTGGAGTCAACCCGCATCTCTTCCAATGATGCCCTCGTCCTCGGTGAGCCTTTGCCCAGGCAGCGTGGGTGCACCCTGAAAAAACCATAGGGGTAGCAAGATCTCAAGATGCTAGTCCTCAGCTCTGAGATGGCTTGGGAAGGCTGCCTTTGGTACTCCCATCTTCAGGGGCAGTCTATCTTGGGGGAGTAGCTGTCGGGGGCCCTGGGGTGGGGAAAACCTTCCTTTGCCAGGGGTGGGGGTCTCCGACTGCCCTTCCCTCTCCAAGCCTCTGTCCTCCCTTGCAGGCCTGATTGTCGTCTGCACGGCTGCAGGGGTGGCGGCCCTGGTGGTGGCGACGATCTGCTGGTGCAGGTCAGTCTTGCGGGTTTCCCTCCAGCAGTGGGGCAAGCGGGCAGCTGACCTCCTTGAGGTCGCAGCTTTGAGACCTGCCCTGGAGCCCTTCCGTGCTGCCTCGAAATGGAGCCTCCATGGCAGCAGCAGTATATCAGAGGAAGGAGGGGATGCCCGGGGCCTGTTTGGGGGTCCTCTGGGCTTCGGGGCAACCCTGCCAGATGCTGTGCTACTTCCCCTCTCCCCACAGGCTGCAGAAGGAGATCCAGCTTGCCCAGAAAGCAGATTATCCAGCGAATAAGCTGCCCCAGATCCCCCCCTACGACAAGCTCTCGGTAAGTGCCTCCTCCGGGCGCTCCTTGGCACGGCAAGGTGGCAGCTCCCAGTTCTTTGGCCAGCCCAGCTCTGGGGGCCTGCCTTGGGCCAGGCTTCTCCGTCCGCCTGACTCTCCCTGCTGGTGGCAGGGGGCTCTCTGTGTCCCGGCCGGGCCTGGCTGGCTGGCACCAGGGCCAGGGAAGGGCCCTCTCTGCCCTTCGCTCTGGGGAAGGCCAGGTGGTGGTGCCCGTTCTGCTGGCATGACAGTCTCCACCCCCCGGGTGCTGCTTGCCCTTTCCCTCCAGCCTGGCGATCGGAAGCTGGCGCAGAGTGCCCAGATGTATCACTACCAGCACCAGAAGCAGCAGATGCTCTCCTTGGAGAAGTGCGTCCCTCGTTGCGGTGATGGGTTCAAAGTATTGCCAGCGTGTTGGGTTCCCCTGCCCTCTTCCTGGTTTCTCTTTGACCTACCGGTGAATCGGGCCCAGAAGCGGGGGGGTGGGGGTGGGGGGGGCTCCTTTGTGCAAGGCCCACAACAGCCGGCATCCTCTGTCTCCGCTTCGTTGGGGCCCGAGGCTGCTTGCCTCCCGAGGGCTTCTGAACAGGTTCCAAAGTGCCAGGAAGGTTAGGAAGCCCGGATGAAATGAGCCTCTGGCAGCCAGAAGTGAGTGCCAGCTGGAAGGGCTTTGACAGCCAGGTGGCAGCGCCAGGGCCTCCGTCCATTGGGGCGTCCACTGGAGAAAGCCTGGCCTGAGCTGGGCAGCCTGGCAGGGCCCGGTTTCCAGGGACCTCAGAGGAAGGGTCGAGATGCCCCCGTTTCTGCCTCAGCTTTGGCTGGACATTTTGAAACCAAAATCCCAGCTGGTGGGGAGGTTGGCTTGCCATGGGGCGGGCTCCTAAGGGGGCCGGTGAGGGAGGGCACCTTCTGCCCCGTCTCAGTACATTCTCCCCTCCCCCAAAAAATCCATAGGAATAAGGAGGAAGCCAAAGCTCCTGAACCCGTCTCCTCGGACGAAGAGAACGAAGACGGAGACTTCACGGTCTATGAGTGCCCTGGCCTGGCCCCGGTAGGTCTCCCTCTGCAGGGTGGGGGCGCAGAGACCATCCCCTCCCCCCCTGCTGTGCCCAGTGTCTGAAGAAGAGAGCAGGGCCGAGCCCTGGGGTGAAGGCAACCGCTTCCTGGGGGTTCCTTTCCCGCCATGGGGAGTGCGGCTCCCGTGGGCTGTGGGGCTGCCCTGCCCCTTCCTTGCCCTCGGCTGGGCAGTGCCAGGCCACTCCTCGAGGCAGTGAGTGTGTAACGGTTGGCTCGCTCTCCTTCCTCCTCGCTGGCTGCCGCAGACTGGAGAGATGGAAGTGAAAAACCCCCTTTTTGATGACTCCACTCTGCCCCCAAAGCTGCACCCCTGACTGGGAACTGTGGACGGTGAGCAGGACCCCTCCGAGGGCCGCCTGACCAATGGCCTCCTCTGCCCTCCTCTGCAAATTCTTGGCTGAAATAAATCCGCCTTCTGGGCATCTCGCTTCTGCTCGGCTTCGCCTTCTCCCCTGCAGCGGCCCTTCAACGGCTCCTGGATGTCGCGAAGAGGCTTTGCGGACCGTCTGGACTCCGGAGGGAAGAGATGGGCTTGCCACCTCCTGCCCCCACGACCCCTGCCAGCCCTGCACAAATCAGATTTCAGAGTGTGTGTGTGGGGGGGTGTTTCCCTTTTCTCTTTCCTTGTTTTGCAGCCCCCAAGGTTAAAATAACCGGGCTGGGGAGCCTTGGACGCTGGAGGCTTCTCCCTTTGGGAGGGAGCTGCAGCTTCCAAGAGGGAGGCCAGTGGAGACGCCTTGGGAAAGCGGTCCATGTGCCCATTTCGCAGGTGGGAACCGGAGGCAGACTGAGGCTGGAAAAGGTTTAGTAAGTCCTGATCCATTTCACACTGTTTTCAGCACTTTCCCAAGGGAACTGAATTTTGAGACTTTGTGGGCAAGATTTTAGTTCTCAGAATTTCAAGGGGAAGCAATGTTACAAAACAGCGTTAAGGTCTGCAGAGGGGCCTGTTCAGAGAGGGGGAGGTGGGCTGACCCCCAGTGTTTCTCCCCTTGGGCCCGGGGGCCAGACAGCCTTCACCCCTTAGCTTTCTCCGGCCGTGCCCACCGTTCTGCCGGTGTGATGTCCCTTCCTCGCAAAGGGAGGTGACGTCTGTTCTGATTCATTGGGCGTGTCCGAGGAATTCGTAACCTTCCGCCAGAGCGACTGAGCAAGAGCTAGCATGGCATTGAGCCACGTTTCCTGGGTGGGGGGCTCTGAAGGTGGCCCTGGAGCTGCCATCTCTTAAACCCCAGAAGTGGGAGGGACAATGCCACATGGGGATAGTTTATTTTTTTCTTTCTTGTTTTGTGGTTATTTTTGTTTCCAGACCTGTAAGGACTGTGTTTAATAAATTTTATTAAATGACCAATTCTCAAGCTAGTTCCTCAATGCTTCTTTGGTGCCCTTCGGTTTTAAATGAGCCGTTTTCTTCCTGGATTTAGGGGTATCTTAAAGGAACAAATCTGTCCTCACAGCCTCTGGCCATGTTGGTTTGAACCCCAAATTATTCTGCGTCAGAGAATATCTGGGAAGTAGTTAGAGGAATGCAGATAAATCTGAATAACCCAAAGTGCTCCCAGCCTCCCTCTTGCAGTGTGTTTAATATTCTTTTGCAGAAGGTGGACAGTGCCAAGGGTTGATCTACAGGGAGATCTTGGGCGATTCTCCAGGATGGCTCAGATCCCATCCAGGCCCGCAGGGTGGTGGCCAGCGCTGTGGCCAATGGTCACCCTGCCTCCCATCCCCCATTAGGCCAGGAAAACCAGCTGCCTAGTCCAGCCCTCCTGCTTGCCCACCACCGGGGTGAGGGGTGGGGCCGAAGACGAGGCACTCCCCCCCCAGGGGTGCCCAGAGGATGGGTGTCTGGCACTGTAACCACTGCAGCCACTGGCCCCTTGCTCAAGACACTGCGCAAGTGATAATCCCATCCTGACTTTGCAATTAAATTGCTCTCTGACCATATTTTGAGGAACATATTTTACTATTTTTCTCAAATAGGAAAACGATATTCAAGTAATCTCATTAAACATTCAAGCAATCCAAGTTAGAATTGGAGCGATGCTCGTGGGTGGTGAAGGAAAAGTTACTTTGACTCTGTAGAGATTGAAAGATCCAAGAGGAAGGAAGATTTGTAGAACATAGGAGCCCCATCCTCGTGTGCTGAGTTGTCCACCAGAGGGGCTCACAGGCCCTTCTGGACCCCAGCCTCCCAGCCCTATCAAGCCTTCCTTTCTGAATGCGGTTTGGACGGTCATTTAAATCCCTCTCTTCCTCCCAGGTGGCGTCCTGCGTGGGGATTTTCTCCCCCCACCCACCCACCCAAGCCCTGCAAAGTAGGTCAGTATAAGATTAGGATTAACTGAGCAATTTTAGACTGGGGGGGGAGTGGGAGGGAAAGTTGTGGGGGGGGGCTTCCAACTTGGCACAGGGCTCCATCCACTGCTTTCGGTAGAATTCATGGGATCCAGAGGGACCACTAGAGGGGGCTGATGGCCACGGGAGGCTGGCACCGGGTTGGCACTGTGCCCAGAAAGGGCAGGAATTAGAAGGATGTTAAAGGACGTTCACAGGATGTGGGGAGCACTTGTGACTGGGAGGGCTGAGGGAGGACCGAGATCCTGGCTGGGCCCCCCCCCATTAGGCCAGGCAAACTGGCTATCTGGCTGGGCTGAAGGCTGAGGCCGAAGTCGCGGCACTCACTCCCTGGCCTGTAACCACTGCACCCACTGGTCCCTTGCTCAAGACAAGGAGGGGCACTGAGGTTTCTGGCTTCCTTTCTTGCCAGTCTCACTTGGGTAAACAGGAAAGGGTTTAACGTCTTCTGCCTCGCAGCTTTCGTCTCTTCCTCTGGAGTAGCTTTCTTCTCAGCCCTCCTGCCATCTGGCATTCCGTGTGGGTTCAACTACAAATCCCATCATCCATCCCAGACTCGAGGTTTGTGGTGCTGGGGAATGGACCTGGCTGAGGGAGCAGAGAAGAAGTGAAGTTTGATTGACGAGCACTTGAGCAGAGAAGGAAAGGAAAGGAAAGGAGGAAAAAAAGAGAAGAACTCACCCCTGGAATAAAAAGGGAGGATAGTTGGAAAAAGGAGAGACCCCCTGGGTGGGCGCTGGTGCCAACATAGGGGCTCCTGCTTTGGGGCCAGAGGTCTTCCGAAGGGCAGCTCTGGAGCGGGAGAGGAGCCACAGGCAGTCTGACTGCCCCGGGGACGTTTCTGGCTGTAGCAGCAGATGCCGCTAGTCCCAGTACCAGTGCTTCAGGTCCGGGTAGCGTTTCTCCCGGGGCAAGTAGGGGTACTGCCGGCAGATGGAGCAGAACCGTTCCCGCCAGTCCTGGTGGAGTCTGACCGCGTAGCTCCGCTTCCAGGCAAAGAAGCTCCGGTAGTGGCTTTCGTTCATGGTAGTCAAGAAAGTGGCCAGGTCCTGGGCTGAGCTGAAGTCGTCCACATGGATAAAGGCGTCGGCGGGCACGAACTGCTGGTAGTTGGCACGGGAGGGGCCCAGGACGATGGGCACAGAGCCGGCGAGGAAGGCATTCCTCCAGAGCTTCTCCGTGATGTAGTCCCGGTGGATGGAGTTCTCGAAGGCCAGGTAGAACTTGTACTTGGAGACGGTTGGCAGCAAACAGTCGGGACACAGCGGCTTCCTGCTGGCCTTCCCAAACACGTCGATTCTGAGGTGCCTGGACAGGTTGCGGTACATCACTGCCCTGGCTTGGGAGTGATGATAGTGGCTGATCACCCAGGAGACTAAGCCGGTTTTCTCTGGGATCTCCACCACATCCAGCGAACGAGGCACCAGCTCCCCATAGGGGAGAAAGAGGTCAGCATCTTGCCTGTACGAGAGGACCCAGTTCCATTCGTTCCCCGTCCAGCCCTCCAGGGCTTTGGTGTGGCTTGGAGACTCCAGGGAAACCCAAACCCAGTTCTGCCCAGGGTGGGCCTTGGACGGTGGAAGGTCTTGCCTTTCATGCTCGAGTTCCAGGTGATGGAACACCACAACGTCCGCTTGGCTGAACAGGATACGGTTCGTGGTCAGTTGGCAACCTGTGATGCCATAGAGCCTGGAGCAGACGTCACCGGTCAGGTCTGTGGCTCCCCCGTAGGGCCAGCTCCAGATCAGGAGGGTCAAGTTAGTGTTCTGCCTTGGAGACCTTGGAGGGTCATCGGACAGCTTGAAGAGAAGCGGGGCATTCCAGAACAGGACGATGCCAAGGAGAGACGCAGCGGTCCAGATCTTTGCCACAGGGGACATCAGGTGGGAAAGTGACCAGAAACACAATTGCTGCTTTGTGCTAGGAGCTGGCTTGAGGAACTGGGGTTGCTCAGCCCTCTTCCTTCCTCAGTCCGAGCAGTTCTCAGAGCTGCAAGAAAGACAGAAGGGGTCAGATTGCCCAAAGGATTGCAAAATATCCCCTACTGAATTAAAGGAGGTACAGAGCAGCTGAGAAGTCTCTTCTTCCGGCCCTTCTCTGCTCTTTGACCCGAGAGGCTGGGGACTTCTCAAACCTTAGCCTGATGCCAAGGAAGTTGCTGAGATGGGAATCTTGGGGGCTGTTAAAGGTGGAAGTGATGGATGAGGCTTGAAAACCTTTCGGCTTTAGCACTGCCGACGCCACCTGCAGTGATGCCCTGGTGTTGCTGCACACCAACTAGGTCACTGTGGGGTGTGCAACCTGCTATGACTTTGGAAAATATGGAGCATTGTGATGCATGTAACATTTCGTAAACAATATTTCTGTCTTGCATTTGGCTGCAAACAGAATCTCCCTCTCCCTACCCCTCCCTTGCTGCCTCCTCTCTCTTAATCCACAACTCAAGCTGAGGGAAAGATGGTCTCCGAGTACTGGTGAAAAGAGACGGGTGTCTGATGGATATGAAAACAGACGATGGGTCCAAGCAGGGAGAACAAGGAAGAGAGACCTAACTCCAGAGGAAATGTCAGTTCTTTTTTCCACAACTTTCCCATTATCGTCCAACCAGCATTAAAGTCTGACTGAGTTAATATCACATTATTTGGGAGAGGGTTAGAAAATGGAGTGATTTGTTAAAAGTTCAGCGGGATGTAACGGTGGTATTTTGCTTTCGCTTCTCACTCAGTCAGGTTTTGTTCTGGAGAGAAGTTGTTCCTGGAAGTTAAATAGAAAGTCACAAAGCAGCCTGAAAGCAGTGAAACTTCAGTCTGTCCGTGAAGTGGGCCTTTAAAGTTTTCTATTCTGGAAAAGGAGTTCAAGAGAAGTATCTGAGCAGAACTCTTATTAACAAGACATCTGATTGACAGTCCTACTAATTTATGCAGACTCTGGATCTTTTAGCTGATAAGGTTTTCTGTTTTCATTTGCATTCCTCTCCCTACTTATTCTATTTTTGGCTCAAACAGTCGTATTTTTGCACGGTGCAAAAATTGTTCAAACTCGAACAATGTAATGATCAGTTTAGGACACTCTGCAATCTCCCTTAATTTAACTGGCATCGAAACCTGCGCTGAAAAAGAGAATCTTTCAGATTCATAAAGATCCTTGAGGGGGGGGGGGAACCAAATGTTTTAAGGACCTTTAAAAACCTTAAAATATCGGCAGGGAGCCAATTCTGAAGCCAGATGAGAAATGTTTGAAGCCGTCTAAGCCCAACAACAACAACAACCCTGACTGTGAAAAAGAAGATGAGTAGCTGTGCAAGGAATGGAGGATTCTGCCCAACCCTTTAAAGTGGCAGAGCGCTGGCTCCGTCAACGAGCAAGGGTTTAAGAGGAAGAGACGGGCCGTTACATTCATCAGGGATGCCAAATTGGTTTCCATCCAGTTTGCAGGATTTGCTGCTTTAAAATCGCTTCCTTGGTTCGGGGTTCGAATGCCCCAGTGCAGCTTGCTTTTCAGTGAGTTTCCCCTGCGTGTGGTGGGGAGGGACCAGATCCTCCAAGCTAGGATGGTGAGGGAGAGGAGAGCCAAGCGTGAACTTTGCAAGTGAGTCCAGCAAGCTTTTCCCACGCTGCAGGACTGGTGCCAATCAAACCCAGGAATGATTAGGAATCGGGTTTTAGCCAGGAGCCTGGAAAGCATCTGGACGGGGACGCCTCTCAGGAGCGCTCAAGATGGTTGCCTGAAGTCTTGCAGAACTATTTACTGAGCATCTCCAAGTATGCTTTTCTCCCTGCTGCTGGTGCCACAGATGGCAGCCCACCACATTTGCGTATGCCACCGACGCCTCCCAACTCAAAGCCGCTCTCAGTGCCTCAAAACACACAGCGCAACGGAAAGCATCTCGGGAACAAAGCTCATCAAAACCACTCTTCCTCTCTGGATCTCCTTTGGGGCAGAGCCGTTTAAACCCTTTTCCAAAGAGCACATCAGGGTGGGGGGGGCACATGGCTACAGAGGGGGGGGGAGCTGCTCCAGAACCAGGGTGGTGCGTGTTGAAATAAGAGGGGCCATGAGAAGAAAATGGGGCCACTGTTTTCCTGAATTCAGACGCCCGCCTGTGGGTTTTTCACCACCACCACCCGGGGACAAAAGCTGTGGATCCCCAGAGTCAGATTAAGCCAAAACAGGAAATGATGGCAGAAATTCATAACGAGCTTAGTTAATAAGGGGGAAATGTGAAGCAAGCAGATGATGCAGACTGTGGCAGGAACGAGAGAGCATGAAGTAATCTTCTGAATAAAGAGTAACCTTATGAATTGGTGGTACTGCTGAGCTGGTCAAACTGGTTGGTCAGAGGGAAAACCAAGACTTGAATGAAGCTGGCTTGGCTGTTCATAACTAACTGCATAAAATTTAGTTGAATGAAATTTGTGTGCATTCATCTATAGTTTCATTCTGTCTGTTTCTTCCTCTTTTTGGAAGATGTGCCCAATGAGCATGGTTTATTTATTCCTAATAAAGGAGCATTTTGTTAACCTTCTTCGGCTTCTCGGTTCTCTTGAGACATTTCATGGGCACCAGGCGACGTAGCTGCTTCTAGTAATTCTGAAAGTGCCCTGAGTTTAAGGAAGCAGAGCTTTCATATCCTTCCAGCAATTAAAATCAGTGTTCTTCTAACTGGCAATTCAAACTAACGCTTCATTAAATATATTTCATGAAATAAATCAAAAGGAGGAAATAAGAGTTTGTATGAGCGGTGTGCAATGAACATTTCAACCCTATTGAAATGCAGATTAAAAATTGTAGCTAGCCTTGAAAACAAAATTAATTTTAATCTTAATTTTAAAATACAAAAGAGATTGGATTAAGAGAAAATTATTTATGTCCGTGCCCAGAAAATTAAGTTTTAGATTTTTAAAACACTGATTAGGATGGTGTTCGTTTGTTGTTGTTTTTTTAAAAAACAGTCTTTCCAAAACTTAGAAAGGAAACTGTTGCTACTTCAGCTAAAATGTCTGGAAAAATATTGAATTTGAAATCTATGCTTATAAGGTCTGTTTTGGGGGCGGGTGGTAACAGCAGGTGGGGAGAAGCCGTAGGAGGGGAATTTTTGTCAGAATGGTTTGTGGGAAAGAGAAAAGGTAGAGGAAATATAGTGGAAGAACTTGGTTCATTTTTTTAAAAAAGGCTTTCATTTTGTTTCATTTCAGTACTTATCTTCGTCAAAAATCACAGCTTTCTATAAGTCTTTATCAACTTGCGCAGAGCTGCCCAGCTGTTGCTGAGAGCTGGGTGGCATGAAAGTTTAGTAACTATGTTTTATTTGTTATAAATCAGGGCCATTTAATACTCCTGTCCAAGTGATATGGATTTATTTATTAATCGAAAACGAGCACGAACTTAGGCTGTGACTAGTCAGAGAGAGACAGAAGTGTTTTCCTTACTCTGCCAATAATTGTCTAAAACACCGTTCGTTCCGTTCCACCTTTGATTCCCGCTCAGCCCCCCTGGCAATACCCGCCATTCGTGGCATAAATGAACCGCCTGGCTGACTTACCCTGCTGCCTTGGTTCTGCCCCAGAGAGCTCCTGCGTTGAGTGGAGGCGGAAGGCGAAATACGCGCTTGTGGTCTCTCCTGCTCATCAGAAGAAACCCGTCCCTGACACTTTTCGCACCTTGGTCAGATACAGCTGTATTGTGGGAAGTTTCTCTCTCTCTCTCTCTCTTGTGGGCCCAAACCACATCTGAACGGCTCGGCTCTGCCCCAGAAAGGCACCCTGTATTTCTGCTGGAGGAAGTCTGCAGCCGAGTTCCCTGCAGGAGAAGCTTTCGCTTGGGTGAACGCTCCCCCAGAGTTCCCTTTCAGAAGGGGCCATTCCCCTGTGTAACTCCCTGCCACCAGATGTGGCCCAAGCGGTCCCTTAGCTTGCAGCTAGGGAGGGAGATCTGGGGCATGAAAGCAAAAGGGGAACCGAGCTGGGGTGGCAGGTCTGGCTTTGCCCCCCCCAATCTCTGGCTGCCTCCCAACAGCTGTGTTATGTGCTCCTGGCTACTTTCCTTCGTGACCAGAGGCGAGCTCGCCTGACCAATAACCAGCCGAGACACAGCGAAGGCCTTTCGTTTCGTTTATTGCAATAAGCAGGGAGATAAGCTATCAGAGCTTGGTTCTCTCCAAAGTTTCAACCCAAAATATTCCCTTCTTTATACAGCCCTTTCCCTGCCGCCACATCCCTTCTCTTTCCCCCTTGGCTGAGGTACTATGAGGTTACACTCTTTCTGTCTGCTTCTTACACGTGGATATTTATGTCCCCCCTTTAGAACAATAGGTTCTTTCCTGTTTTTCGATTCAGCATGCCTTTCCTGGCTAGCCATTTCCGCTTACAGCTGTTTTTTTAAGTTTGTCTTCCTCCTTTCCCCACTCTAAGACCCAGCTAATATTTGCCTACAGGTTTATCTTACTTCCTCCTTTAATGTTATCTTTTCCATGATTCTCAGCAATGGTAGCTGCTTCTCCACTCAGTAAATCTCCACTGCATCAAATTCAATTTTAAATTTCTCTTACAATATTAAATTTTTGAAGACCTTTCCT
Organism: Vipera berus; assembly: GCF_964194415.1. NCBI lineage: Eukaryota > Metazoa > Chordata > Lepidosauria > Squamata > Viperidae > Vipera > Vipera berus. Next base: position 12,138,346 of record NC_138218.1, read on the forward strand.
TTACTTCTATCAGCTGGGTTTTGTTTCCGCAAAAGTCTTGACTTTTGCAGCCTTTTCCTTCTTTCTTGGCTTCAGCTGGGCTGCACTGGTTCCTGAAATGGCCTTTATCTTGCATTCTGATAACCTTTGCCAAGCTTCTTGTTGTTAGTTGTAGTCACTCATCGTGACCCCACGGACAACGTTCCTCCAGGCCTTCCTGTCCTCTACCATCTTCTGGAGTCCATTTAAGCTCACGCCTCCTGCTTCAGTATCTCCATCCAGCCACCTCCTTCTCTGTCGTCCCCTTCTTCTCTTGCCCTCCGCCTTTCCCAGCATTAGGCTCTTCTCCAGTGAGTCCTTCCTTCTCATTAGGTGGCCAAAGTATTTGAGTTTTAGCTTCAGGATCTGGCCTTCTAAAGAGCAGTCAGGGTGGATCTCCTCTAGGACTGACCGGTTTGATCGCCTTGCAGTCCAAGGGACTCGCAGGAGTCTTCTCCAGCACCAGAGTTCAAAGGCCTCCATTCTTCGGCACTCAGCCTTTCTTACGGACCAACTTTCACAGCCATACATGACAACTGGGAAGACCACAGCCTTGACTATACGCACTTTTGTTGGCAGGGTGATGTCTCTGCTTTTTAGTGTGCTGTCTAGATTTGCCATGGCTTTCCTTCTGAGGAGCGTCTTTTTAATTTCTTGGCTGCAGTCCCCATCTGCGGTGATCTTGGAGCCCAGGAAAATAAAATCTGTCACTACCTCCGTTTCTTCCCCATCTATTTGCCAGGAATTGAGAGGGCTGGATGCCACGATCTTGGTTTTCTTAATGTTGAGTTTCAACATTAAGGTGGGGCCATGCTAGGTGGGGATAATGGATGGTGTGGTCTGGCCAAGGGGTTCAGGGCACAGGGGAAGCGTGGCAGATGGTCCCGGCAGCCACGTTTGCACGGTGTCCCCCGGGGGGCCCTTTTGGGGTCCGGGTTTTTGCACAAGCCCAGAAAAGAGACCGCCGGGGAACTGCGCAGCCAGTGTCCAAATAGAGATGCTCACAGGAGCTGCCCTATCAAATATTTGCACAGTAAACGAGAGAGGCAGCCGGGAACAGCGCCAGGACATCAGCCCAGCAGGACCATCGTGAAGCAGATCGCAGGTGGGAAAAGGCGGGGAAAAAAGGAAACGCCCCTCCTCAAAGCAACCAATCGAGATTCGCAGCTCAGATCCCTTCCTGCAGGGACCCGCTCTTGCCCACCGATTGGCTGCTTCCCCACTATTGAAAGCTGGCCAAATTCTGGGCTGAAAGAAACTCACGTTGTGGGATCAGGACAGGATTTATTTTATTTTATTTTATTTTATTTTATTTCAATCCTCCCAGCATTGAAAAAAAAATTTTTATTAATAATTTGCCGTTCTGACGTTTCTCTCTAGGGGGAGCTCTTGGACCCGCCCCGGGCTCCGCGGGTGTCCCACCGTTGCAAAGGGGCACCTTCGGTGCGTTGGTGTGATGATGACTGACCCACAACGCCAGGGCCCGGGCCTCCCGCAGCATCCTTTCGCTGCATGCACCGGACCTATCGCGAGGAGCCGGGGAAACGCGGCGATCCCGCAGCCACGGAGCTTTTTCAGGCGGCTGGACCGGTTCCCGAGGCAGCCTGCAGAAGGGGAAGCTCTGTCGGATTTGGAGCCGCCTCTTCGCCGAAGACTGGGCGGCTCCGCTGCTGCGCGCCGAGACCCCTTTACTTCCAGGCAGGGGAAAGGGAGGGGGGAACCTCCGTCCTACATCTCCCAGCAGCCCACAGCGCGCTCAGAAGGAATTGTGGGAACTGAAGTCCTGGCGACTCTGCCAGCCTCAGCCCGCTCAAGCCAGGGGCCGGCCGTGCGCCCCCCCCCCCATCGCCCCCCGGGCTTCGCCGCCGCCGGCCCTCTCCACGATGGACGGGAAACGCGCCGGGAGGCCTTTTTGGTTCTTCCAGGGGGAACCCCCCCCCTGCAACATCTGGAACCTGGATTCCAGCAGCGGTCCACTCAAAACCCCTGGACACCATATCGGAAGTGCGATGTGAGCCCTGGGATCTTTCCCCAGGGCTTCTTCTACATGGAGGCTCCATTTTGTACTGGTGGCTTTTAGCTGGGCCGTTGATCCTGCATCGCCCTGGGGCTCGGTGGGCAGCGCCCAGCTGCTTCCAGCTTGGAGGAAACTCTCAGGGTGAGCCGTGCCAGCCTTCTGCGGGTCACCTCTGCTCCTGCCACCAAGCTCTGGTTTAGCCGCCATCTGTCGAATGAGCCCCAGTTCCTCGGGATCGCCCGCCCTGCGCTGTCAATAGTCTGCAAATCCGCCAACGTGCACTTAAACGTGGTTTTTTAAACCAGACTGGCGGAGGAAGGAAGGAGGAAGGCGCGCTCCGCTGCCCCCGCAGGGTCTCCGGGCCGGCTGCCGCTTTAAGAGGCCGGGCTGGGCCCGCCGAGTTGGGGGCGGCGCTACCGGCTTTGCGGTAGCGCGGCGGCGGCGAACGGGAGCGCCTTGGCCGGGAGGGGGCTGCGCGGCGGCTCTCCGGGAGGAGGAGCTGCGCGGGAGCCGGGCCAAGGCCCGCCGCCACGCCCTGCCCGCCCGCCCGCCTCCCGGGCGGGCGTGTGCGAGGCTCTGCCCGCCTCTGCCCCCGTCTGCAGCAGAGGGAGAGGACCGGCTGTTGCTCCGTCGAAGCCGCCGCCGCCGCCGCCGCCTCTGTTCGGGCGAGGGGGTCGCCGCGGCGGACGGCCTTGCGTTCTGCAACTGCGCCCCCCCCGTCCCGCCCTGCAGCTGATGCCCAGGGAGGGGCGACGCGATGGGCTTCCTGCACCAACTTTACCTCCTGCTATGGAAGAACGTGACGCTGAAGCGACGCAGCCCGGTCAGTGGCGGGGGGTGGGGGTCTGGAGGGGAAAGAAAAGTGGGGAGAAAGGGGGCGGCGGCTTAGGGAAGGGTCCCGCCGAGCAGCTGGGGGAGGAGTCCGAAGACCCCCTCCCAATCTCTCTGGGCTGGCTGTGAGGGAGGGGTCTGCTCGGAAGACCCTCTGCTGCTAGCTGGAGGGCTGGGCCTTTGTTGGAGGGGGCGAAATGCATTTGGAGAGCCTGCAAAGAGGCTGGGCGGAGGGCTGCCTCCACCTGTCCCCCGAAGGTGAGCGGCCGGCCGCCCTTCCCTCCCGTTTCCAGGTCAAGGGCGGAAGAGGCTTCGAAGGAGAGAGAAATCCGCAACAGGTCTTGCCGGGGTATCCTGAGCCTTCCCCAACTTCCTCTGGCTTGGAAGTGGGGTAGGGAAAGCCCATCTCTGTCACAGACAGCCAAGGTGTTGGGATTCATGGGAGTTGTAGTCCAGCACATCTAGAGAGCAGTAGGTGAGGGAGGCGGTGTGGGCCAGTTTGTGGGCTCTTTTCCAGCCCTCAGAGATGATGTGTGTGGAAGGCAAAGCCAGCTTCATGTGGAAGGCAAAGCCAGAGGCAGGTGGGTTCCCAAATTGTGCTAAGCTGAGCCAAAAGCAGTTAAACTCTTAAGCTGTGGACTTTGTTGTTGAAACAATTTTATCTCTGCTCCCCTATTTAAAAATAAACCTGGCATTTATCCCTCATTAGCACCAGCCTCGCCGGGGGAGGCTTGGTTCTGGCTTTGCAAAAGGAGGAAGCCAAGGTGCTTTGCAATCTGTGTTGTGCCCCCAGCTGCCTGCCCTGCCTGGCATCTGCCTGGCCGCTCTTCCCTGGCATAAGCGTGGTCAGGCAGAGGCATCACCAGGCTTTCAGGCACCAGGCTGGCATGAAGGTGGGTCACTGGCATTTGATCTCCTGCCCTTTTCCTGGTGGGAGACGGAGGCCGAAGCCTGCAAGGAGCTCACCGAGAGACTTAGGGGCAAAGTGCAGAGACGCTCCCCAAACTGCGATGTGACCTGAGCTCCGCAGGATTTATCATCTGCAGCCCTTTTATGGGGCAGCTTCATCCCTGGCTGCTGTGGGGTACAGCCAGAGCTCAAAAACCAGAATTACAGTCCGGGAGGGGATTCCTCCACCTGTGGAAATCAGCACCTGCTTGGTTTTCTCCCCCCCTGACCAGGGCTCCGATTGCGCAGTCTGGGGCTACCCAGGCACCCTAGAAGCAGGGGATGTGCAGGCATTCTTCTGCCACCCAGGGCTGGGGGGGGCTGTCTTTCATTCCCCCCCCCCTCTGCTGCATGATGATTAGACCATTAAAGAGATGTTCTAATGTATCTTGGCTCTCTTGGAAGCTGGTGTGTCTCAGCCCCTCGCTCTCCTTCCCTCTCTGCTTCTCCATCCCAGCAAGACCCTGGTTTTCCCTCTCTGGTTGGAGTTGAATCCCTCTTCACCCTCCAGCCTCTTCCCAGCAGGGATGACTGCCCCCCCCCCCCAAAAAAGCAGAGGGGAGGTTTCTGTGTGGCCAGCCGCAGGGAGGCAGCTTGATCTGGGGCCCTTCTTAGGAAAGGGCCGGAGGAAGGAAGCAGCGGGTGGGATCTTGGTGTTTAGAACTGGGGCATCCCTGGGTCATTTGTTATCTTGGGGCACTTTGACAGCCTTGCAGAGTTTGGCTGCTTCCTCTGGCATTGGTTTCTCTTTATCTTTGACCTCCCTCTGAACAATTCAGCAGTCTGCCCGTTCTTGCAGCCGTGGCTCCTGCCCTCTGCAGAAGAGAGCCTCCCGGGGGCTTGGCTCCCCCCTCCTAATTTATGCCCATTGTAATGTGGAGGATCTGGCTAAGCCCTCTGCAGCAGCAGCAGCACCACCGCTCAGCAGCTTGTGTGTGTGTGTGGGGGGGGGGTGTTTGTATAAATTCCGCAGAAGCTTCTGCTGCGGAACAGCCTTTTGCTCCCTTTCCAGCGGAGAGGCTGGATTCCAGCTTCCTGGGCCCGGCCAGGGCTAGCAAAATCTCTCTGGTCTTGAGGAGACAAAACAGTTCCCCAAAGGCAGGAGAGGATTTTGCGTGGATGCTGACAAGCCTTGCAGGGACGTGTCCATTTTGACACCGAAAGCTGAGGTGGGCCTGAGGGGATCCACGTGAGGGAGGAAAGGCTGCCCTGAAGGGTTTTGGAGCTTGTCTCTGTATGATGAGGGCCCCCCCCTCTATTGCTCCCCTCCTGGGGTCCCCTGTCTGGTCCAGTCGGGGGGCCAGAACAGCCTGGCCCCGCTTGGTGCACATCAGCCTAGATGGGCCTTTTTTTAGTATGCTGGTCTGTTTACAGAGACCTCAGACCTGAACTTCTTTTAAGGGACATCTGGCGGGGGAAGAAAGCCCTTTAGCTGCAGCTTTGACAGGAGCCCACACTCCACTGTGGGTCTTTCCATTGTTCTTCCTGCTTGAAGTGGAGAGATTTTGCTGGGCTGCTGAAGCTGACCTGGACAAAGGGGGATTTGTCCAGCAGGATGTCAAAGCCAGCTCGGCTTCAAGTTTCTGGGAAGCCTCTGAGAGCTGCTGGAAGCATCTTCTCTGTTTGATGCATGGATTTTCTTTGCCCGCCGTCCTCCCACCCACCCACCCACTCACCCACTCTAAAGCTAGGAACAGGGTGGGCAGTTTTGCTCATCTTTTAATCCTCTTGTGCATGAAAATCTGGGGAGGCAGAAGCGAGGTGACTCTCTTGCAGCTTTTGACTACGTGCTGAAGATGGAGGGCTAAAGGCTCGTGTGAGCAAAAAAACAACCCCCAACCCTGAGTAGAATAGCTGCTTTTTTTTTAAGGCCATGAATAAAGTTGCAGGTTTTAATTTTAGGCACTCAACTGGCTGTCATGCTAGGCATCCACCCACCTTATCTTTGGGCAACTGTTCCACTAGGCACATAACTTGAGCTGTGCACATTAATTTCCTCCCTTCCCCCTGTTATTCCATGCTTTTTAACTGCTTCTCCATTTCTCCTTAAGTTAGAGGGGAAGGGGTCTAAGAAGACAAATGCTGCCTTTTAATCTCACTTAAAGCAAAGCACCCTTTAGACTACAGGAGAGAGAGGCAATTTGTTGTTGTTTGATGCAGAATGCGTATATTTAGAAACAGGCACCGATTTGTTACAGGATGTGTTTTAAAAGTTGAAAGGAAAATACTTTGTAATTAACTCTGAGGCTGGACGTTCTGTGGTGATGAAATCTTTTCAGGTCCAACACTTGGGGCTGGTGAGGAAGCGGCCAGGCCAGCTTCGGATCCCATGCGGGGAAGGTCTGTCTTTCCCCAAGCGGTCTGGGGGTCTCTAGGCAGGACCCTCCTGGTCATACCCTTGACCTTTCTCACAACTGAAGGCGAGGAGGCTGCTTCTCCACCCCCCGTCAGGTTGGCTTTTGACACAGTGAGCTACAAAGAGGCTTGGGTGGTGCAACTCCCATTCTGGGTGGACTTTGAACTGGTCCTCTTGTTCTGGTAATTCAGGCCTTTTCATCCAGCTGGCTGCTTCCCTCCCAGCAGTGCAGAGCAGAGCGTCTCTTTCCTTCCCGGGGGAGGCACACATGCCTTGCCTCAGGAGGGCAGGGGGCGCTTGGTGGCATGGCGAGATTCCCAGGGGCAAACATGGGGCCGTTCTGTTTGGCAGGTGACTGCCAGGGGCCCACCTCTCCTTGCCTCTGCCCGAGAAGCTGCCCGCAGCTGCAGCAAGGCCAGGTAGCTTCCCAGCGTTGCTCGCCTTGGGGATCCGGGGCAAACTCTTTGATTTATCAGTCCAGAAGTGAGAGAGAGGGAGATGTGGGCAGGGAAACAGGCCAGATAAATGGCATTTCACCCCCAGCAAGAACACTAACGGGAGAAAGAGCATTAAAAGCCAGTTTGCACCCGCGTGACAGTTCTTTACGCTGAAGGCGTAAGAAGCGTTTGCTGTGGGTCCCAAGGACAAATCCAATCCTCCCCTTCCCAGACACCTGGCTAGACCGGTGTTTCTCCACCTTGGCGGCTTTAAGATGCCTGGGCTTCTCCCAGAATTCCCCTGGCAGCAAGCTGGCTGGGGAATTCTGGGAGAGAAAGTCCCTGCGTCTTGGTGTTCTCGTGACTGAGAAACACTGCTCTAGAATTTAGTCAATTCTCCGAAGCGTCCAAATTCATCCCGGAAGCTGCTTGGGGAATTCTGGGAGTTGCAGTCCACACCTCTTAAAGTTGCCAAAGTGGAGAAACACTTAAGATAGGCAGCCCCTGAGCGTCAAGATCAGTTGAGCAACCGCTAGGTGGATTTCTCTGGTCCTCTTCCGTGTCGTTTGCCACCCTTGAGTTTTGCAAGAAGAAGAAAGGAGGAAACCGGAGGGTCCTTTTACTGCCCCGTGGCTTTCACTCCCTCCAGCTCCTTCCTCCCAGCCCCGCACAGCTGCATCACAAGCTGTGTTGTCGTCTTCTGCTAAACAGACACACACCTGCCCTTTCCTGATAGGGCACAGCGAGTCTGGTAAACACTCCCGGGAGGGCAGAGCCACAAGCCTAGGGGCAGCGGCATCCAAGAGCCACGGATTTTTCCGGAAAGAGCTGAGAAGTGCATGGTGGACCTTTGTCCCATTTCGTCATTGCAAAAAAAAAGGGAAAAAAAGGAAATGTTCAGCAGGGCAGCTGCCAAGCGGCCTGTCCCTTAGCCAACAAAGAGCATATGTGGGATGTTGAGGGAAGCCCTCCCCTCTGCGGCCTCTGCTCAGCCAGCGCTGCTCCTGCTCCTCTTCCAGGGAGGGAGGAGAACCTTCTCTCTGGGGGGCTCAAAAGCAGAGCCGGTGATGGGTGGGGGGACCCTCCCGTTGCCCGTCTCTGTCACCATCTCTGGGGAAGGGGGGCAGGGGTTGAATTGGCAGGGTGTGTGTGTGTGTGTGTGTGTGTGTGTGTGTGTGTGTGTGTGTGTGTAAGAGAGTGAGCAGGGTCTGAACCCAGTTGCTGTCGAGGGGTGATTCACTCCGGCATGCAATGCAAACCCGGATTTGGTTTCTATGGAAACGTAGCAAAGAGGAGCTTCTTCATAAGGCTATTTTTTAAAAAAAACAACCAAAAAATAAATTGCAAAGAGATCCAAAAGGGAAGAGGGGAGCAAACTGGATCAAAGGCATGATCCACTGCCCCCTCCCATAAAGGGCCAGCGGGGAGCCTCCTGGACTGGGCAGGACTCTCTGCCCTGGCTGGTGTGTCTTTCCTTTCCCCCTTTCCGTGGTTGTGTGTTAACAGGAACATTCTCTGCTGCTGGGCAATGGTTATCGCTGCAATTTTGCTCAAGGAAATCTCTGCAAATGTACAGGCAAAGACTTCCTGAATTACAGAGTCACAAAGAAGGAAATAATAACATGTGAAATAAATACTCTGCTTTGGGCTGCGGTAAAGCAGCCCCATCTTGCAGGGGTTTGGTCCGAGGGTCACTCACTCGGCCTGGAGGGCCGGGAGGGGGCTGCGGGCAGCACCACCCTCTTCGCCTGCCCTTTTCCTGCTGGCCAGCTTGAGCAAGGAGCCGTCCCAGGGCCCGGTGTGGCTTCCCCCTCTTCGGTCTGCTCCGCACTCCCCAGCTCGGAGGGACGATGCCGTCCAGCACGTTCCACGGTAAACACCACCAGGCACGGCAGCTTCCTTCCAAAATGTTAATGGCTGAAGGCAAGATGGCCATTCTGAGGCCCGAATGCTTGGCGCTGCCTGGTAGAAACCAACTAATAAAACAGGGCTCATGTTTCTGGCGACAAAGCGACAATTGTGAGCTTCCCGTGAGTAAACAAAGGAGGAGGGACCCAGTGGGGAGATGGCCACCCTCCCCGGAGGAAACGCGCCCTGTGGCTTGACTCGTTGGGTTGGGCGTGAGAAGCTGGTGGATCTGAAGCCCGAATGCGTCTCGGCCTTTCCCAGCAGAGGAAGGCTCCTGTTGGTACCTGGCCAACATGTCCTTTTTGTTTTCAAAAGAGAATTTCAACCTCCTCTGAGTGATCTCCAGGCAGGATACGGAGATTCACCACCCCCACCCCCACCACCCCGTGTTCTTTGCATGTCCCTCCAGGGAGCTTCCTTAGTATGGGAATCTGGCGGGGGAGGGGGGACTCAGTTGCTAGGACTGTGGTGCTGAAGCCCCCGCCCGGCTCCCCATTTTAGGAAGGCGTCTCGTAAGCCAGTGGTGGCCAAGGGCACCTTTACAGGCGGGCCTGAGGTCACTTCCGTTGGGTCTGGAGGGGAGGCAGGAGGTGTTCGGAGCTGTGCTAAGCGTGAAGAGCAAAATGGGGGTCCAGGTGGGCTGACGGGGTGGGGAGGGGTGCTGGAGAGGTGGGAGGGTCTGAGTGGGGATCTTGCTCAACATTGCTCCCCCCCTCCCCATTTTCACAATACTTTGAATGCTCAATTGCCTGGCATCCTGGGTTTGCACTAGTTAACCGCATTCGGACAGAGCAAACATGGGATGTTGCCCCCAGAAGAGCTGGAGCGCTGTGTGTTTCGAATCTAGGTCAGTGAGTCAGGAGGCCTGGTTGGCATTCCCAGGTTGTCGTCCTGATCCCTTTCCACCCCCTTGGTAGCAAACGGGAGGGTGACTAGGGGGATCCCACGCCACTCTCGGATTTGGGAGTCTTCACCGGCACAGAAGATCCAGCCTGCTCCTGGGGACGGAGGGCTCTGCCTGCAGGTCTCCCCCGGCCCTTTGACTCACCCAAGCTCTTCCCCCCCCTCCAGTGGGTGCTGTCCTTCGAAATCTTCATCCCGCTGGTGCTCTTCTTCATCCTGCTGGGGCTGAGGCAGAAAAAGCCCACCATCGCAGTGAAGGAAGGTAAGCCTCGGCTGCCCCGAGGAATCTGGTAAAGCCGGTGAGTCTTCCCCGATGGCCGCAGGCACAAAGTCCACAGGTGAAGCCTTTTACCAGTGGCAGGAAGGCCTCCCCGAGGCAGGCTGTGCCCTGGAGTGAGCCAGCTATCCCTGCCGACGTCCTGGCTCAGAGGGGCTGCCTGGAGGGAGCCCGCCCGGTGCAGAAACTCCTGCAGAGATGCCGTGGACAGCCTCCTCCCAGACGGCAAGGGCTCTGGCATTGGGGCCTCCCCAAGGGTCCCAGGGGCCACGGGGGCCGGGAAGGGATTCCCACACGGTTGCAGCTGATCAGGGTTTGTCTGAAAGCAGCCAGCCTCCTGCAAAGGGACTTAAGTCTTAATTGAGCCCCATTGTAATTGGGAGCAACCTTCGGGTGCCCCCTTTGATGATGCCCCCTGGCCAACCATCCGGGGGCCTTCCTTTGGCGCCCCTCCCTCCCTCCCCCCCAACCGGCCCAGGAGAAACTGCCCAGACTGTCAGTTTTGGCATCTGAGGCTTCGCCATGATTTGCTTTGAGGTTTGTTTTTCTTTTGTTGTTTCTGAAACACTTTTTTTTCTTTTTTCCCCCCCCACTCTTATTTTTCTTTCCCCCGACCTGACTTCTTTCTGTCTTCTTTTGCGCCTGTGTTACCTCTAGTCTGTAAGTTGGTTTCTTTTGGGCTGAAGCCACGTCTTCGGGAGGCTGTTTGCCCCCTAGTTGACTAACCTTGTTTTAATCCTGGCTTTCCCCGATCTCCTGTCACGTTCGTAGCCCTCCCAGTCATGGTGGCAGGTAACCTTTGGGGGTGCCAAAGGGGTATTGGGTCCTCTGCAAATTCAGAATCCAAGGGCCGTTCCCAAACTCCGCCATTTCCTTTGCAACTTTGGGAATCGCAACCCTCCAAAATCAGGGCAGTCCCCAAAAAAGGCTGCAGAGGGTTATTTGCCACCATTACGATCCACCTCCCTCTAGATTCATATCTAGCTTGTTTATTTTTAACCCCTTCCTGCTTTCTTTCCTGCAGTTGATCAGAGTTGGGCCCCAGAGGGTGTTACGTGGCTTAATTCCCTCCTGCCCCTAGCCCATCCTCCCCGTCTTTTTAACTCGCCCCCTAGGATGTGACTAACAGGTTGTCCAAAGCCATCTGCCTTTGGCCATGGGGGGGTGGTGGGGGTCAAAGGTCACTGGTCTCCTGGCTTCTGAGCTGCTGGATGGGTCACCAATTCAGGCCCTTGCAGAATCGCCAACGCCCCACACTGAAGCACCGAACAATAAAGTAGATTTCGATGCACGTTGGTTTAGAAACTAATCGTTCTTCTGGGTAAACTTTTTGTGGGGGTAAATGGTTGGATCAAGCTGTATCTTTTGAAATCTCTGTAGATCCTGGAATTCAGACTGGACATTTAAAGTCCAACTTTTTAATGTCTGAGGAAGGACTTGTAGAGCTCTAACACAAAAGTATTTTTTTTTTAAAAAAAGGGTTATGGCAAATTTATCTTTGCAGATTGGTTTTAAACCTTGTAATATTGGGGGGAGATATTGTTTTGGCTCCAAATTCCACTTGATAAGAGGCCGCAAGCAGATTGGAGTTCCACCTTGGGACAGACATGATACCATCTTGGTGGTGTGCAAAGGACCAGCTTCTCCATGCTGGTGTGCTCCTGAGGTGCTGGACTACAAAACCCACACCCACTTGCCAAGTGTCATGGGCCATGTGATCCAGCGCACCTCAAGAGCACCCTTAGCTTGGAGAAGGCCAATTCTGAGGGGGAATTTGATGGAAGGACCGCTGACCTTTAACCATCTGAACCGTCCCTCTGGCCAATTGGAACTGATCTGACTTTCACACTGCTCTCTGAACTGGTTGTGCGTCTTCTTACACACCCTGTCAGGTTTCCACCCACCCCTCTTTTCTCACGCTCTTCCTTCTCTAGCTTACTACACAGCAGCGCCCCTCACCTCAGCTGGCATCCTGCCCGTCATGCAGTCCCTGTGTCCCGACGGGCAGCGTGATGGGTTTGGGTTTCTGCAGTACTCCAATTCCAGGTGGGTCTGCCCCCCAAACGCCCCGGTTTCTTGACAAAGATGGCTGGCAGCCGAGAGCGGAGTTTCCCTTGGCCAGCCGAGGCCCCCGGAGCCCTTCAAGGAAGCATCGGTCACCCTTCCAGTCTCAAGGGAGGGGTTTCGGCTCTAGTGTTTCTGGAGAGCAAACGTGGGCAAGGCTGGGCAGACTTCAGGCTGTTTTCTCCACCAACCCTGGCAAGGGCAAAGGGCTGAAGGAGCCAGAGCACCTCTCAGGGTGGCCCCCGTTCACACGTGTCCCCCCCACCGATCTTCCCTGCAGGGTGACCCAGTTGCTGGAGCGGCTGAACGAGGTGGCGGAGAAGAGCAACTTGTTCCACCCGGATCATGCAGGGCCAGAGGAGGAGTTGGAGTCTCTCCGGCGCCACCTGGAGTCTCTTGGCGGCAGCAGCGGGCCCAGCTCCATGGAGACCCAGTTTGCCACCCACGCAGGTGGGTTGGGGTCCTCCCATGTGGGGAAGGGCAGGCCAGGATGCAGCTTTGTCTGGGGAGGGTCTCTCTCCCTGCCTGCACTCCCTGCCTGTCTCCCCCTCCCCATTTATCTCCTTTCCCTCCTTCCGTGGCAGCCCCCGGCTTCTCCCTGGACGCCATCGCCAAGGACAAGACGGAGCTTCACCGCTTCCTCATGCAGAACCTCTCCTTGTCCAACGAGACGGCAGGGCTGCTCACGGGCTCCACCATCAACCTGAGAGAGGTTGGTGGGGGAGGAGCAGAGGCGGAGTGTGGGGGGGGGAGGGTGTCAGCTGCAGGCACAGACCTGGCGGGACAATCTTGGCCTTCAGGCTTGGGGGAGGGGAGGGAAGGGAGTTGCCAGGGGGGTCAAAGATGGAGAGTTCTCTCTGTAGGTCTACCGGCTCGTCTTTGGCATGTCTCCCGGCTCTGCCGATGGCTTTGGCCCACTGGACAAGCGGCACCACCCAGAGGTGAGGCTTGGCGTTGCTGGCCATGACAGGTGGGGGAGCGGAGAGGGAGGATGGACAAGGGGCGATGGATGGACTCTGGCTGGTTCAAGGGGGGGGACAATGGATAGTTCCCGTTTGGTCCAAAATCCCAGTCTGTCTCTCTCAAAGACTATGGGGGGGGGAAGCATTGCAATAACCGAGGCAGGGAGGGGGACGGTGGTGTGTAAATGCCCCGAGAAGTGGGGGATGCAGCCGCAGAGCCTGAGGGGCGTCCGCCAGGTCCACTTCTCCACTCTTCCCCTCCACAGAAAAGCTTCCTGGGCAACCTGAAGATGATGGAAGATGGGCTGGTCCGGCAAGCGCTGCGCCGCCCCCCAAAAGGCGCCCGGCGGAAGGCCATCCTCCGGCTCTTCTCCCACACCATGGGCCTGGCCAGCCCCATGGCAGAGACCCCCAGCTCCGATAGCCCGCAGACCTTTGTGAGGGAGGTTGAGGTGAGGGGGCCAGGAGGAAGCCAGCTCTCCCACTGGGGGATCAGGGAGGGGGCAGCCACCAGCCTCCCCCAGCCCCAACAACCCACTGTGCCATCACAGCCGGTCTGCTTGCCTGGGGGTCCCTACTGGGCCGTCTGGCCATTCCTTCAGTGACCACAATTGCTTCTTTCCCTGCCCCCAGGACATCCTTTTCACCCCCCGTGTGCTGGAAAACCTGACGTGTCACCAGAGTCAGGACGAGCTGAGACGTATCCTGGTCATCCCGGAGAGCCAGCAGCCTCTCCTGCGGGCCTATCGCGCTGCTGTCTGCAACCGGAGCGCCGGCCTCCGGGACGACTACTTCAGGCAGCTGGCCGTGGAGATGAGGGACCAGCTGGAAGCTGGCAAGGTGGTTGAACAGGTGAGGTGGGCAGGGGAGGCTCTTCTGCGCTCCTCCGCCCTCGGCCATCCTCCTCCTGCCCCGAGGCCATCCTCCTCACCTTCGCATCCGGTGCAGGGTGGGGATGGGCACGGGCTGCCGAGAGCACTGGCACCCCGGAGGAGGAGGAGGAGGAGGCGGAGGAGGAGGAGGAGGAGGACATCCCGGGCTGCAACCAGACCTTTCATCCTGCAGCTGAAGCTGGACGAGGCGAACCACACCGTGACCCAGAGCCGCCTCCATGCCCTGCTGGAGGACCTGATGGAAATGGAGAAGGTGCTGAAGGACCTGGACATCCTCTCTGCTCTGGCTAAGCTCCTCCCCAAGGGGGCCTGTGCCACAAAAGCGCCCCCCATCGCCCCCAACAGCACCGGCTCTGCTGTGAATTTCACCTCCGGCACCAATTCCAGCTCCGAGGAGGGCAGGGCGGAGAACGAGCCCCCAGCTGAGGACCCTCGGGGGCAGTTCTCGGCGTTCGTGCAGCTCTGGGCTGGCCTGCAGCCCATCCTCTGTGGGAACAACCGGTGAGGGCGCCAGGTGCTCGGCCTTTCCTTTGGGGTCAGTGTCCCAGCGGCCTTGAAGCCGCGGCACAGGCGTGCTGGTGACCTTCAGCATCTGACCTTCCAGGACGATTGAGCCGGAGGCACTCCGGCAGGGCAACATGAGCTCCCTGGGCTTCACCAGCAAAGAGCAGCGCAACCTGGGCCTCCTGGTGCACCTCATGACCAGCAACCCCAAGATCCTGTACTCGCCCGTTGGCACCCAGGCGGACCGAGTGATCTCGAAGGTGGGCAGAGTGCAGGAGCTGGCGGCTTCTGCATTCGGGGTTTTGCTTAGTTGATGCGTCCAGGGATCCCTCCTGCCCTCGCCACAAATGCAACACACACAGCTCGGCATCTCCACTTTTGTGTATTGACCTTTGGAGAGGCAGCAGGCTGTGCCCAGCGGCCAAGAAGAAGTGGCACAAACAGAATCGCAGCTAGCGGAGCCTCCCCGTGCTCCAGATGCCGTCTGCTGCCCTGCCTTTCCCTGAGCTGCAGAGAGATTTACATTCGTTCGGGGGGACTCGGCACCCAAAGGAAATTGTCCTTCCCTTGAATACCCCGCCTGCAAAGTCCTTGAGGTCTCCTGCTTAATACCCCCCACCCCCCGCACTACAGGCCAACGAGACCTTCGCCTTTGTCGGGAACGTGACGCGCTACGCCCAAGTCTGGCTGAACATCTCTGCTGAGATCCGCGGCTTCTTGGAGGAGGGCAAGTTGCAGCAGCGGATCACCTGGCTCCAGCAGGTACGGGGGGGGCATTGGCTTGAGCCCCCCACCCCACCCTGGGCAGCAGGGACGAGGGCTGGCAAAGGGAATCTGGATTCCGCCCATTTCAGCTGAAGCCAGAGAGGAAGGGGCTGCCAGCTCTTACAGCCCGCTCTGTTTGCCCCCCCCCAGATGGCGGAAGATCTTCAGAGGCACCCCGAGATCCTGAATGTGTCTGACAGCTCCCTCTTCCATGGCTTCATGGAGAGCAACCTGTCCCTCTCCAACACCAGCACGCTTCTGCAGCAGCTGGAAACCATCGACAACGCTGCCTGTGGCTGGATCCAGTTCATGTCCAAGGTGGGTCTCGCCGGACCTCCTCTCGGGCCAGAAAGTGGAGGGTCAAGCTTAAAAATACATTGAAGATTTAAAGTATATTTTTGGCATGGTGCCGTTCTGTAAAAAGTCACAGTTTAAAAAAGCAAGAAAGGATTTAAGATTCAAACGGCTTAAAAATACAAACTTCCAGAACAGGCCTTTCTCGAAGAAGCTGGGCACAGGGGGTGCAGGGTCTTCTGAGCGCCTGCGTCTCTCTCCCCAGAGGCAGGGATTGCCTCGACTTCCTTGGCTCTAGGGGGGCAGTCACGCCCCCCCAGGACTGGGGCTGCCACATGCAGCCATCCCCCCGAGGGGACCCTAATTATGGGGAGTCAAAGCGTCTCACTCGCACTTGCCTTTCCCCAGGTCAGCGTGGACATCTTCAAAGGCTTTCCGGATGAGGAGAGCATCGTGAACTACACTCTGAACCAAGCCTACCAAGACAACGTCACCGTCTTTGCCAGTATGGGCCTCCCCTCTTCCACTCGTGTACTGGGACCAACAGTTGGAGCACTGGGGCTTCTGGGCAGGACTGGCCTCACTGTAGCCAGGGGGGAAGAGTTTCCAGAGGTGGCCTTCTAACTCCCATAATCCCCAGGATTGGTGGAACAGGAATGGTGGCACCAGTGGCTTCAGCACTGTGGACAGCTCCTAGCCTATTTATTCCATATATTGCAGTGTGTCAACCTTGTCAAGTATTAAGATGTGCAGGTGTCAACTCCCGGAATTCTGGGAGGTTGAGCCTGCTGACTGGGAATTCTGGGAACCGAAGTTCACATGTCTTAAAGATGAGAAGGTTGAGAAACACTGGTGTGTTGACTTCCTGATTGCAGAACGTTGTGTCTCGGAGCTCCTCCTATGCGTAAGGCTAGTGTAGTATGTGCCGTAGAGAGATGGAAATAGGGATTTATGGCTACGTTTACTTGAGAGAAGATGGCCTGTTGGCTGAATGCCACATCCCAGGTCAACACCTGACCCCTTTTGGGGCCGAGCCTGTGTGCTTGCACTTCTGTCGCCTCCCTTCTGGACTGGTTTCTTTCTCCTCTTCTCCCAAAGGTGTGATCTTTCAAACCAACAAGGATGGCAGCCTCCCTCCCCACGTCATGTACAAGATCCGCCAAAATTCCAGCTTCACGGAGAGGACCAATGAGATCCGGCGGGCGTATTGGAGACCCGGGCCGAACAACGGGGGCCATTTCTACTTCCTGTATGGCTTTGTCTGGATCCAAGGTGAGCCCAGCTGGCTTCTTCAGGGCCTGAAGAGATGGTCCCTTTTCCAGTCCCAAGTTCTGCCAAGGTGTGTCCTTCGGTTGTGAGTTAATTAAGCGCACACTTCAGTAACAGTTCCTGACCCTTCGTTCTTGTTATCCCTGCGCTGTGAAGGCGAGTCACGTTTGGGGGCCACAGCGCTGCCCTCACAGCCAGAAGAACAGATGCCCTGAGAAGCATCGGCATAAACCTCAATGCTTCTCTCTTTCCAAAGACATGATGGAGCGCGCCATTATCGACACCTTTGTCGGCCGTGATGTGGTGGAGCCTGGCAATTACGTGCAGATGTTTCCCTACCCCTGTTACACCCGTGATGAGTGAGTCCCCTTCCCTGCCTTGGGATGCGGCGCCCCCTGCGGCGCCCCCTGGGAGAACGCCCCCTGGAAAGCCGGAGGGCGAGGCCTGAAGGGCTGTGCTCCAAAGAGGAGCCTCTGCCGGCCTGGCCCTTGGCCCACCCAGTCCTCCCTTTCTGGGGGGCTCCTGGGCTGTGGACGAGGCTCCCCTTTCCCCTTCCTCCAGCTTCCTGTTTGTGATCGAGCACATGATGCCCCTCTGCATGGTCATCTCCTGGGTCTACTCGGTCGCCATGATGATCCAGCACATCGTGGCGGAGAAGGAGCATCACCTGAAAGAGGCGAGGCTGCCGGACGGGAGGGGAGGGAGGCGGAGGCCAGAGAGAGACCCAGAGGCAGGCGAAGAAGGAGGGCTGGGATCTTTCCCAAGTGAGCGGAAGGCTGGGCTGGAAAGCCAGGGCTTAGCCGGAAGCTGCCGGCCTCCTCCCTTCCGTGGCGTTCCCTGCTCATCTCCCTCTTTGCCTATGTGCCGGGAAGGCTTTCCCTTCCCACTGCCGCTGGCGTGGCTGCGTCCCTCGGCCGCCCTGCTGAATGAGCCCATGATGAAGTGCCGGGGCAGAGAGCCAGCCAGCGAGCCTGCCTTCGGGCGGGTGGCTGCATCCCTGCCAAGGGAGAGGAGAGCTGGCCGGGGTGCCAGCTGCAGGGAGAGGCCCTCGTAAGAAGCCCCCCTGTCCGGAGCAATTCTGCCTTGCAAAAGGCAGCTGAGCACCCACCCATCCCAGTGCTGAAGATTCAGAATTTCAGAATTTGTGAGAGCTTTTGGCCTGCAAACAGGCACTCATCCCGGGGCTGATGCTATTATGCCGTGCCTCACAGGTGATGAAGATGATGGGGCTAAATAATGCCGTCCACTGGGTGGCGTGGTTCATCACAGGCTTCGTCCAGCTGTCCATCTCGGTCACTGCTCTGACCGCCATTCTTAAATACGGGAAGGTCCTCATGCACAGCGACGTGTTCATCATCTGGCTCTTCCTGGCTGTCTACGCCGTGGCCACCATCATGTTCTGGTGAGGAGGGAGGGACGGTGGCCTGGTGGACCCTCGACCTTCAGGTGGAGGGCCTGGCGGCTCCTCCTGTGGTCCACACTACGATGCTTTGCAAAAGGAGACGTGGTCTCCTGCCTCCCCTGGAGATGTTCTGCTGAGCAGAACAGCCTCAACCTTCTCCCTCAGCGTAGCCCCTGGCTGAGGACGATGGGTTTGGGAAGCCTGCTTAGCTAAGCCCCTTGTTGCCCCATCGGCAGAACTGCAGCCTGTCACTGACCTCTCCCCCTCCCTCCCCGCAGCTTCCTAGTCTCCGTGCTGTATTCCAAGGCCAAGCTGGCCTCGGCCTGCGGTGGGATCATCTACTTCCTCAGCTACGTCCCCTACATGTATGTGGCCATCCGGGAGGAGGTGGCCCACGACAAGATCACCGCCTTCGAGAAGTGCATCGCTGTGAGTGCCCGGGAGAGGAGCAGGTGGGGTGGCAGGAGAGATCTGTCCCTGTGGGCCAACGGCTCCTCTTCCAGCTGGGGGCCTGGGCTGCTCGTGGTTGGGCATTGGCCTAGCACAGCGAGGGCGTGACCAAGGCACTTCCAGATCCTTCTCAGCCCCTTGAGGAGTTTTTCACCCTTGCCCCCTCTCCGCTTCTCCCCAGTCCCTGATGTCCACCACGGCCTTTGGGCTGGGCTCAAAGTACTTTGCCCTCTACGAAGTGTCGGGCGTGGGCATCCAGTGGCACACCTTCAGCCAGTCCCCCGTGGAAGGGGATGACTTCAACCTTCTCCTTTCCATGATGATGCTGATTGTGGATGCCGTGGTCTACGGGGTGCTGACGTGGTATATCGAAGCCGTGCACCCAGGTGGGTTTTGGGGGGGCTTGCTTGCTGGCGGGGAGGGTGGAGTCTCTCCCGGGAGGGCTTCCACTGTGCCAACTGGTGCTTTCCCCCCAGGAATGTACGGGCTCCCTCGGCCGTGGTACTTTCCGCTGCAGAAGTCCTACTGGCTGGGAAATGGGCGCACCGAGGCCTGGGACTGGTCGTGGCCCTGGTCAAAGAGGACCCACCTGAGCGTCACGGAGGAGGACCAAGTGTGTGCCATGGAGAACAGAAGGATAGGTAAGGGGCTGGGTGGGAGCAGAGCCAACGCGGGGCGTGGTGTGCTCCATGGAAAGCGCTCCCTTTCATTTGCCTGTCTTCTGAAGACTCGCACGGGGGCATCTGGCCAGGGGGGGCTGGAGAGGCTGTGCTTTTTTTTCGGACGCCGCAGAGGCAGGACCCCCAGCCCATCTGTTCTCTGCTCTTTGTTGCCCGCTGCAGAGGAGAGCCGGGGCATCGAGGAGGAGCCCACCCACCTGCCCCTGGTGGTCTGTGTGGACAAACTGACCAAGATCTACAAGACCGACCAAAAGATGGCACTGAACAAGCTGAGCCTCAACCTCTACGAGAACCAGGTGGTCTCCTTTCTGGGCCACAACGGTGCCGGCAAGACGACCACCATGTGAGTGTGGCAGGTGCCCCCTCGCAGGTGGCAGGGGGAGGCCGGGAGAGGGGGCCTCTGCCTGACCCCCTCCCTGCACTGCTTCCTCCCCACGCAGGTCCATCCTGACGGGCCTCTTCCCCCCGACCTCCGGCTCCGCCACCATTTACGGCCACGACATCCGGACGGAGATGGACCAGATCCGGAAGAACCTGGGCATGTGCCCGCAGCACAACGTCCTCTTCGACAAACTGACGGTGGAGGAGCACCTGTGGTTCTACTCTCAGCTGAAGGGCATGGCCAGGGAGGAGATCTGCAGAGAGATGGCCAAGTGGGTGTCACCCTCCTCTGACCCGCCCCCTGGCGCCCCCGGCGGTCTCGGATCCCGGCTCTCAGCCTCCCCAGCCGGCAGGCCCACTGTGCCCTTCCCTCCTGCGCTGCGCAGCCTCTTGGGCAGGGGGAGCGTTGGGCTCAGATCCGGATCCCTCCTCCCCCAGCAGCTTCAGGGCGAGAGTCTTCCCAGAGGGGTCCCAAGTGAGCCCGCCTGCCTTTCCTCCCCACAGGATGGTCGAAGACCTGGAGCTGACCCACAAGTGCCACTTCCTGGTGCAGATGCTGTCCGGAGGGATGAAGAGGAAACTCTCGGTCGCCATCGCCTTCGTGGGGGGCTCACGGGCCGTCATCCTGGACGAGCCCACAGCCGGCGTCGACCCCTATGCGCGCCGGGCCATCTGGGACCTCATCCTCAAGTACAAGCAAGGTGGGTCTGCCCGGCTCCCTGCCTGGGGTGCAGATGTGGCGCCTAGCGGGTCCCCGGTCTCCCCCCCTTGACGGGCTCTTCAGCCCCCACATGGCCCACCTCCCCTCTTTCTGCCACCACCCAGGAAGGACCATCCTCCTCTCCACGCACCACATGGACGAAGCTGACCTGCTGGGCGACCGCATCGCCATCATATCCCACGGGAAGCTGAAGTGCTGCGGGTCACCCTTCTTCCTGAAAAGCACCTACGGGGACGGGTACAAGCTGACGGTGGTCAAGAAACAGTCGGACGCCCGGACCAACCCCGGTCAGTGCCCCCACCCCACCCCGGCCCTCCTGCGTCCAGGGCAGGATTGAATCCTCAGGCTTTGAGCCAGGGCAGCCGTGACTCTGCCTTGGTCCTCTGGCGTCCTTGGCCTTTTGTGCTCAGGTAGACTTCTTCTGATCAGAGAGGTTCAATTGGCTGTCAGGCCCTTTGCAGCCCCGCCTCTTTTTTGCAAAACTGCTGGTTTCTTTTAAAATCAGCCAGTTCTACAGCTATTATGGTGGTAATGCTTCAAATTCTGGGCAACGTCCCTCCGCCCTCTTTCCCTGCGGCCCGGCTGACTCTCTCCTCCCTCCCCAGAGACGGGGCTCCTGCGCAGCACCCCCTGCCCCTCGGCCACCAGCCCCTGCTCCGAGGAGCGAGTCACCCAGTTCATCCGGAAGCACGTCGCCTCCTGCCTCCTCATCTCCAACACCAACACGGAGCTCTCCTTCATCCTGCCCAGCGAGGCCGTCAAGAAGGGCGGCTTCGAACGGCTCTTCCAGGTGGGCACAGGGGCTTCACCCGCAGCCCTGGCAGCTGGGGAGGGGCGTCTTCCTTTCCTGGGGGGTGGGGGTGGAGACACACGAGAGGTGCTTTGAAGCAGTTGGATGGTGATCTCTGGGTCGTTCTTCTTAAGAAGCTAGTCCTCTTGAAGGTGGGCCTCCATGGGACTTGTAAGCAATTCAAATCTCACAGAGAAGCCCCTGAAAAAACTCTGGAGGGTGCCATCATTAGCACAGACGGAGCTGATAACAGCATCCCTTCTGGTTGCTAAGGTAGACTACCCCTGAGCCTTGGAAGCTCAGGGTTGATATCCACCCATAGCCTCCTCCCCCCCCCCCATTTTCCTCCTCGAAATGGGAAACCGATTTAAAGCCACAAATCTGCAGCTCCTTCGGGCGTGGAACAAAGAGCTCCTTCTGCCCAGCCTGGAAGGATGGTTGCTTGACCGAGACGCAACTTGCAGAGAGCTCTTCCAGGGAAGAGGCTTGCCGGGCCCTCTCGCAGCCCGACCCCCAAGCGAAGGGGCTGCAGGGGCCTCCCCCTAATTCCTTCCTGCTCGCTCCTGCAGCACCTGGAGCAGAGTCTGGAGGAGCTGGAGCTGACCAGCTTCGGCCTGATGGACACCACCCTGGAAGAGGTCTTCCTAAAGGTCTCGGAAGAAGAGGCATCCCTCGAGAACAGCGAGGCGGGTACGCCGCGGGGGGGCCAGGCCTCCCTAGCCCAGGGGGTCTCCCGCAGCCCCCGGCAGCCGTTCTCACCCCTGCCAACCTTTGCAGATACCAAGGAGTCCAAGAAAGAGGCTTTCCCACTGCCCAGCCCCCACCTCGGCCCCAAGGCCCAGGCCAATGGCCACCCCCTCCCGAGGCCAGCAAGGCCGACGAAGCCCGAGGTGGACCTGGGGAACCTCCTGAGCTGCTCGGGCTTGGCCAAGTCCCAGGCGTCCTTGCGTTCCTCCTCCTCCTCCTCCTCCTCCTCCTCCTCGGCCGGCTCTGTACGGGGTGAGGACAGAGGCGCTTATTCGGAGTACCACGGGGATTACTACTCCTTGTTTGACAAACCACAAGACCCCGATAATGGCAGCCTGCAAGGTGGGTAGCACGGGAAACGTCAGGCTGTGGGGAGGCAGCTTGAGGGAAGTGGGGACTTTGTGGAGAGGGCAGGAGGGGAGACCCCTTGGTTCCCAATAATATTTTAATTGGCTGGGCTTGTAAGCATCCCAACGGCTGTTGGCAGAAAACCTAAGTGTGCCATGGGTTGAGGGCGGAAGGGTGCTGCCTCCTGGTGCTCGGGCATTTGGGGGGGGGAGAAGAAGGAGGCAGAAGGAGAAACTGAGGCAGGGACCCCATCCGGAAGCTCTCCAGGCCCAGCCAGCGTAGGACAGAGCGGGAAGGGGGCTCCGTCCATCAGGTCTCTCCCCTCCTCGTGCAGAGCCAGAGGCTGAGCTGGAAGAGGCGTCCCTGGCCGGACAAGGCAGCTCCAAGCTGCAGGGCTCCTGGCTGAAGCTGCGCCAGTTTCACGGGCTGTTGGTCAAGCGCTTCCATTGTGCCAAACGCAACAGCAAGGCTATCTTCTCCCAGATCCTGCTGCCCGCCTTCTTCGTCTGCGTGGCCATGACGGTGGCCCTCTCTGTCCCAGAAATAGGTAGGGGGCATCCCTGCCCTGCCCCCCCCGACAACGGCTGCAAGGCTGGCCCTCCAGAGGGGGAAGGCTTCTCTGCAGTAAAGGGACGTTTTTGAACCTCGCTGGCATTTTTGCTTTGAGCAAGTGATGGAGCCCCTGGGGGGGTGTTCAAATCTGAGCTCTTCCTGCCCCTCTTTTCTGCTGCTGAAATGGGGGTGTCTTTCCACCGCCGGTTATTATGCCCCCCTCTTGTTTTCCAGGTGACCTGCCTCCCCTCATCCTTTCGCCTTCCCAGTACCACAATTACACTCAGCCCAGAGGCAACTTCATCCCCTACGCCAACGAGGAACGTGGCAACCAGTAAGAGACTGGCCCTCTTTGCCCTCTCCCCCCTCCCCACGCCTAGGGCACTTCCCAGGATCTGGTCCGAGAGGGTCTCGGACCTGTAAAGATGAGGGCGCGCCATTTCACGGGGAGAGAAGAGAGACGGGGCATGATCTGCCCTGGTGACCGTTCCCCTGAGAGGACCCTTTCAAGGTTTGGTTGGAACAAATATCTGCTTTTCTCCTTCAGACACCATAAATCCACACAACGCCCATCACTCCCAGTCATGCTGACCCCCGAAGCCCCCCTAATTCCTGCACAGCAGGCAAAGCGCTTCTCCGCTTGAGATCAGGGCAATAAATATGGTCAGCTCTTCAATCCTTTGCAACAGGAGCCTAGACAAGTAGAGTGGAGCACCCAGTTGTCAAGGCAGTGTATCTGCTCACTGGATGAAAGGACAGGGCAGCAAAAACAGACCCCTGAACTCTGCCAGGAAGTTCCTGGGACTGGAGGGCTGGAAAAATTCTCCTCTTTCTCCTCCTGCTTTTAGCCAGCCATCGCCGGATGCCAGCGCCCAGCAGCTGCTCAGCACCTTCTACCTGCCCTCCGGCATTGGGGCCACCTGCGTGCTCAAGTCGGCCTTCAACAGCACGCTGGATCAGCAGGTCCAGTCCCTTAACCTCAACAGCAACGAGTCCAAGACGTTGGCGGCCAAGTACTTCGACGCCATGTGCCTGGACTCCTTCACCCAGGGCCTGCCCCTCTCCAACTTCGTGCCCCCCCCTCCGTCCCCGGCCCCCTCCAACTACCCCTTCTCTCTGGACGAGGACCTGCTGCGGGCCTGGAATTTCACCACCTTCCCGCCCACCGTCCAAGGTGAGGGCGGCCCCAGTTGGGAAGCTCCTTCCAGAGGGCTGCTGGGAGGCCAGAGGCAGGCCCTGAAAATGGCGCTGCCGCCTCTCTCCTTTGGCTGGGAGGGGCGCCCAGGACGGGCTCCGGGACTCGGAGAGGCTCGGGGGGTACCGAGGCTGAAACGCCGGCTTAGCTGCCCCGGCTCTCTCTTCGTCCTTCAAGCTGCTTTTCTTTTGGGGCTTCCTCGGAGAGTGAGGCAGCTGTTGGTTTTCTCCCTGCCAGAGACAGTCACCTCCACCCCAGCCCAGCCCGGCATCGTCCACGAGCCCATCCGGTGCACCTGCTCCATGCAGGGCACCGGCTTCTCCTGCCCCAGCGGGGTGGGGGGGCACCCTCCCCAGATGAAGGTGGTAACGGGGGACATACTGGTGGACATCACGGGGCGCAACGTCTCCGAGTATCTGCTCTACACATCGGACCGCTTTCGGCTGCACAGGTGTGTGTGTGTGTGTGTGTGTGCGCGTGCACGGGCGTACACGGAGGGGATGGGGGTGCCCCCTCCCTTTTAGGAAGAGCTCCAGCAGGTGTCTGTTAGTGAATGTGGCTGCTGCTTTCCTGTCCCAGGTACGGAGCGCTGACCTTCGGCAACATCCAGAAAACCATCCCGGCCTCCTTTGGGGCCAGCGCGCCCCCCATGCTCCGGAAAATTGCTGTCCGCAGCACTGCCCAGGTAAGGGCTCACTTATGCCTTTGCCCGTCTCTGGTAGGCATCCCAGAAGCCCCAGCCGGATGGGCTTGAACGGGAGTTCCTATCCCAGCTGCCAGGGGCCGTTTCCTCTGCCCCCCCGGGGTCCTCTGTGCCCGCCGCCCTCCCCAAGCCCCCTGTGCTCGTGGAGCAGCCTGGGCCAAGCTCCAGCCCCTGCGCTCCCTCCCTAGGTGTACTACAACAACAAAGGATACCACAGCATGCCCACCTACCTCAACGCCCTCAACAATGCCATCCTCCGTGCCAACCTGCCCAGCAGCAGGGGCAACCGTGCAGCCTATGGTGAGCAGGGGTGGGTGGGGAGCATGCTGGGCAGAAGTGGGGAAGCAACGGCACTCGACCGGCTGGCATGGAGAGGCTCTGCCCTTGTGTGTGGGCAGCCACCTGGGATGAGGTGAGAGAGGAGGAGGAGGGGGGATCAGGTGGAGGGAATCTGGAGGGGGGGAAGATAGGCGTGGGGGGGGCAGGCAGAGGGATATCTCTCAGGCCTTTCTCTGCCCCCCAGGCATCACCCTGACCAACCATCCCATGAACAAGACCAGTGCCAGCCTTTCTCTGGATTACCTGTAGGTGTCGTATGGATTTATTTACTGGCTTATTTATCTTGCTGGCTTGTTTCTGCACTGCTTTTCAGGATGCTTTTA
The DNA here is from genome assembly GCF_964194415.1 of Vipera berus. Lineage (NCBI taxonomy): Eukaryota > Metazoa > Chordata > Lepidosauria > Squamata > Viperidae > Vipera > Vipera berus. The sequence goes on from NC_138218.1 coordinate 12,163,423, forward strand.
TGACTTGGGGGGGTGGTTGAGTTTGGCTTGTATCCCACCTGTCCCCTCTGGCAAATGATCAAAGCTGCTGTTGGGGCAGGGAGGCGAGGGCCTCTCTTGAAAGGCCCAGGGCCCTCGTGCAGCTCAGCGGGGAAACCATCCCCACCTCGCAGGGGCATCGTCAAAGCTTTGGGGCAAGCAGGGCCGGGTTCCGCAAGGGGGGGGCGGGGTAACCCCGAAGCAAGGAACATTTACGGGCTCGCCAACCTCTCCCCCTCCACTCAGCCTGCAAGGCACCGACGTGGTCATTGCCATCTTCATTATCGTGGCCATGTCCTTCGTGCCGGCCAGCTTCGTCGTCTTCCTGGTGTCCGAGAAGTCCACGAAAGCCAAGCACCTGCAGTTTGTCAGCGGTTGTGACCCCGTCATCTACTGGCTGGCCAACTACGTCTGGGACATGGTAGGCTGGCGGGGGGGTGGGTGTTTGGGGCCCCCAAGCCATTGGGGGTGGGGAGGGTGACCTTGGGGGCAGGGGGCAGCAGCACCATGCTGAGCTTCTCCTTCACCTCTCTCCCCCACCCCTCCAGCTCAACTACCTGGTGCCGGCCACTTGCTGCATCATTATTCTTGTCGTCTTTGACCTGCCGGCTTATACCTCCCGCACCAACTTCCCTGCAGTGCTGGCCCTCTTCCTGCTCTACGGGTGAGGGGCAGCTGAGGGGGGAGCGATCGTGGCCCTGCTGGGGGGGGCTCCCCTGACTCACCTGGGGGGGGCGTCTCAGCCTGAGACAAGGCTCAGTTTGGGCAAACGTGAGTCTCACGGAGTGAGGGTCTTCCCTGGAGGCCGCCGCAAGGGTTAGGAATAGAACCTCCAGCGTGAGAGGAAGTCTACCTTCTGGAGGAAGGAGCCGGATGGGAAGATCTTTGCGCCCTTCCCCCAGGTGGTCCATGACGCCCATCATGTACCCAGCCTCCTTCTGGTTCGAGGTGCCCAGCTCAGCCTACGTCTTCCTCATCGTCATCAACCTCTTCATCGGCATCACAGCCACCGTGGCCACTTTCCTCCTGCAGCTCTTTGAGCACGACAAGGTGGGTGTCAGCAGGAGGCCGAGGTCAGGATTTTTAAAAAATCAGTGAATGACTGATGTAACCCCTTCCCCCCAAATGGGGACACGGGACCTTTTTCTTCCAAAATGACGAAAGTGGTGGAGATGCTTCTCGTTCCACGCACAGAAGCAGAGCAGCCCCAAAATTTGGGGGGCTGGGGTGGGGGCTGAGCTGCTACTGCTGCAGCCCACCCTTAGTGCCTTTTCCTCTGTAGGACCTGAAAATGGTAAACAGCTACTTGAAAAGCTGTTTCCTGATTTTCCCCAATTACAATCTGGGCCACGGACTCATGGAGATGGCTTACAACGAGTACATCAACGAATACTATGCAAAGATCGGTAAAGTATTTCTTTTTATTTGTTTATTAAATTTGTACATTGCCCATCTCACTGTTCAAAGCAGGTGTGAATTTGCTCTTGGCTTTAGCCTCGTGATTTCTCCTTCCTGTTTTCTGTGCCACAATTGTATTCCTATAACATTGCAAGCTTTGAACGTGTGCAGAGTGGTTTCTTAATCCTGGCTTGCTTAGTGTCGGCTTGCCTTAGATTACCAGCAGGAGATCCTGGTCTTCTCTCCTCTGCACCTCTTACAGTTAGCGGGAGAATGCTTGTTGAAAGAAAAAGGCATCTTGGGGGCTTTTGTGTTTCACTGGAAAAATAGCTCTGGGAAGCAGAGGCCCTGAGCCGAATTCCCCCACCCAACCAAAGAAGCCCCCACCGGGGGGGGGGTTGGGGCTTGTCACCCCCATTTGTGCCTCTGTTCCTGTAGGGCAATTTGACAAGATTAAGTCTCCCTTTGAGTGGGACATCGTGACCAGGGCTTTAGTCGCCATGACGGTGGAAGGATTTGTCGGCTTTTTCATCACCATTATGTGCCAGTACAACTTTCTCCGAAAACCGCAGTAAGTGTGCCAATGCACACTGTGTGTGTGTGTGTGTGCGTGCCCAGAAAGGGGATTTCTGGGAAGTTTCCTTCCTGTCTCAGCTGGGCAGCTTGGAATTGCAGCCCTGCCAATCTCTGCTGGGCAGGGAAATACAGACATAAGGCCGCTGGGCTGAGTCTGCCACTGAAGAAGCAACTCCTCTGCACCCCACCCCAGGCGTTTTCCCGTCTCCACCAAACCCATTGAGGATGACGTGGACGTGGCCACCGAGCGGCAGCGGGTTCTGCGTGGGGATGCCGACAACGACATGCTCAAGATTGAGAACCTCACCAAGGTGTGTGTGTGTGGCGGTGGGGGGTGTCCATTCGAGGCAGGCTCGGCTGGAGCAGCGGGCTCAACGGGAGCGAGATCTGAACCCTGAACCAGGAGAGGGTTGGGAGGTTGTCTCCTGCAGGTAGAAATGCCTCAGGCCGCAAGGCTGAGGAGAGGCTCTTTTCTCACGGAGGCTTTTTCCTGTGGCACCAGGTGTACAAATCCCGCAGGATCGGCCGCATCCTGGCCGTGGACCGGCTGTGCATGGGCGTCCGGCCGGGGGAGTGCTTCGGCTTGTTGGGCGTCAACGGGGCAGGGAAAACCACCACCTTCAAGATGCTGACGGGGGACGAGACCACCACCAACGGCGAGGCCTTCATCAACGGGCACAGGTGTGTCTGGCGTGCAGAGGTGGGGGCTGGAGGGTCCCTCGGGCTCCCCGGGAACGCAGGTGCTGCATCCACAGCTGATTTTTTTTAATTCCCTTCTTTTCCCTCGAATATCCTGGGAATTTACTATCCCAGACTTAAAATGGGGTCATTTGCACCCAGAGCAAGAAACAAGAAGCGTGAATGCACTGGCCAATGGAGCCTCCATGGGCAGGCAATGCTGTTCTGATTTACTCGTTGCAGAAAAGCAACGTGAAGAGGAGGATATGTCTTCCTGCTAGCTGATCTTACCTTCTTGCAATTTTTCCCTAAATCCATTTGTTCTCTGCCTCATTTTTCATTGCTGCTTTCTTGGAGCAATGGGTCCCATTTTCTTTCGAATGGGGCTGGGCTGCTGAACCCCCTTTCCTTCCCAACAACCTTTCTCGGGGGGGGGGGGCTTCTGGGGGGCCCCTCCTCGCCTTGTGCTCAGCCTGACTCTCGGTTTCCACAGCATCCTGAAGGAGCTTCTGCAGGTCCAGCAGAGTCTGGGCTACTGTCCGCAGTTCGACGCCCTCTTTGACGAGCTGACGGCCCAGGAGCACCTGGAGCTCTACACGCGCCTGCGCGGCATCCCGTGGAAGGATGAGGAGCGGGTGAGGGGGGGCTGAAGGAGGCGGCTGAGACAGACAGTCCCCCTCCCCCCCCGCCCGTCTCCCGGGCTTTCCTTAAGAAGGAGAAGGCAGCTGCTGCTTCTTCCATGTAGACTGAGTCGGTGGAACTCACCCCCACAGGACAGAAGGGGCTAAGGGCAACCCCCTCTGCAGGAGCTGTGGTGGTCCCTGGAACATCTGGCCGGCCACAGTGGGTGTTCTTTGTTGGGTTGTTCTTTGTGGGCGTGAGACCCCTCTTCCTTTGCGGCCCAGGTGGTCAAGTGGGCGATGCAGAAACTGGAGCTGACAAAATATGCCAACAAGCCTGCCAGCACCTTCAGCGGCGGCAACAAGAGGAAGCTGTCCACCGCCATCGCGCTGATCGGCTACCCCGCCTTCATTTTCCTGGTGAGGAGCGAACGTGGGCAGAGACCCGGCGGAGGGTGGCGGCTGAGGCTTCGCTCCTGTGCTCTGCTGCTCTGATGCCACCCCGGGATGCCACCCCAGCCTCGGGAGCCTCCCCGGGATGGTGCCGAGCAAGGGAGGGTCAGCCGGCCTGGGCCCAACTCTGTCCCCTGGTCCCCTCCATCGCCACAGGACGAGCCCACCACCGGCATGGACCCGAAGGCTCGGCGCTTCCTCTGGAACCTCATCCTGGACATCATCAAGACAGGCCGCTCCGTGGTTCTGACCTCGCACAGGTAGGCTGGGCACGGAGGCGTCCGGGGCTTCCTGAGATGCCAGGGAAAGGGGTGGGCTGGGTCGGGCCGCAGCCGTAGGGCAGCCAAGAGGTGGGGGAGAGCCGTCCCCCGCCCTTCCTTTCAGCTGCACTCCTCTTCTCTCAGCATGGAGGAGTGCGAGGCGCTCTGCACGCGGCTGGCCATCATGGTGAACGGGCGGCTCAAGTGTCTGGGCAGCATCCAGCACCTCAAGAACCGGTGAGCCAAGGGCGCTGGGTGGGCAGAGCATGGGCACCTCACTGCAGCTTCTTCCTTGGTCTCCATCCTGGCCTGGGGGCAACGCCCAGGTGTGGAGCAGAGCCGAGGGCCCTGGTCCGGGAGGAAGTGCCTTTGGGCCCATTTGGAGGAGGGTCCTCCCCCCCTGCCCATCTGCCCCATCCCGTACCTGGCCAGGAGGGCGGCTCTTGCAGAGAAGCCCCCTTTCCCCCCCCCCCCATGTTCCCGGACAGGTTTGGGGACGGCTACATGATCACCGTCAGGACCAAGTCCAGCCTGAACGTGAAGGAGGTGGCTCATTTCTTCAGCCGGAACTTCCCGGAGGCCGTCCTCAAGGTTTGGGCAATTCCTGGGGGGACAAAGGAGGGGCTTCATCTTGTGGGAGGAGGAGGAGGCACTAACCTTCCCTGCCTTTCCCCCCCCCTCCCCCAGGAGAGGCACCACACCAAGGTCCAGTACCAGCTGAAGTCGGAGCACATCTCGCTGGCCCAGGTCTTCAGCAAGATGGAGCAGGTGGTGGACGTCCTGGGCATTGAGGACTACTCCGTCAGCCAGACCACGCTGGACAACGTGAGGGGCCACCGGGCTCCCCGCTTTCCCTTTGGCCGCCCGCTTCTGTCCGAGGAGTGGGCCCGGCCAGCCCTGTGCTCGCTGCATTGGCAGGGCAGCCTCACCGGCTGGCGGAGCAGGATGGGAACACCCATCCAGAGTTCCCCTTCCTGTCCCCGCCACCCCAATCCCTGGCCGGGGAGGGGGGTCCGGCACCACCCCCGGCACGGGGTCCAGCCTGACTTGGCAGCCTCCTTTGCAGGTGTTTGTGAATTTTGCCAAGAAGCAGAGCGACAACCTGGAGCAGCAGGAGAGCCTCCTTCCCTGCTCGATGGAGTCCCCCCTGCAGTGCCTGCTGGGCCTCCTGCGGCCCCGCGGGGCCCCGACCGAGCTGCACTCCATGCTGGTGGAGGAGCCCGAGGACCTGGACACGGACGATGAGGGGCTGATCAGCTTTGAGGAGGAGAGGGTGAGCCAGGCCAGGGCAGAGAGGAGGGTCAGGAGGCCTGTGGGAACGGCAACCTCCCCAGGGCAGCGCCCGTTACCTTCGCTCTTTCCTCCCGCCCCCTCGCCCCAGGCTCAGCTCTCCTTCAACACGGACACCCTCTGCTGAGAACGGCTGTGCAGCCCCCCGCCCCTTCCCGCCTGGTGGCTGCCATCCTCGGCCTCGCTGCCCAGCGAGTGAGCGGGACGTCCCGGAGGCGGCGAGAAGAGGCACTGCCTGAGCCTTCGACCTGGGTGGCCCCCAGGATGGAGCTGGCCTCGTGTCGTTTCACAGATGGCCAAGGACCCGACGTGGTCCAATCCGGCTGCGTGAGAAGACTTGGGGAGGGCCGTTTATGCAGAGGAGCAGCTACCTCCACGCCCCATTTGGACCCCACAGTTTGGGGCATTCGTCCCCGGAGAGACTGCTGTTGGGCCTCGCTGCCTCTTCTGCCGGGCTGTGCTGGATCCGACTGCGGAGGGTGGCTGAGCGGCATCGGCCTTTCTGGCAAGGGAAGCACGTGATGCCAAGGGGAGGGGATCCTCCTGGAACAAACCTCGGGATTGCGTCCGGGGGCTTCTTGATCCCTCTCAGGACGTCCCTCCCTCCTCTCCCCCGTCTCTCCCTCAGCCCAGGGGCCAAAGCCCCGGGGCGGCTGCCTGCAGGCTTGGAAAGGGCTGGGCCTCTGGGCCCCTGGTTCAGAAGGGAGCCAGACCCCCCCCAGGGACCGTGCCCATTTCCTCTAACCAGGCTTTTTGCTTCCGGATCTACTTTTTAAGGCATCAAGTAGCGCGACTGGGCCGAAAGCATCGCAAGCGCAGAGGCCTCCCAGTAGCCTCCTCCCCGCTCAGGTGTGGGGTGGGAGCTTTCCACGCCTCCGCTTGTGCCCTAATCCGGCATGGCATTACCCGGAAGCCTCTGGTGGGATCGCGAGGGCCTTTTGAGTTCTCGGCTCTGCTGCTTGCAGGCACGGAGGCTCCTGAAGCGGTCCCAGTGAGCCAGTGGATCCGTACAGTTGCCACTTCACCAAGAGAAGCCAAGGGGGTCTTCTCCGGCACCTGGAATTGCCTCAGATGTGTGGGACTCCAACTTGTGATGCCCCAGCAGGTGGCTGGGGAAGATGGGAACTGTAGTCTGAAGTGCAAGGTGGGGTTGCAGTTAGAGAAACCTGGTGCACCCCCCTCCCTCCACGGCAACTTGCCCTTCCCCCTCCCCGGCTGTTTGCACTGACCTTCAGAGAAACCAAGAGACTAGCAGCCCCCCCCCCCAACTGAAGAGGAGGGGACACCTTTGGGGCCAGGGCCAGGATGGCTCCCTTCCCAGGCAGCTTCTCAGCATGGAGCAACTGTAAATCATATTTTGAGGAAGAGGAAGGTTTTAGACAAAGATTGCATCGGTTTGTTTTCGGCTTAGCAAGCACAATGTTTTTTTATTTATTGGAGCGCTGGGGAGGGCGGTGGATGAGTGTGTGCGCCTGGGCGGCCTGTGGAACTGATTGGGACTCTGCTGGGTTCGCTCTTTCCCCACAACAGCTGTGGGGCTTTGCCGGTCCCCTCTCTGGGTCCCCCGGGATGGGGCTGAAAGTGGGCCCTGCAGATCCGGCACAAAGGGAGACGTCAGGCCAGCTGCAAAGTGGCACCGGCCGCGGAGGGCTGTCTGGTGAGCCAGGCCCCTCTTGGCCGGCGTCCCTCCGGCCCCTCTCCGCCCCCAGGGCTCGGGGATCCTGAGCCCCCACCCCGCCCGGGGCAGCTTGCTCTCTTGGCAAAGCCTGGCTGTTGCTAGAACCGGAAAACCCAATGTGAAAAATAATTATTGTTTTAATAAAAAAGCGATAATAACCAATTGTTGTTTGGCAGAGATTTTTGTGGGGGACCTGGGATTTGCTTTGCAAGGCTGAGCAGGAGCAAAGAACGAATCCCACCCCAAAAAACATGCAGACTGCGACTGGCTTGGGTTTTGTCTGGGCAAGTTGTGGGCGGCTTGAAGAGTGACACCATCGTCCCTCCTGCAAAGGGGGGAGTGTTAGCGTTTTCTTGGTGAATATTTTTACTGTCTCGGAATATCTACAATGTTCACTCACCTGTGTTCTGTTTCTTAAGTCATTTCCCCCTAATCAAGACAGGCTGGGGGCGATGGAAGCATGGGGGGGGCGGCTGGTTCGAGCCCCGTCTTTCGGTCCTGGGCGTGGCAGGCTGGCATTTTCCACAGAGCCATCCAGCCGAGGGTTTGATTACACCCACGCCGTGAGCACCTCCTTAACCTCACGGCAGGCCTTCAGAGATCAGGGGGATTGTCGTCCTATGCAGAATACGCCTGCTACTTTAATACTCCCGGAAGTGGGTTTATTTTTGAAAGGAGACACACCTTGTCCCTGCTGCCCCAGGCCCGGGGTTTCCAGAGACGGGTTAAGAGATGTCACTGGGAGGGTGTTGCCAGGCCAAGAAGGAGCTTCGGATCTGCAGGAGGAGGTGAAAAATGGGTTTGCGGCTGCTTTCCGCCAAAGGATCCACGCCAGCCTTTTGCAAGGCTGCTTTGGTTGCCCTGAGCTCAGCCTGCCCCCCCCCCAGGATCTGGGGCTCCTAGAAAGAAAAAATAAAATTCAACCCCAGCCTGAGAGGGATGAGCAGGATGTATATATACCTTTGCAATCAGCATTGTTGTTGCACAAAAAAATCCGTTTCCTCCCCCTCTTTTTGGTTTCCCTTTACAAAACTCAGCCTTCCTGCCACCTCAATATCTATCAGACCAACAAGGCAGGATGGACTCTTCCTGCCTTGTAATGCCGGTGCTAGTTTTGCCATTGTCCAGATCCTGCCTTTCCACCCAGAGGACCTCAGAGGACAGTCTCCGATGTGGCACGACCGAGGGGCTTCCCGGAGCTGCCCAAACTCTCTCCGGCTGCCCAGGGACCCTCGGCTTGGACTCTGCCCTTCTGCTGCTGCCACCCAAGGAACCAGGGAGTGCCTGGGATTGGGTGGCTGCGAAAACAGGGCGTTGGGAGGCGAGGAAGAAGGAATGCGGCTGGTGAGGCTCACAGGAGGGTGTGTCGAATTTATAACGCAGATCTGAACGGGTGCTGGACAGCTTTCCCTGCTGGGGCCGAGAGAGGATGGCGGAGGGCTCCAAGATCCAGCTGTTCGTCAAGGTAAGGCTGGCTCTTGGCCTGGGGTGCTCCAGATGTGGCCCTCTGGTGCCGTGGCCAAAGTCACGGATTGGAAACCCGAAGAAGAGCCTCAAGACGGTCCCAGCTGCTAACCAAATTGTTGGAGAGCCGATAAGCTGAAGGGCAGAGGGGAGAAGCCTCTCCTGACCGTCTCCGGCCTCTGGGCTTGGAGGGGGCTGTGTCCTGTCCTTCTCCCCACCTGCATCCCAGCCTTCCTCATGGTCCTAGGCTCTGCTTTCTTTCCAGCTGGGAGGCAGGCCCTCTTGGTCCAAGTCACACCAGGACCTGCCCAGCCAGCCATCCTCCCCAGACTTTCCCCTCAACATCTGTTGGGGGGGACCCGCAAGCCCTCCAGTGGGGCCCCCAGGTGCATCTTGCAGGGAGGCGCTGGGAAGACCTGAGTGCAGCCTTCTCTTTCCACGCACGGGCGGCTGCAACGGTCTTAATTCCGCCCCCCCCTGGAGCCGATCTTTTGGGGTGCAGCTGTGATCAGAGGAAGACTTTGCCCAAATCCATTTCGCAAAATGAAACTCCCAAATCGCTGCCCTGAAGCACCGTCCTGGCGGGGGAGCCTTTCCCGGCCAACCTGAAATGCTGCTTGGGTTTTGGATTTGGCCGGGGACCAATCCTGATCCCAACCGAAAGCCGGGCCAAGGGAGGGCACCCTGGTGCTCCGCTGGGCGCAAGGGAGCTGGCTGGGCGGGTGAGAGCACATACCCAGTGCCCGCACTCCCTCCGAAGAGGGTGGGAGGCTTCGGTGCCGGCGAGGTGCAATAAAACGGTCGAATCGTCCTCCCATCCCATAATCGCCTGCGCTGATCCAAAAATAACTTGCCTGCCTGGAGGGAATTTACAAAGGTTGATACTGGACTGAAATCCTGGAGAGTTTTGACAGCAGAGCGAAAGGCTTAAAGGCGTGTTTCTGCTGGTTGACCTACTTCAGTGGCACAGTCCTGGCTGGGAGGATGGGATTTGTAGTCCCACACCTTCGGTGGACACTGTGTAAGGAAAGATGGCACACGCTGGTTTTAAATCTGGTCGGCCCAAAACGGCAGTGGGGTCCCCAGGAGCTCATTCCTCCTGCCAAAAGGCCTCTCCCTCCCTGCCCCATCTAGGCCAGCGCTGACGGGGAGACCATAGGGCACTGCCCCTTCTGCCAGCGCCTTTTCATGGTCCTGCTGCTCAAGGGGGTCCCCTTCACGCTGACCACAGTGGACACCAAGAGGTAAGGGCCACAGGAGGGGCCGGCGTCTTGCCTGCTGACCGTTGGCCATGCGGAGTCTGCCTCTGGCAGCTCCCCTTTTATCTCCCCCCCCCAGTGGCCCAGGCAGGTGATGGGGATTGTCCCTTGTGGGCATGCAGAAGAGGGAGAGCTCTCCAATTCCCAGGCTCAGCCCCCTTTTTTGACCCCCCCCCCCTTACAGGTCCCTGGACGTCCTGAAAGATTTTGCCCCGGGAGCACAGCTGCCTGTCCTGCTTTACGATGGGGATCCCAAAACAGATACCAGCAAGGTGGAAGAGTTTCTGGAGGAGACCCTGGCCCCCCCTGAGTAAGCGGTGGGGGCCAAGTCCTCCTTCGGGGGAGGGGAGGTTCAAGAGTGAAGAGAAGCAAGAGCTGAGGAAGAACGTCCCGCCTGCTCTCCTTTCTGTCTTCCCAAAGGCAGGGCAGGATTCTGCCCCCTGTGCAGACAGGAAGACTGAGGCAAGGAGCTGCAGCGGTCAGCATTGCTCTGTCTTCTCCGGCAGGTTCCACAGCCTGGCGCCCAGGTACAAGGAGTCCACCTTGGCCGGGAACGACATATTCCACAGGTTCTCTGCCTACATCAAGAACCCGATACCAGCTCAGGACGAAGGTGAGAGAGAAGGGGCTTTGGACTGCAACCCCCATCCTTCCTAGCCAGCATGCTCCAGTTCTTTGGGGGACTGTGCTGAGCCACTGAGGCTCCATTTGAGGTCTGGAGGCCTCAACTACCTTCGGGGGAGGCCCAACTACCTTCCTTTAAATTTGGACCCGGGCGCAAAGTGGGGGAGGGCGGGCCAAGAAGAGACAAGGTCCCTGCAGGGGAGGCCGGCCAGGCTCAGATCAAACAGGAGAAAAATCTCCCCTCTGTCAGCCAGTTGAGTGGCAGCCGATGGGGGTGGGGGATGTCCACCAGCAAGATGGCCTCCTGTGCCTAAAAAAGCGACAGGGACACGGCTTTGAGCATCTCAAATACCAGAGTAAAACCATCTTTGGAAAGCGTGTGCATCTTTAGAAGCTCAGCCCTGGCTGGGCTGAATCTTTGGTTTCGGAAGAAATTGCTGAGTTTCTTATCTCTCAGGGGTAGCAGAGTAGCAGATCAAGCCCCCACCTTAGAGGCAGTCTACCTGTGCACTCCTCGCTGCCGTCTGCCCCAGAGGCTAGCTTATTGGGGTGTTTTTCCCACAGCTTTGCTCCACGCCCTTCTCAAAGCCTTCCGTAAGCTGGACCAATACCTGAGCACCCCTTTGGTCTACGAGCTGGTGCGGGACCCCCAGCTGGTCATCTCCCGCCGGCGGTTCCTGGATGGGGACCAGATGACCCTGGCCGACTGCAGCCTGCTCCCCAAGCTCAACATAGTTAATGTGAGAAGACCGTGAGGAAGGCAGAGCTCCCTTCCTCTCCTCCCCCCCCATGGATCCCCCTGGCTGCCCTGGGCACCCTTTGGGCATTTCCTGGGGCAGAATTCCCCGCCACGTCTCCTCTGGGAGCACCTAACGTATTCAAGGAAGGGCGGGCCTCTTCTGCACCCCACCCTCCACGGAGCCATAATTATCCCAAAACACAGCACAAACAAAATTGGGTATCCCGGGAATCTCGACCTTCCAGTTTGGGTTCATCTTGAAAACAAAGTCAGCGGAACAAAGGGATGGCTGGCACAGCCACCCTCGGCTCACCCGGGCGTCCCTCCCCTCTCATGCAGGTTGTGTGCCAGCACTACCGCCAGACGGGCATCCCCAGAGAGCTGCGGGGCATCGGGCGCTACCTGGAGTGTGCTGCCGAGACCAAGGAGTTCCAGTACACCTGTCCAAACCCCCAGGAGATCATCCAGGCCTACCAGGGCGTGGTCAGGCAGCCCCAGTAGCCCCCTGGCCAAAGTCAGGGTTGGCTAGCTCTGCCTGGCACCCACGGCTCCCCCTCCTTCTCTCTCAGAGCCACTCATAGGAGAAGGAAGCAGGGCAGGTCCAGATCAGTGGGGCCTCCGTGGGCACGGTCTTCAGGTGGGTCTGGCATCGCCATCTCCCCTCCCGCCAAGACGGTGCCACGCAACGTGGTCAGGCCCTGGCCTTGCCCTTGGGTGGTGCTGGCGGTGCCCATGTGCTGTGGTGGTCCCTGACTAGCCAACCTGACGTTCTCCTCTGGGTTCAGCCGGGAAGATTTGAGGGAGGAGAGTCACCCTTCACCCCTGCAAAGCTGGCCTTAAGGCCTTGAAGTGGGGCTGGGGGCTTCTTAGGAAGCTTTGCTCATCTGAGACTGTGAGACCCTCGCTGGAGCAGCCCTGCACACGATCTGGCTCTGGGGGGTGTGTGTGTGACGGCATGTCTGCATTTCTCTCTTCATCCATGGCTCCTCCAATGTCCAATGCTTTAAATGTCTTTCCCCCAAATTAAATAGATGCTAGAGAATTTAGAATCCGTGGGTTTTTGTGTCCTAGACAGACTTCTTTCCCTGGAGAATCGGTTAGAATTGAAATACTCTCTTCCTGTTGTCCACCACCACCCTGCACGCCCACCCCCAGCAGATTTTACTCCCATTAGTCTGGACTTTTGTTCTCCCCCCCCCCTCCCATCCAAAGAATTTGGCCCAGAAAGAACAAAATGGAAAGTGAGTAGAATCAAGCATTTATTGTCAATGAGAGACCTTTGCACTTAATCTTCTTTCTATACAGCACATACAAAAACATATTTGGCATAATTTTAAGGCTTAAATAATTTTAAAAACATCCATGATGAAGCAGTTCTTTCCCATTTCATTTGGCAAACAGTTCAGGCATCTTCAAAGTCGACCCCCATCGGGGTCCTCTTGCTAGAGCGAAAGGGGAAACCCCGTCTGAGCATCCTTCACGCCTTCAAGCGCCCCTCCCTCCCTCCCTCCCTCCCCCACTTCTCCCCGCCCTGCGGGGAGCTCAGCACCACCAGCGAGCGAGGTGGCCAGTCGCCCCTTTTCTCTGCTAGCAGAATTGGCGTGGACCGTGGCAGGGGGGGTCCATCCGAGCAGCCCAAGGGGTTACCTTCTGAATCCAGGGTTAATGAGGGACTCCCCAGGCAGAGGCCGCTTGCTCGGACCAGCCCCTCCTCTCGGCTTCCGCGGACTGAAGTCTGGGCGGGGGGGGGGGGCAGAGAAACCACAGAGACTATTGCTTGGGCAAGCCAGGCTTAGGGTTTGGGGGGGGGGAATTGCTCCTTTTCCAGCAGTTTGGAGCATCCAAAGAGGGCGGTGAGGGGCCCCTGGGGGGGTGCTCCCATAGGGCGGCACCCCACGTTGGCCCAGACCCAGGGACCGTTTCTCCCCCAAAAGATCACCGCTTAGGCAGTCGTGCAACTGGGTTCCTACCGGGAAGCCAGATCTTGTGAAAGGGAGGGGCTGGGGTGGCTTTCTTCCCTCTTTCCCAGACTGGTTTGACTGGGAGGGGCGGAAGTGCCCCCTCCCAGCTGGGGGCCGCCTCTTACCTGCTCCGAAGAGACTCTGGCTCGGCGAGGTCTTCTCGGGGCTCCTGAGAGCCAGGGAGGTGGCGGCGGCTGTGCCCTCTGGGGAAGACGAGGAGAAGCAGTCAGGCCCTGGCGCCCCTGAACCCAGAAACCCTCCGGGCCAAAAGCGGCCTTTCGTGTCCTGCCTGGGCTGGAAGGTCCCTTCAAACGTGCTTAAGCTGCCTTGGGCAGTTTCTGCAGAATTTGACAGGAGCTTCATTCGGGCGGGAAGCCCCAGAGGCCGTTCTCTGCCTTCCCTCCGCCCTTTTTAGGGCCACTGGGCCTTCCCTTCTCTCTGCGTTGAGGGCTGCGGCTCCCTCCTTCTTTCCTCAAGGGTCACGAGTGGCGGGGAGGGGGCTGCTTCCCTGATGGGCCCCATCCAGGAGCCCGGCTGCACCTTCCAGGCGTTTCTCCAGCGTCTGCAGCTGCTCCACCAAGCCGAAGGTGAGGTCCTGCAGCTTCCGCCTGGCCTCGGGGAGCGAGGCTTTGTCCAGGTGGAAGGTCACGCTCTGCCCGCCGTGCTGGACCTGCAGCGTGGCCGTGCTGTCCTGGAGGGCGAGGATGGGCGTCTGGCCCTGCAAGATCTCCCTGCAAAGAGGCGAGGAGGCGTGACCGGCTCTGCCAGCAGGTGCCCAGCAGGTGCCAGGAGGCAGAGCCGGGCGGGCACTGCCGCGACTCTGAAGCAGGAGGACAAGGAAGCGGATCCGCTTCCGATCTGGGGAGTCTGGTGGCAGTGAATAGAAACAAAGGGCGCCACCTCTCAGCCCGGGCCGGCATTTCCCCGGCCTGCTCTGCCCTCTTCCCTCGGCTGCCTTCCTCCCAAGGGTCTCACGGGAGCCACGAGCTGCCGAAAGAGCCCGCAGGGGAGGAGAGCCGAGCTGCCCTCCTGCCGAAGCCGTCCGGGCAAGCCAAGGAGGGCGCAGGACCGCGGCCAGCAGCCCCACTCACCGCAGTCTGGAGAGGCAGGCGGCGGCGGCGGCGGCGGGAGAGCCGGGCAGCCCCTGCGCCGAGAGGAAACGACAGTGAGACCCCCGGTCCCACTCGCCCAACGCGTAGGGGGCGCAGCATTCTGCGCTGCAGCGCAAAGGACCCCAGACCCGGGGAGGGGAGGGGCACCCCGCGCACCTGCCCGCCCAGCTTCTCCGGAGGGACGCTGCAGCTCCAGAACTCGCAAGCGTCGGTCAGCCTGCAGGCAGGGAAGGAGGGGAGAGGGTCGGCCGCGGGGGGCTTCTCGGAGGCAGGACCCCGGCGGGCAGGGGGGGCGCTTCCCAGATCGGACTCTTCTCCGATTCTCCGGGGGAGCGCAGCCGCCCTCCCGATCCGAGAATACAGCGGCCCAGAAGGGGAGCTGCTGAGACCCCGTCGAGGGCCGTTTTCCAGGCCCTCTGCACGCGCTCAGGGGCCAAGGAAGAGGTGGCCGGGGGCGGCTCCGAGCGCAAGGGGATCCCGACGCCAAAGGGCCGTTTCGCACTTACTGCAGCCGCGGAGAGGCGCCTCCGTCCCCGCAGAAGCAGAGGAACCGCCGCCCTCCGTGGCTCACCACGCGCAGCGGCCCCGGCGGCGCCATCGCTCCCGGCGGAGGCGCCCAGAACCGGCGGCTCCCGATGGCCGCGCCTGCTCCTCGGAAGGGCGTCCGGCCGCCGGTGGACTCCCGCCGGAGCGGCGAGGCAGCGGCGCCTGCCGGCCGAACTCCGCGGCGCCGGCGGCTCCGGCCGCCCCCGCCGGCCCTGCAGAGGGAGCTCTGGCCGCCCGGCGCCAGCGAAGGGAAGACGCCACGCCGCCCGCCGCGGCAGCCAGCCCGGTGAGCGGCTGGGCCGGCGGCGTCTGGCGGGGGCGGCGGGGCGCGGCGAGCGAGGGGGGCGCCTGGGCGGGGAGCGCTTCTGAGCGGGGCCGTCTCCGTGCAGGGCTCCCGTGCGCCTGAAGGGGCTGGCCGCGCTCGCCGTGGGTAACCCCCGCCCTCCCAGGGGTGGCTGCCGGGGGGGCCCTTGGGCTGCGTCCGGGTAAAGAAGAAGGGCGAAGCGGGGGAGGCGCCGGCCTGATCCTCTGCTTGTGTCCACGCAGGTACCGGAGTGGCCTTTGCTGTTCTCCGGAAGCCCCTTCCCCTCCCCTGGAACGCCCTGTTCTCTCTGGGTTGGTATTTCTAGGGAACGCTCTGCTGCCCCCCAAACCCAGAGGTAAACCGGCCCTCGGAGTGGGAGGCCGGGCGTCGCCCCCTAAGATTCTTTTCCCTTTGGTTAATCTAGCAAGCCCTCTGAAAAGGCTCCTGGAGCATCCTCCGACTGAGGCCTCTGAGCCAGCCTGGGGTACCCGTCAGAGGGGAGATGCCCCCCACTCTGATCGGATGACCCCCCCTCGGATTGGGAATAAAGGCGGCTTCAGTGGGACTTTTCTCTTCTTGCCCTCCTGCAGCTGTGGCTGCCTTACCCAGCTATGCAATTACCCAGAGGCAGCTGAAGAAATGTGCAGACTTGTGAGACTTCCACCCCCCCCCCCCGCAAAGGTAGCCCAAAGGTGAGCAATGGGGGGACGGGTTGAAGCTGTTCAAAGGCTGCAGCCCCATTGCAGATCCCTGAATTTCGAGCCCCATCAGGCAGGACACGGATGGCTGCTTAGGAGAAGCCACGCAACCATTAGGAACCGAGCTACGCGTGAAGAAGGTCGCAGGGGCCAGGCCTGTGTCGCCTTCCCCCTGGCAAAGGTTGGCAGATCTTCTACCCTTGGCATGAAGGACTCTGAGACCTTTGACTGGATTGCAGTTCCTTTATTGTACGGTATTTATTAATGTTTGGTTCCTCAATTCCTGCACAGATGAAGGGGGACGATGGAAAATGCCCCCAAACTCTGCTAAGGCACGTCGAAGTAACTGTTTAAAGATCATTTAATCATGTAAATTTTGTAAAATGCAAAGGTAGCTAATCAAAAGCGGAGGGGATGGACTAGACGCCCTTTGGAATCCCTCAGAGGAAATCCCCATCAGCCCCCTAAGCCACAGGCCTGATTTTCATTTCGGTGCGCTTGTAGGAGTAGTTGTAGCCTTTCCCTGTTTTCCAATTGATGCCATCAGCAAAAGACTTCTGTTCTCCCAGGTAATATTTCCCGTTGAGGTTGGAGTCGTGGCGTGCCTCATACCACCAGGCCCCCTTGTATCTTTGGGCGCATTTCTGCCCTGGACCCTCCGGCTTTTATCTGCCGCTGCTGTCCTTCCCAAATGGGCATCCCAAGGTCAGCAGTTACAACGCCACAACCTGCTTCCTTCTTGATCACAACGCTCTGATCTCACAGGCTGTAAGTTCAGAGAATGCGGGCTTCGTTGTCCTCATTTCTGGCGGGAGCCAGGCTCGCCTGCCCCGAAGCAAAGCCACGAGGGAAACATTCCCAAACCAGGAGATCCCAGGTGCTCCTCTTTCCCTGCTGGTTGTGTGTAGGCAGAATCGGATTTGCAATCCAAATGAACAATTCAGAGGAAGCCACGAATGGTCCAATGGCCGAAATGGTGCCAGACTTCAAACTGGGGACACGTGCGCACCGTGTAAATAACCACGCTGCAACTTTCCTGATTGTGCAGAAATGCAGGCAACACGGCTGAAGGGTTAAAGCAACGGGGCAAGGAGAAGGTTTGGCCAGGTGATGTGAACCCCTTGAAGGAAAATGGTCCAGGTGGTGAAGCATCAGAGCCCCCCAAGCAGCCCTTCAGGAGCTGCTCCCCTTTTGGGCTTTCTTCTCCTGCCGGGTGGCATCTTAAAGGGCACTGAATCTCAGCCCTACCCGGAGGGTAAAAGGGGGCTCTAATTGGGAAAGAGGCTTTTGGCCTTCAGATCTCAAAGTTCTTGTGCTATTAAAATTATTTGCTGGTTAATCCTTAAAGTAATCAATCGGGCAATGTCATAACTTCTCAACCAGTCTTTCCGGATTTTGCCCCTTCCAGGGTGCCTTTTCTGGTTTGATGGGCGCCCTTCATTCATTCTGAGATGAATGGGGGGCACTTGGGGGCCCCTGGGCTTTACGGGTGACAAGAGCTCCTGCTGGGTGGTGCCAAGAGAGCCAAGGGCCCCCCGGGAGCGCCAGGCCAAGCGCCTGTGAGGACCCCTCAGCCAAGGAGAGGCAAGATGGCCAGCAGGCTGGTGGGGGGCACCTTCTTCGGGAGAGCAATGAGGGAAATCACACACAATTCCTTGGTTTGCTGTGTTTTATTTACGCTTTGTTTGACAAGCGAGGCTTGATGTTGGCCCTTCGGCTGGCAGGAAGGGAGGTGCCCACAGGGGCCCTTTTAGCAGAGTCGGGGTCTTCTTCCTTTCCCCACCGGGGTGGGGGGTTTGCTGGCGGTGCCCCAAATCTCCACTTCTCGGCCTTGAGCTCTTAGCAGGTTGCTGCAGAGGAGAGAAGAGAGAAGGGTCATCCCAGGAGGAGGAGGAGGAGGCCTTCTCTGATGCGCTGATGTGCCCTAAGTATCTTGAAGCTCAGCACGTGAATGTGACTTGAAATGGAAGAAAACTCCCCCCACTCTGCCCAGGAGAGTTTCCACCAGCCCAGAAAAGGTGATTGCGAAGGACCGAAGGGCTACCTTGCACGGAGCCGAGGATGATTTCTGGAATTATCCCCAGAGAGATGGCAACAGTCTTGAATTTCTGCTTCAAAGCCTCCGTGTAGATTGGCTGACCGCCTAGAGGCAAACAAGGAGGTGGGTTGGGTTGCAGGAGAACTCAGGGATGGAGGGGGGGCTGCTCTGGCTCCCCCCAAATCCCCTGGTTGAACAGCTGGGAGGGAGAGAATCGGAGGGGGGAGATCTAGAGGCACAGCAGGGAAGGGCTTCCCGTGGGGCAGAGATTTTTGCGGGGCAGGAGGGGGAGGAGGTCCCAGCTGGCACCCCAAAGAGGGTGGTGAAGGTGGCCGATTGGGACTAAGAAGCAAAAGGAGGGGCATTGTTTTGAGGACAAGGATGAGGGTCTCTCCTGACCAGCCCCCCCCCCAGCTCTCTTACCGGCAAGTGCCAGGAAGGTATCTGAGCCCAGCGTGATGTGTACGATTAAATAGGTATTGTAATCAGTATCCACGAAGCGAATGCTGCTGCCTTCATTGAAAAAAGTGGGAAGAGGCTGTTTAGTCACCTTCCAGGCAGGAGCCCTGTAAGCCCCCTCCTCTGCCTGTCCCTGGAGAAGCTGCCATCCTCCCTGGGGGGCCTCTGCCCCTGGCCCTGATTCCTTCTCAGTCTCGGGGAGAAGTGTCACGCTTGAAACTTTGGCTGCTACGTGCCTCTTCGTTTCAAGGGGGGAAGTGTTGTTACTTTCTAGTGGGTTAGATGGAGAAATAAAACTTCTATAATTCTGCTGAAGACCATAAGAGCCTGAAACCTTTTCAAGGACACCAGAACAGGTGTGGATTTGAAGCTGACGGTTTCCATAACAAAGTGAACTTGTTAATATCGAATACGTAAGATGATGGGGGTTTGGCTGGGAAAATTATTGTTTATTAATTGTTGTTGGAACCTCAGAGTTAGTTTTCCTTTGACATTACCATGCAGCTTACTGAACAAACAGTAAGATTTTCGGGGATGGAATGAACCTGGAGTTTTGTTTGGATTCCCCAGCTGGATATTGACAAGAGATGGGGGGCTTCTCTTGGGCAGGCTCAACCCCCTGCTCTGCCCAGAGGGGTCTTTCCGCACTCTCCAAGGACAGGCGGAAGAAGCCTTTTGCAGAGTAGGGGCAGGGGGAACAGATGGGGCAGTTGCCCTGCGAAATTCAGGATCACCAGTTGGGCAGAAAACTGTCTCTTCTTCGCCAGCCCAACATGAAAACTCCCCAGGCAGCCAGTCCAGATGAAGGAGGGAGGGAATTCCCCACTCACCACTGCCTATATAGTACCCTGGCTGGCCCTCTTTAACCATCGTCGTGTCTTTATTCGTGCATCTGCCGTTTCTGGAAAGAAGAGTGAAGTGCATAAACCTTTGGGGGGGGATCATGGAGGGATCCAAGCCTGCCCCCCTTTTGGTGGGGGCCAGAAGAGAAGCGTTGCAGCTGTTACCTGGCAGTTACCTGGCCACTCAGGCAGGAAACCGTCTCTTCTTCGCCAGCCCAACATGGAAACTCCCCAGGCAGCCAGTCCAGCTGGAGGGCGGGAGGGAATTCCCCACTCACCGCTGGTCTTGTAGTCCCCTGGCTGGCCCACTTTATTCAGCATCAGCTCTTCAGTCCTGCATCCGCCATTTCTGGTAAAAGGGTGAAGTGCATAAACCTTTGGGTGGGTTGTGGAGGGACCCAAGCCTGTCTCCCTTTTGGTGGGGGCCAGAAGAGAAGCGTTGCAGCTGTTACCTGGCAGTGCTGGAAAGGAAGAATTGAAGGCTGCCTTCCTTTTCCTTCGTGAATGAAATGGCCAAACGCACAGCTGCTGGCCAAGGCACAATTGCCTCACAGCAAAATCTTCAAATGTCAAACTTCAGGAACAAAAGCCCCAGGTTTTGGAAAGCCTCAATTTCTACAGAAGTATTTCAGCAGGCATGTTTTCCCAGCCCTTCACTTTCTGTGTCATGGCAAGCAACTCAGACACGGACCCCAGACCTCGGGCCAATATTGGGGATGATGGATATGGGAGTACAAAGCATTGAAAAGCTCCCAGATGCACCCCCTTTTCCTTCGGGTTCCTCCCCTCCTGCCCTCTGGTGTACAGGAACGCTCCGCCCGGCCATCCTATGCTTTTCCTTACAGCAGATCCCAAAACTTACTGGGGAACTCGAATTCTGTACTTCAGGTTTCCATTTGGTAGGGCCACAAATCTTAACGGGGGGAAGTCCACTCTTGATATTGGTCCAGAAGGAATGACCGCAAGAGGATACCAAGTCTTGGCAATCTAGAAAAAGGAGAAACCAGGTTAGTTTGTCAGCACTGAAGGGGAGGGGCTCCAAAACCCCAAACTCTTGGTGCCAGGCCTGGTAAACTCCCTTGCACCATTTGTAATGAAATCCAACCCTTGCAGGACTGATGATGTTTCCTAGTTGGGTCATGAAACGCCTCCCAACCAACCACCCAGCACCAAGAGCCCCCCAGGGCCCCCCTGGGCTTCTCTCCTCCTTAGAGCTGGGAGCAGAAGAAATTCCTTCCAGGATTTTCAGCTCTGACCCTTCGGACGTTGAAGTTGGGCATGGTGGGGATTTCTGTTGCGTCTCCAAGCCAGCAGACACCAGCCAGGAGAAGGCTGCCAAGCAGGAGCTTCATTGCTGCCATTCTTTTGCCCCTCTGGATGCTCAACCTTGCCCGCTTCTTTTATCCTCCGGACAGTCATCCAGGTGAATCCACCCTTGTCCAGGCGGCTATCGAAAGAGGACGGCACGGACCATTGACAGGAGAAATGGGGCCCTTCGGAACACAGCAGGATGGGACGTTCCTTGCAGAGAGAGTTTGGGAGCAGAGCATTCCCTCCTCAGCAGCCTAGGTGTGTGTGTGTGTGTGTGTTTGTGTGTGTGTGTGTGTGTGTGTGTGTGTTCACGCCTGGAAGCGCCCCACTGCGCCCTGCCCGGCCTTTGTGCTTTGGCTCCCCAACCCCTGTTTGACCTGCTGGGGAAGGATGGAGAGAAACGAAGGGGGGCTGAGACACAAGGAGGGAAAGGCATACCTCAATCTCCCTCCTTTCCCCCCACCCCCATGCCCCTCATCATCTCTTCCCCAAGGGAATCCCTTCCCTCTCTTTGTTTTGCTCTGCCCCATTCAGTTCTCTCCATCCATGTGGGGGGGGGATCTGGGGGGCGTGGGAATCAGAGGCCAGCTTGTGCCTAGCTTCCTGCAAGGTCACCCTTCGGTGCCCTGCATCCTGGCTGGTGGAAACTCTCCTGGGCAGAGACGGGGAGAATTTTCTTTCAGGTTCACGGGCTGAGCGTAGAGATACTTAGGGCTCGTCAGCTGCTCCTCCTTCTGGGAGACAACGGACTTCCTTCTCTCCTCTGCAGCAGCCCTCTAGCGGTCCAGGGCGCAGGTGGCTGAGTGCTTCTCCTTGGCACTCCTGGGGGCTTTGGGCTCTCTTGGCACCAGCCCAGCAGGAGCCCTTACGTAGGTAGGTGGGGGCGTTTAGGCATTTGTACTGTCACTTTCAGCTGAGTTTGCATGTGCCTCAGGCCATGTGAGAACAGGCTTTGTAGGTTCTGATCCTGCAAGACGGTCCAGGGCAGGCGGCAGGCCAGTCCAGCTGGCATCTTGGGCACAGCTGGCCGCAACCTGAGGAGGGGTGGACAGCAGGGAGGTGAATTGGGGGGGGGCAGATAGCACACACACCCCTTTGGAGATGGGAAATAAAGCTCTGCTTTAAAGAAGAATGTGCTTTTTCACCCAAAATGTTTTCCTTCCACTCCAGTATTGAAGAGGCCGGGCCTGGGTGGCAACAGACGATGAAGAATCTGAGGGGAATTTGAGGACGTCCCGGGGCCAAAGGTGGGCCTGCTGATGGGAGGGGGTGTCTTGTCGTCAGGCAGGAGGAACGTGCTGGGGAGCAGGAGCGCTGGCACTGGGACGAGGGGGAAGGGACCCCCTTTCTTCCTGGCACTCCAGCTGTGGAAACTTCCCCTCCCAAAGCGGGCATTTCCTCGGGCTGATCCGCTGTGGCCGGGAGGGGGCCTGGGCCAAAAGGTAAGGGGGCAACTGAGGGATTCCGATTCCAGGGATTTTTTGTATGTGTGTTTTGTTTGTATGTGCAGCCGATGCAATTATACGTATTTCACGTCGGGAGAGCAATGAGGGAAATCACACACAATTCCTTGGTTTGCTGTGTTTTATTTACGCTTTGTTTGACAAGCGAGGCTTGATGTTGGCCCTTTGGCTGGCAGGAAGGTTGGTGCCCGCAGGGGCCCTTTTAGCAGAGTCGGGTTCTTCTTCCTTTCCTCACCAGGGTGGGGGGTTTGCTGGCGGTGCCCCGAATCTCTCGGCCTTGAGCTCTTAGCAGGTGGCTGCAGAGGAGAGGAGAGAGAAGGGTCATCCCAGCACCAGGAGAAATGAGGATGAGGAGGAGGCGTCCTTCTGTGAGGCGCTGATGTGCCCTAAGTATCTTGAAGCTCAGCATGTGAACTTGAAATGAAACTCCCCCCACTCTGCCTAGGAGAGTTTCCAGCAGCCCAGAAAAGGTGATTGGGAAGGACCGAACAGTTACCTCGCAGGACGTTGCGCACAATCGCTCCAGTTACCCCCAGAGAGGTGGCCACTCTCCTGAATTTTGTCTCCAAAGCCGGCGTCAGGTTGGGCTGAGCGCCTGGAGGCAAACAAGGAGGTGGGTTGGGTTGCGGGAGAGCTCAGGGATGGAGGGCGTGCTGCTCTGGCTCCCGACAAATCCCCTGGTTGAACAGCTGGGAGGGAGGGAGAGAATCAGAGGGGGGAGATCTAGGGGCACAGGAGGGAAGGGCAGAGATTCTCGTGGGGGAGGAGGTCCCAGCTGTCACCCCAAAGAGGGTGGTGAAGGTGGCCGATTGGGAGTAAGAAGCAAGAGGAGGGGCATTGTTTTGCTGCCAGCAACGTTAGGAAGGGCAAGGACAAGGGTGAGGGTCTCTCCTGACCAGCCCCCCTCCCAGCTCTCTTACCAGCAAGTGCCAGGAAGGACTCCGAGCCCCGCGTGATGTATGCGATGAAATAGGTATTGTAATCTGTTTCCAGGAAGCGAAGAGTGCTCGGGGCTTCATTGAAAAAAGAAATGGGGGGGGGAGGCTGTTTTGTCACCTTCTGGGCAGGAGCCCTGCAAGCCCCCTCCTCTGCCTGTCCCTGGAGAAGCTGCCATCCTCCCTGGGGGGCCTCTGGCCGACTCCTTCCTAGCCTCTTGTGAAGCCGAGTGGGAGTAACAGGTGGGGCAGTTGAGTTGATGGCCACTCAGGCAGGAAACCGTCTCTTCTTCGCCAGCCCAACATGGAAACTCCCCAGGCAGCCAGTCCAGCTGGAGGGCGGGAGGGAATTCCCCACTCACCGCTGGTCTTGTAGTCCCCTGGCTGGCCCACTTTATTCAGCATCAGCTCTTCAGTCCTGCATCCGCCATTTCTGGTAAAAGGGTGAAGTGCATAAACCTTTGGGTGGGTTGTGGAGGGACCCAAGCCTGTCTCCCTTTTGGTGGGAGCCAGAAGAGGAGCGTTGCAGAGAAGAGCCCCCCTCGTGGACCCCAGACCTCGTGCCAGTATTGGGGATGGGGCATGTGGGAGTCCAAAGTGTGGAAAGGCTGCACCCCTTATTCCTCTTCCCCTCCTGCCCTCTGGGGGACAGGAACGCTCTGCCCGGCCAGCCTATGCTTTTCCTTACGGCAGATCCCAAAACTTACTGGGGAACTCGAATTCTGTACTTCAGGTTTCCATTTGGTTGGGCCACAAATCGAAATGGGTCAAACTCCACAGTCCGCACGTTTCCAGTAGGAATGGACAGAAGAGGATACCAAGCCTTGGCAATCTAGAAAAAGGAGAAACCAGGTTAGTTTGTTAGCATTGAAGGGGAGGGGCTCCAAACCCCAAACTCTTGGTGCCAGGCCTGGTAAACTCCCTTGCACCATTTGTAATGAAATCCAACCCTTGCAGGCCTGCTGATGTTCCCTAGTTGGGTCATGAACCGCCTCCCAGCCAACCACCCAGCACCAAGGGCCCCCCAGGGCCCCTCCTGGGCTTCTCTCCTCCTTAGAGCTGGGAGCAGAAGAAATTCCTCCCAGGATTGTCATCTCTGACCCTTTGGTTGTTGAAGTTGGGCATGACGGGGAAGTTCGTTGCGTCTCCAAGCCAGCAGACACCAGCCAGGAGAAGGCTGCCAAGCAGGAGCTTCATTGCTGCCATTCTGTTGCCCCTCTGGATGCTCAGCCTTTCCTGCCTCTTTTATCCTCCAGACAGTCATCCAGGTGAATCCACCCTTGTCCAGGCGGCTATCGAAAGAGGACGGCACGGACCTTTGACAGGAGAAATTGGGCGGTTCGTAACACAGCAGGATGGGACGTTCCTTGCAGAGAGAGTTTGGGAGTAGCGCATTCCATCCTCAGCAGCCTAGGTGTGTGTGTGTTTGTGTGTGTGTGTGTGTGTGTGTGTTTGTGTTTATTCACACCTGGAAGCACCCCACTGCGCCCTGCCCGGCCTTTGTGCTTTGGCTCCCTGTTTAAGATAAGATAAGGTAATCTTTATTGTCATTTTTTTACTGTGGGCACAACGGCACACATCATCAAAAATAAAATTTAGTTGCCCACTCTGAAAGTGAAACACATACATGACAAAGACCTAAAACACACTACATATACAACATATGTATAGACGCAGACCTCTACTTAAAGGGGGAGGGGGCAAGAGAAAGCAAGGGAAGGGCTTCCTTGGGCCACAGATGCTTTGGGGCGTTGCGGGGGAGAAGAGGAGATTGAGGAGGGCGCCATGACAGCTGAGGACAAGAGCCAAGCAGAAAATAGCCGGGGGGGGGGGGGAACGGCCAATCTTTTATCAGTCTTTCCACCTCCCAGAGCAGCTTTTAAGGATGTTTGTTCTCATTCAAAAGTGCGACTAGTGAACCCAGCAGAAGGCTTCCTCAAGGTAACTAAGTCCCAGCAGGTAAAACTTTGTTGTGTACAGCATTTCAGAATTGAAGAAGGAAAACCAGCTCTGAGTTTACCCGTGCAAAAACTTGCTTAGTTAAAGAGTAGATTCCCTTCTCCGTGCCCACCGGGTGTTCATATCGCCCCAAAATAACACTCCTTTTTGTGATGGGAACAGTCCACTTCTCCATCGAGCCCCTGTGCCCTTAGCATGGTGCAGGCTCTCGCTCCGTCAACGGCTTCCTGCCATTCCAGTTCCCCCCTTCGTTTTCTACCCTCCCCCTTTTCCACGGCAAATTGATTGGCAATAGAAGCTAGCAGGCATCATGCGATTCAACTTTTAACTTAATTCACACGTGTGTGACAACACTGGGAGAACATGACCTGGGATGCAGAAGGGCCGAACTTCTCCAAGACAGCATCTGTGCCCAAATTATTGAGTGGCTTTCCCAGAAGCGGCCAAGGGCTGAGGAAGGAGGTAACTCCTGGCTTTTTCCCAGACGGACGGCATAGAAAGACTTCTCCGAATCTGGATTGAAATCGGACCTTTTCCTTCATGGGATTCACAGGGACCTGACCAAACGTTCTCCCTCCCCTGTTGCTGCCTGTGTTTTTGCCCAAAGCGGAGCCCCAGGGACCCCCAGGTCTTCCCCGGGCCAAAGGTGGGCCTGCTGGGGGGAGGGGGAGCTGCCTCCTGGATCTGATGCCCCCCGTCTTGTCGTCAGGCAGGAGGAACGTGCTGGGGAGCAGGAGCGCTGGCACTGGGACGAGGGGGAAGGGACCCCCTTTCTTCCTGGCACTCCAGCTGTGGAAACTTCCCCTCCCAAAGCGGGCATTTCGTCGGGCTGATCCGCTGTGGCCGGGAGGGGGCCTGGGCCAAAAGGTAAGGGGGCAACTGATTCCAGGGATTTTTTGTATGTGTGTTTTGTTTGTATGTGCAGCCGATGCAATTATACGTATTTCACGTCGGGAGAGCAATGAGGGAAATCACACACAATTCCTTGGTTTGCTGTGTTTTATTTACGCTTTGTTTGACAAGCGAGGCTTGATGTTGGCCCTTTGGCTGGCAGGAAGGTTGGTGCCCGCAGGGGCCCTTTTAGCAGAGTCGGGTTCTTCTTCCTTTCCTCACCAGGGTGGGGGGTTTGCTGGCGGTGCCCCGAATCTCTCGGCCTTGAGCTCTTAGCAGGTGGCTGCAGAGGAGAGGAGAGAGAAGGGTCATCCCAGCACCAGGAGAAATGAGGATGAGGAGGAGGCGTCCTTCTGTGAGGCGCTGATGTGCCCTAAGTATCTTGAAGCTCAGCATGTGAACTTGAAATGAAACTCCCCCCACTCTGCCTAGGAGAGTTTCCAGCAGCCCAGAAAAGGTGATTGGGAAGGACCGAACAGTTACCTCGCAGGACGTTGCGCACAATCGCTCCAGTTACCCCCAGAGAGGTGGCCACTCTCCTGAATTTTGTCTCCAAAGCCGGCGTCAGGTTGGGCTGAGCGCCTGGAGGCAAACAAGGAGGTGGGTTGGGTTGCGGGAGAGCTCAGGGATGGAGGGTGTGCTGCTCTGGCTCCCCCCAAATCCCCTGGTTGAACAGCTGGGAGGGAGGGAGAGAATCAGAGGGGGGAGATCTAGGGGCACAGGATGGAAGGGCAGAGATTCTCGTGGGGCAGGAGGGGGAGGAGGTCCCAGCTGTCACCCCAAAGAGGGTGGTGAAGGTGGCCGATTGGGAGTAAGAAGCAAGAGGAGAGGCATTGTTTTGCTGCCAGCAACGTTAGGAAGGGCGAGGACAAGGGTGAGGGTCTCTCCTGACCAGCCCCCCTCCCAGCTCTCTTACCAGCAAGTGCCAGGAAGGACTCCGAGCCCCGCGTGATGTATGCGATGAAATAGGTATTGTAATCCGTTTCCAGGAAGCGAACGGTGCTCGGGACTTCATTGAAAAAAGAAATAGGGGGGGAGGCTTTTTTGTCACCTTCCGGGTAGGAGCCCTGCAAGCCCCCTCCTCTGCCTGTCCCTGGAGAAGCTGCCATCCTCCCTGGGGGGCCTCTGGCCGACTCCTTCCTGGCCTCTTGTGAAGCCGAGTGGGAGGAACAGGTGGGGCAATTGCCCCGGGGAACTCAGGATGGCCACTCGGGCAGGAAACCGTCTCTTCTTCGCCACCCCAACATGGAAACTCCCCAGGCAGCCAGTCCAGCTGGAGGGCGGGAGGGAATTCCCCACTCACCGCTGGTCTTGTAGTCCCCTGGCTGGCCCACTTTATTCATCATCTTCTCTTCAGTCCTGCATCCGCCATTTCTGGTAAAAGGGTGAAGTGCATAAACCTTTGGGTGGGTTGTGGAGGGACCCAAGCCTGTCTCCCTTTTGGTGGGAGCCAGAAGAGGAGCTTTGCAGAGAAGAGCCCCCCTCGTGGACCCCAGACCTCGTGCCAGTATTGGGGATGGGGCATGTGGGAGTCCAAAGTGTGGAAAGGCTGCACCCCCTATTCCTCTTCCCCTCCTGCCCTCTGGGGGACAGGAACGCTCTGCCCGGCCAGCCTATGCTTTTCCTTACGGCAGATCCCAAAACTTACTGGGGAACTCGAATTCTGTACTTCAGGTTTCCATTTGGTTGGGCCACAAATCGAAATGGGTCAAACTCCACAGTCCGCACGTTTCCAGTAGGAATGGACAGAAGAGGATACCAAGCCTTGGCAATCTAGAAAAAGGAGAAACCAGGTTAGTTTGTTAGCATTGAAGGGGAGGGGCTCCAAACCCCAAACTCTTGGTGCCAGGCCTGGTAAACTCCCTTGCACCATTTGTAATGAAATCCAACCCTTGCAGGCCTGCTGATGTTCCCTAGTTGGGTCATGAACCGCCTCCCAGCCAACCACCCAGCACCAAGGGCCCCCCAGGCCCCTCCTGAGCTTCTGTCCTCCTTAGAGCTGGGAGCAGAAGAAATTCCTTCCAGGATTGTCATCTCTGACCCTTTGGTTGTTGAAGTTGGGCATGACGGGGAAGTTTGTTGCGTCTCCAAGCCAGCAGACACCAGCCAGGAGAAGGCTGCCAAGCAGGAGCTTCATTGCTGCCATTCTGTTGCCCCTCTGGATGCTCAGCCTTTCCTGCCTCTTTTATCCTCCAGACAGTCATCCAGGTGAATCCACCCTTGTCCAGGCGGCTATCGAAAGAGGATGGCACGGACCTTTGACAGGAGAAATGGGGCCCTTCGGAACACAGCAGGATGTTCCCTGCAGAGAGAGCTTGGGAGCAGAGCATTCCCTCCTCAGCAGCCTCGGGCTGTGTGTGTGTGTGTGTGTTCATTCACGCCTGGAAGCGCCCCACTGCGCCCTGCCCGGCCTTTGTGCTTTGGCTCCTTGTTTAAGATAAGGTAATCTTTATTGTCATTTTTTTACTGTGGGCACAACGGCACACATCATCAAAAATAAAATTTAGTTGCCCACTCTGAAAGTGAAACACATACATGACAAAGACCTAAAACACACTACATATACAACATATGTATAGACGCAGACCTCTACTTAAAGGGGGAGGGGGCAAGAGAAAGCAAGGGAAGGGCTTCCTTGGGCCACAGATGCTTTGGGGCGTTGCGGGGGAGAAGAGGAGATTGAGGAGGGCGCCATGACAGCTGAGGACAAGAGCCAAGCAGAAAATAGCGGGGGGGGGGGGAACGGCCAATCTTTTATCAGTCTTTCCACCTCCCAGAGCAGCTTTTAAGGATGTTTGTTCTCATTCAAAAGTGCGACTAGTATCAGGGCAATGTATCAAAAGCAAACAGCCCGCATAATAGTTAATAATAGCCTGACTGAAGTATGTAATATTGAAAAAGGTACAAGGCAGGGGTGCCCGTTGTCACCTCTATTATTTGTTTTAACATTGGAAATATTACTGATTAAAATACGTGATTCGGATAAAATTAAGGGAATTCAAATTAGAGACCAGGATTATAGATTGAGGGCATTCGCAGATGATCTGGTTGTTACAGTGACTCAGCCTGATTATTCAGTTGTAGAATTGATGGAGATAACGCAATACGGGAAAGTTTCTGGATTTAAGGTCAACATACAAAAAACTAAAATGTTGTCTAAAAACATGACAGTATCACAAAAGGCTGTTTTAGAAGAGCCGATGGGATTTGAAATAGTTAAAAGGGTTAAATATTTGGGGATATATTTGTCA
Organism: Vipera berus; assembly: GCF_964194415.1. Lineage (NCBI taxonomy): Eukaryota > Metazoa > Chordata > Lepidosauria > Squamata > Viperidae > Vipera > Vipera berus. The sequence continues at coordinate 12,192,250 of NC_138218.1, forward strand.
CCCTCAAATGTGAAGTTATATAAAAATAATTATGAAAAGTTATGGGGAAAAGTACAAAAAGAATTAGATAGTTGGAAAAAATTGCAATTATCCTTATTGGGAAGAATTGCAGCAGTGAAAATGAATGTTTTGTCAAAATTTTTATTTTTATTTCAAATGATACCTATACTTAAAAAGGATTTAAATTTGGAGGAATGGCAAAAAGGAATTAATAAATTTGTTTGGGCAGGGAAAAAGCCACGAGTTAAATTTAAGATAATGCAAGATACGCGTGAAAGAGGTGGTGTTAAAATGCCTAACTTCAAATTATATTATGAAGCTGCTGCTTTGTCAGCGATAAGTGACTGGTTTAATTTAACACAAGCGAGATTATTAAATCTTGAGGGTCATGATTTGTTATTTGGATGGCATGCATATTTATTGTATGATAAGAAGGTGGATAATGTGTTTAAGATACATATTTTAAGGTATGCTCTGTTGCGAGTTTGGAAAAAGTACAGACACAAGTTAAATTATAAGATACCTATTTGGGCAATACCTAAACATGCAATAGAAAATATAAATGTTGGATTTAAACATGATGTGACTACATATAAGGAAATTTTAAGTTTTGAGAGGAATGTATGGCAATTAAAGTCATATAATATTTTAAAAGAAGAAAAGATTGTACAAACCTGGTTTCAGTATGGGCAATTACAGGCTAGGTGGAAAGAGGACCAGAAAACAGGTTTTTCAATGATTGATGAAAATTTGGTAAAGCAAATTAGAGATCAAGGTCAAGCACATATAAAAAGGATATATCTTGCATTGATAGAAATTGATTCAGAGACGGAACTTGTTAAAGATTGTATGATAAAGTGGGCTCAGAATTTTCAAGAAGTTATTACAATGGATACTTGGGAAAAGATCTGGGTGAGAAATGTAAAATTTACACAGGCCCAAAACTTAAGAGAGAACTTTTATAAAATGTTTTATAGGTGGCACTTAGATCCTAAAAAATTAGTAAGTATGTATCCGAACTGCCAGCCCAAATGTTGGAGGTGTGGTTGTGAGGATGCAACGTATTTTCATATATGGTGGACTTGTAAAAGGGTTAAAGCTTTTTGGATTGAAATTTGGTGGAATATGCAAAAAATATTCAAGAAAAGGATAAAGTTTTGTCCGCAACTGTTTTTATTGGGTATTATTACAGATATTACCGTTGTGGACACTAAGTTGATGTTGAATTTAATTACGGCAGCGAGACTTTTAGTAGCGCAATATTGGAAGAAGGAAGAACTGCCGACTATAGAAGAATGGACCTTAAAAGTTTCCAATTTGGCGGAAATGGCAAAGATTTCAGCGTATTTGAAAGACCAATCGCAACAGAGATATATTGTGGAGTGGAGAAGATGGATTGATTATATCCAGAATAAATATGGGACTAAAAAGTTTCACTTAGCATTTGAATAAGTAGTGGATTTATATGATGTATAACTAGCTTGTAGTTATTTTATTAAGAGTTAAAGTGCGATAGAATTTAATATTTTATTGTTGTTTGCATATTTTAGATTATGTTTGTTTGTATTTTTATACCCTGTATTTAGCTCTGGGAAGTTGGGGAGGGGGGGAGGGGAGAGTTGGGGAGGTTTTGGGGAGAGGGGAGGGGGATGGGAGGGGTTTTGTATTCAAAAATGTACTGTAAAACTTTTCAGTAAAAAAAAAAGTGCGACTAGTGAACCCAGCAGAAGGCTTCCTCAAGGCAACTAAGTCCCAGCAGGTAAAACTTTGTTGTGTACAGCATTTCAGAATTGAAGAAGGAAAACCAGCTCTGAGTTTACCCGTGCAAAAACTTGCTTAGTTAAAGAGTAGATTCCCTTCTCCGTGCCCACCGGGTGTTCATATCGCCCCAAAATAACACTCCTTTTTGTGATGGGAACAGTCCACTTCTCCATCGAGCCCCTGTGCCCTTAGCATGGTGCAGGCTCTCGCTCCGTCAACGGCTTCCTGCCATTCCAGTTCCCCCCTTCGTTTTCTACCCTCCCCCTTTTCCACGGCAAATTGATTGGCAATAGAAGCTAGCAGGCATCATGCGATTCAACTTTTAACTTAATTCACACGTGTGTGACAACACTGGGAGAACATGACCTGGGATGCAGAAGGGCCGAACTTCTCCAAGACAGCATCTGTGCCCAAATTATTGAGTGGCTTTCCCAGAAGCGGCCAAGGGCTGAGGAAGGAGGTAACTCCTGGCTTTTTCCCAGACGGACGGCATAGAAAGACTTCTCCGAATCTGGATTGAAATCGGACCTTTTCCTTCATGGGATTCACAGGGACCTGACCAAACGTTCTCCCTCCCCTGTTGCTGCCTGTGTTTTTGCCCAAAGCGGAGCCCCAGGGACCCCCAGGTCTTCCCCGGGCCAAAGGTGGGCCTGCTGGGGGGAGGGGGAGCTGCCTCCTGGATCTGATGCCCCCCGTCTTGTCGTCAGGCAGGAGGAACGTGCTGGGGAGCAGGAGCGCTGGCACTGGGACGAGGGGGAAGGGACCCCCTTTCTTCCTGGCACTCCAGCTGTGGAAACTTCCCCTCCCAAAGCGGGCATTTCGTCGGGCTGATCCGCTGTGGCCGGGAGGGGGCCTGGGCCAAAAGGTAAGGGGGCAACTGATTCCAGGGATTTTTTGTATGTGTGTTTTGTTTGTATGTGCAGCCGATGCAATTATACGTATTTCACGTCGGGAGAGCAATGAGGGAAATCACACACAATTCCTTGGTTTGCTGTGTTTTATTTACGCTTTGTTTGACAAGCGAGGCTTGATGTTGGCCCTTTGGCTGGCAGGAAGGTTGGTGCCCGCAGGGGCCCTTTTAGCAGAGTCGGGTTCTTCTTCCTTTCCTCACCAGGGTGGGGGGTTTGCTGGCGGTGCCCCGAATCTCTCGGCCTTGAGCTCTTAGCAGGTGGCTGCAGAGGAGAGGAGAGAGAAGGGTCATCCCAGCACCAGGAGAAATGAGGATGAGGAGGAGGCGTCCTTCTGTGAGGCGCTGATGTGCCCTAAGTATCTTGAAGCTCAGCATGTGAACTTGAAATGAAACTCCCCCCACTCTGCCTAGGAGAGTTTCCAGCAGCCCAGAAAAGGTGATTGGGAAGGACCGAACAGTTACCTCGCAGGACGTTGCGCACAATCGCTCCAGTTACCCCCAGAGAGGTGGCCACTCTCCTGAATTTTGTCTCCAAAGCCGGCGTCAGGTTGGGCTGAGCGCCTGGAGGCAAACAAGGAGGTGGGTTGGGTTGCGGGAGAGCTCAGGGATGGAGGGTGTGCTGCTCTGGCTCCCCCCAAATCCCCTGGTTGAACAGCTGGGAGGGAGGGAGAGAATCAGAGGGGGGAGATCTAGGGGCACAGGATGGAAGGGCAGAGATTCTCGTGGGGCAGGAGGGGGAGGAGGTCCCAGCTGTCACCCCAAAGAGGGTGGTGAAGGTGGCCGATTGGGAGTAAGAAGCAAGAGGAGAGGCATTGTTTTGCTGCCAGCAACGTTAGGAAGGGCAAGGACAAGGGTGAGGGTCTCTCCTGACCAGCCCCCCTCCCAGCTCTCTTACCAGCAAGTGCCAGGAAGGACTCCGAGCCCCGCGTGATGTATGCGATGAAATAGGTATTGTAATCCGTTTCCAGGAAGCGAACGGTGCTCGGGACTTCATTGAAAAAAGAAATAGGGGGGGGAGGCTGTTTTGTCACCTTCCGGGCAGGAGCCCTGCAAGCCCCCTCCTCTGCCTGTCCCTGGAGAAGCTGCCATCCTCCCTGGGGGGCCTCTGGCCGACTCCTTCCTGGCCTCTTGTGAAGCCGAGTGGGAGGAACAGGTGGGGCAATTGCCCCGGGGAACTCAGGATGGCCACTCGGGCAGGAAACCGTCTCTTCTTCGCCACCCCAACATGGAAACTCCCCAGGCAGCCAGTCCAGCTGGAGGGCGGGAGGGAATTCCCCACTCACCGCTGGTCTTGTAGTCCCCTGGCTGGCCCACTTTATTCATCATCTTCTCTTCAGTCCTGCATCCGCCATTTCTGGTAAAAGGGTGAAGTGCATAAACCTTTGGGTGGGTTGTGGAGGGACCCAAGCCTGTCTCCCTTTCGGTGGGAGCCAGAAGAGGAGCGTTGCAGAGAAGTGCCCCCCTCGTGGACCCCAGACCTCGTGCCAGTATTGGGGATGGGGCATGTGGGAGTCCAAAGTGTGGAAAGGCTGCACCCCTTATTCCTCTTCCCCTCCTGCCCTCTGGGGGACAGGAACGCTCTGCCCGGCCAGCCTATGCTTTTCCTTACGGCAGATCCCAAAACTTACTGGGGAACTCGAATTCTGTACTTCAGGTTTCCATTTGGTTGGGCCACAAATTGAAACGGGTTAAACTCCACAGTCCGCACGTTTCCAGTAGGAATGGACAGAAGAGGATACCAAGCCTTGGCAATCTAGAAAAAGGAGAAACCAGGTTAGTTTGTTTAGCACTGAAGGGGAGGGGCTCCAAACCCCAAACTCTTGGTGCCAGGCCTGGTAAACTCCCTTGCACCATTTGTAATGAAATCCAACCCTTGCAGGCCTGCTGATGTTCCCTAGTTGGGTCATGAACCGCCTCCCAGCCAACCACCCAGCACCAAAGGCCCCCCAGGGCCCCCCTGGGCTTCTCTCCTCCTTAGAGCTGGGAGCAGAAGAAATTCCTCCCAGGATTGTCATCTCTGACCCTTTGGTTGTTGAAGTTGGGCATGACGGGGAAGTTCGTTGCGTCTCCAAGCCAGCAGACACCAGCCAGGAGAAGGCTGCCAAGCAGGAGCTTCATTGCTGCCATTCTGTTGCCCCTCTGGATGCTCAGCCTTTCCTGCCTCTTTTATCCTCCAGACAGTCATCCAGGTGAATCCACCCTTGTCCAGGCGGCTATCGAAAGAGGATGGCACGGACCTTTGACAGGAGAAATGGGGCCCTTCGGAACACAGCAGGATGTTCCCTGCAGAGAGAGCTTGGGAGCAGAGCATTCCCTCCTCAGCAGCCTCGGGGTATGTGTGTGTGTGTGTGTGTGTGTGTGTGTGTGTGTGTGTGTGTGTGTGTGTGTGTGACAGTCATGTGTGGAAGAGGAGGATTTCCCTTTGGAGATCACCCAGAATCAGAGCAGGTCAGAGGCCCCAATGCAAAGGTTTGGTCCAGAGGGCTCAGTGTGCCACTTTGCACCTACTTTGGTGCTTCCCCAAAGGTGCACTGATGATGTTACCTAGCTTGGTAATGAAATATCTGCAAGAAAACAAGGAAGCTCAATTGCAAGAAGCACTCACAGTCTGCCTGCTGCACCCTAACATTGGGAGGAAAGATGGGCTTCTGGGAGGCCCTTCCCACATCCGAGTCTTGCTTTGTGGCCCTCTTGGGATGCTGCCAACTGAGCCAAGCACACCCCCTGTGCCCTGCCAGGCCTGAACCAGAAAGTTCACGGTGTTGTTTCCAGTTGTGTGCTTTTTTCCACCCTCCGCCTGCCCAAAATTGCTCTGGGACTCGGGGAACTTCAAGTCCTTGCTCCTCATCTGGGAGGGCATGTGGGACAGCCCCGTGTCCTCTTGCCTGCGTCAGGAGGCAGAGTGACCCCGAGAAGGGCTGGGTCTCGTGAACTTTTCCCCTTTGGGGGGGACTGGCCTCCCACGCCTCACAAGAGGCTGCCAGATCTGCTCTCTTTTCATCAGTCACCCTCGTGCACTGCCCATCTAGCCCCCTCTGTCAGGGCAGGGCTGGCAGGCAGTTTCCCAGAAGCAGAAATGGGCACAGGCTGTGGGAGGGACCATTTGGGTTGGGGTCCTGAGCTGGAGGGATCTAAACCCATCCTGGCTTGGCACCCCGGCCTTCCCCAGCAGGAGAAGGTCCTACCACCTGCCCCACATCTGCTTTGGGGTCAGAGAGTTGAGGTGCTTTTCTAGAGGAGACAGTCCTGTCCTGCCCCATGGAGAGGGCAAAAGTCCTGGGGTGGCCCGGTGGGCCAGTTATTCTGCTACACACACACCCAACTATTGGAACCCTTTTTAATTCAAATCTGCTTTCCTCCCTCCACTGGATCCTCTCCCACCTCCGACCCACAAATCAAAATTGCCCCATAGTGCAAAAGGATGGTGGGGGAAATAAAAGTCAGACGCGGGAAAGAAGTTGCGTTTTCTGAGTCTATTTATTAAGATTCCTCCCTGGAATTTGAGCCGAGCCCAAAACACGCCCAGCCGCTGCCCCTGGCAGTTTCGAGCCTCCGCTTTGGTCACCTGCAAGGAAAGGAGCGGGTGAGTGGAATTGGGGGGGGGAGGATTTGGCATTGTAAAAGGGGTGATCCATCTGAGAAAACTCACCTTTTTATTGGCACTTCACTGTGGGGGAGAAAAGGGGGCAATTAATGGTGAGTTGGATGAATACAAGATGCATTGCAAGGAAAGGTCAGTCCTTTGGTCATCTGCCCTCCAACATGACTCCCCCCTGCCCTTGCACGTGGACCAGCCCTCCGCACCCATCTTTCTACATAAGACATACTCAGAAGAGATTTCAAGATATCCCTTCCCATGAATTCTGCCTCTGTCTCTATTTGGATCTATCTATCCGTCCGTCCATCTCTCTCTCTTTATCTCTGCCTTTGAGTCAACTTCCCTGCTGTGTTTGTGGCCACATTTTTCATTGTGGTTTGTCTGGGGGGGGGGGGAGACAGGGACCAATCCAATGACTTCTGTGCTTAAGGCAGGACTAGAACTCAGATCTCTCGCAGTTTCTAGCCTGGAGGCTTTAACCCCTCCACCAACCCTGCCCTCATCTATTTGTTACTTTTCTGCTCTGAATTGCATTACCGGTTTGGTTTAAAAGCAAAATCTCTTCTGCAGTGTAGCCGAGCTTTTTACATTCATCTTCAAATTTCGGAACTATCTTTGGATCCAGCTTTTCTTTCCGACCTGTGGGGACAGAGACAGAGCAGGCTATTGAATGAGGAAGATTCCTAGTGGGAAGGAGAGATTTATTCAGGGGGGGTGGGGGTGGCAGGCTTAATCCGGAGTTTCCCATTGTATCAGGTTCTTGCCTCGCTCCACTTTCTTCCTCCAAAAATGTACAGAAATTACAGAATAACAGAGTGGGAAGTGACTTTGGAGATCTTCTAGTCCAACCCACTGCTCAATAAAATGAAATAGAACAGTCATATTAAAAGGGAACCGGATAAATAAATGCTGAAGCAGACTCTTAAACCTTTCAGAAGCCTAGAGTCTTAACTTGTAGGAAAATGCATAAAGATGGGTGAGATGAGGACAGAGAAGATCAAAAGCCAAGACTGCCTTCTCCTTGCAGGATGATGGGCCTTGGGGTACCTACTCTGAAGTGTGGTGATTCTGAATTCTTTGTTGACGCTGATGACGGTTATGACGTACTCGCCTTGGACCTTCGCGGACAGCACTGTCACCGTGGTACCATCTGCCAGAAAAGGTTTGGGGCATGAGGGTGGGGGAGAGACTCAGGCAGAGCCAAATCTAACCAAGCTGGTCACTTTTTGCAAGCCGGAGCCTCGGCGTTGGCTCATTAGACAGAACAGTTTATCTGATAAGTCTCCAGGCCGTTTCAGGTACATTACAGGCAATAGCAATGCGTACCTATCATAAAAGGATGTTTAATTATTATTATAAAATCAAACGGCAGAAATTGCAATTTAAATCTAAAAGATAATAGTAGTATTAACATCCTTTAACCTTTATAATGTAGTATTTTTAGATGGTTAATGAAACGGCAGAGGGACTTTCTGGGCCTTGTCGGGCTCCAAGGAAGGGGCAGCCCTTCCATCCGCCATTCCCCCTTTTAGTCTTTTTGTCCAAACCGCAAAGACAACAACTTGCTGTGTCCCAAACAGGGTTCGGACTTTGTGGAAGGACATTCCGTTTATGTTCCTCGAAGAATGGAATAGGATCTCTGCATTTCATGTACAAGTGGCATTCCGACATATAATGCTACTTCACCTCTCCCTCCCCCCCAAAGTGGTTCTAGCACTGGGACCCCCAGGAATCAGGGGAGTCAAAGCTACCCAATCATCTCTTTTCAATGGAAAAGGTAGGAAGGAAAGGTTTATATTTTGAAATAACATATGGCTTAAAAAGATTTAGAGTATATATACTCTTTAAGAAGGAGCAAGGGCAGTTCTTGGAAGGCCACCCTCAGAAGGGCAGAACAGCACAGCTGGAAGGGTCCTCGAAGGCCTTCGAGTCCAGCCACCTGCTTGAGCAGGAGACCCCACACCATTTCGGACAAGTGGCTGTCCAATCTCTACTTAAAACCTCCAGCGATGGAGCACCCACGGTCCCTGGAGGCCATCTGAATGTCCGTCTCTCAATCCGGTCACGGATGCACTTGCCCACTAGTGGCCCTGCGGCCCCTTTACGCTGACTGGGCCCCCAAAGGCCAACATGCCTGAAGCGAGACAGTCCCACCAGAGCAGGAGACAGGCTTGGGCTCCGTGTGCCCAACACCCCGCACTGCAAGAGATGCCTTGGGGCGGGTGGGGCAGGCTTGCCCACCATCTCCTCCCCAGCATCTTTTTGCTGGAATTGAGTGCAAAGCCAGAAGCCTCCCTGGGCCCCGGTGTTTACAGGTGACCAAATCAAGGAGGTAGACACGGCAGCCCTTCACCAGTACAGACCAAAGAAACCGTGGTATTTCCCATCTTCTCCTCTCTTTATCTGATGTGTTACGTTCTTGCACCCGTCTGGCCTGCAAGAGAAGAGGAGAGAGTTGATGATGCTGACCGCAGGTCCTTTGGAGAGGAACAGTCAGGAGGGGGGCTGGAAGTCCCACCACTCAACATTAATCTGAACTGAGCTATTGATTGCCCCACACGGTGGGAAGCACCACTGAGCTGAGCCATCTCGCTTTCACTGTCTCTGGCTGTGGGCTGCCCAGAGGCCTCTTTCTGCCTCCGTTCATTTGGTTGCTGGTCAAGAAGCATTTCCACCTGCCCCAGCCACGTTTTCTGACCTCTTAGTCTTTGGGGGCATCCGCCAGAATGGCGCTCTGCTAGTTTGAGGCATTTCAGAGTCACGGCTGGACCAAAGTATTTGCCTCAGTGGCTGACGCAACCGACGCCTTCGCTTCTCTGCTACTCGGGGTTTCTCCCGCACTGGCCGGCAGCTGTCCCTTACTTCAGGTTAGCCTCATGGGACGAGCCCTCCGCCCTCCTCCTTCAAATCCGCCTCAGAAACCCACCCTTCCACTCTTCTGGGCTCTTGTGATAAGGCTGGCCTTGTCTAACGCATTGCAGCCGGTCCACAAGGGCTTGAGCTAGGATACTTACATGGGGATAAGGGCCGAAATGCTAAATACGTCTTCCTCTGGTTGTGTCAGCTCAACAACAAATGCCGGCATGTCTCTTAGCTGCTCCAGATGGGATGGTGAGTCACACGCAATAATATGGATTACCCAGCGAACCATATCCTGAAGCAGAAAGAGGGAAAAGGAGCCACAATCAGTCTCTGGAAGGGACCAGCCTCCCGTCTGCTGACTTGAGGCCCTCAGTTGAGGCTATTCCCGCAGCTTTGCAGTTCCAGTTTCAGTCAAGGAAGCTGGTCCTGCCTTGCGCAAAGTCCACTTGCCGCTAAAGAAATAGAGGGGGTCAACTATTCTCCAAAGCACCTAAAGGCAGGAGAAGAAACAACGGATGGAAGCTTATGAAAGAGGGATCCAACTGGGAATTCAGGAGAAACTTCCTGACAGTAAGAGCAATCAGCCAGTGGAACAGCCTGCCTCCAGACGTTGTGGGTGCTTCATCACTGGAGGTTTTCAAGAAGGGACTGGACAAACATTTCTCTGGAATGGCAGAGGGTCTCCTGTCTTGGGCAGAGGGCTGGACTAGAATTTAGATGCAGCTACAGCAAATGGCTTTCTTTGTGTTGCCCCACCAACCGAGGGGTCCAAGTGAACACAGATTCAGTTGATTCGCTGCAGAAAGAGTATTTACACGGGGTGGCTGAAGAAGCAGACCACCCCCCCCAGACCCAAATTCAAGTGTTCTCAGTCACAGATTGAGGGAGAGATGAACGATGCAACCACTCTCTTCCCCAGTCTGGAGCGACCACCTCTGGCTGTGGTCCCTTGGCCTAGAGAGAGAGGGTGGAGACCTGTCGCAATTTACCTTCAGCTCTCCACATTAGTGGATCTCTTTGTATCACGTCAACAGACGTGATCACTTTCCGTACTTGTGATTACAGTAACGGGGTCCCCTGAACAATCACCCAAAGCAAGCCAGCCCTGCTCCAGCCACATCGGTCTACCTTTTTGCTGACTGTGGTCACTTCTTTCCATTCAGCCTGGACGACGCAACAGAGGGCCAGGCCCAAAGCAAAGAGACAGGATTTCATCTCGCTCAGCCTTTTCTCCTTCTCAGCCCAAGAATATGCGGAGACTTGGAGGCAGGTGACTGGCGCTCGCAGGGCCTCCTGCTCTTATACAGCCCGGGGGGCTCCCCGTGACCCCCACCCTCGCAGGGCCTTGCGTCGCCTCCATCCAGGCGTGCAGCCGCCGAGATAATGGGGTTTTTCTTGGCCGGGTCCCGATGCCACGAGGGCCCCGGCTGGCAGGCTGACCTTGCCCACTGACATTCTCCAAACAGGGGACGTTTGCGTTGGCTCCGGACCCAGTGGGCATTTGGCCTGCATCCCACCGGGAAAGGTCTCCCTCTTTGTTCGGAGCTGGGCGACAAAGGTCAGCGGGTTGGCTAAAATGCAAAACTAACAATCCAGGTGAGAGAACAGAGGAGAAGACGGAGTCAGGAGACGGAGGTGTGTCCTCACGTGCTCAGGGGTGATACGACATCATGGTTAGGCTCAAATAATGCCAGCTTTTGGGAAATCAAGATAGAAAGAATATTGATGCTTTTGTCGTTTTGTGTTGAGAAAATTCCTGAGAACACACGGACAGCTCAAGATGAAGTCAAGAGGACAATTAACTGCAGAGGGTTAGTTAGTTTTCAAGGATTTTCATCGGCATAATTAAGAGAACCATTTACATGTCCCAGAGGTGGTTTTTCAAAAGGCAACTAGATTTTCTTTGTTTTTACTTGAAGATGTTTCACTTCTCCTCTAAGAATCTTCTTCAGTTCTGAGGGAATGGTGGGAAGGTTCTTGGAGAAGCGAAATGTTCTTCAAGCGAAAAACAAGAAAGTTCAGCTGCCTTTTGAAAAAGCACTTTTGGGACAACCCTGACCTGAATGACTGAGAATCTCCACAGACATAAAGACTGCATGATAAAACGGGATAAGAATTTTGGCTATAATATACAGATGGATCAATGGGAGACAATGTGGGGAAAGAGACTGAAATTCACACCTTGTTTTAATTTAAGAGAATTTTCACAGAATGATATACTGTTGGACGCAGAGAAATTCAGAGGTGTATAAAGGTACTCTTGTTAATGTTGGAAATATGAAAAACACGGAGGGGCAATTTATCATGCATGGTGGACTTGTGGAAAAGCAAAAAAGCAAATATTATAACGATGCAAGAAAATTAATACTGAGACCTTCCTTCCTTCGTTCCTTGAAAGATTATCAAAGTCAAAGAAACTGTGTGGTTACTAACAGTCGACTCCTTCCTGGCGCTGCTCATTCAGACCAACAATGCACTTCCCGTAGCGAGAGTCACGTTGCAGGTGAGTCCGTGACTTGGGTCAAGAAACCCCAGAACATGCTTGAAGAAGGATTCAGGGAACCTGGGAATGTTTTGGGATGGCCAAGGGACTAAGAACAGTGTCCCGGGAAGAGAGTGAGATGGCCCTGAGAAAGGCTGTTGGGGTCTCTTTGTTCTTTCGCCTGAGTAGGATTTATGCCCTGGCTCCAGCTGAAGGTCCCAACCCCTCCCTCAGGGCAACAGAAGCAGCTCCCTCGGAGGGAGGCCTACAGGCCGAGACTGGACAGCCGGTGGTGGGATTCAGCAGAACCGGTGGCTAATTTTTTGTTGCCCAGGCCCAGAATGGACTTCCGGAAGTGGCATCCACACAGAGAACCGGTTGTTCACCTATTTGAATCCCACCTCTGTGGACAGCCCTTTCTCAGGGGGTTTGGGTGGCTGAAGGGGTTCCCCCCCCCAACCGGGGGTTTCACTGTGAGGAATGCACCAGTCTCTGGCTCTGGGAGGGGCGGGGACCCCAACATGTTGAGACAAGGGCCGGGTCCCACCACGCCCTGAGCCAGCAGCAGCTGCGTGCTCGGCACCTCTTCACACAACTTGCTGGTCTTGCCTGCTGGGAAACCTGTTAGAGGACGTGTGGGAAGAGGGGGCCTGGGGGGATCCCCTCCCTTGCTCGGGATGAGCCCCTCGGAAGGGGCGTCGGGCTCAGCCAAGGCAGCCCAGCAGGTCCCTCTGGCTGCCGAGTCTGCAGTCTCCTTCCCCCACAGGGGCCACCACTCCTGTGAATGCTCCGCCTGTAACCCCGACTCCCCTTTTATTGCTCTTGCCGGTTGGCATGGCTCTCACCCCCCCCTCTGAGGGAGGGCCAGGGTTGGCTCCCGGGGGCACCTGCAGCCCGTGGGCTCCCTTGGACTGTTGGGAGGGGGGGCGTCCCTAACCGAGGACGGAGTGCCGGACGGAGTCCTCTTCTTGCTCCTGCCTTGCCGCTCCTGCTTTGGGCTGCCCTGGCGCTCGGGGGTGGGGGCTTCTGCCTGTGATCTAGAGGGGCTCGTGGGGGCTTTGTCAGGGGGGGAGGCAGGATGGTCAGTTGGGGTCCGTCTGGTAGGGCTGGGCAGGGACCCTGGCTGGAAGGAGCAGGCAGCCACCTTCTTATTGTAGGCTCTCCTTATTGCCGTTCCCGGGTTAAGCCTTCCAGATGGACCCTTTCCTCTCAGGGGGGTGTGTGTGGGGGGGTTGGGTACAGGAAGCCCCTGGCCCCCTCCGGCTGGATCCAACCGCTGATCCCCAGATATGTGTGCCGCCCATCTTGCTTGGAGAAGACTCCGGGCGGGGTAAGTTCTCCCTGCATGGCTCTCAATTTTGGAACCGGATTTCAGGTTCAGCCCTTGGGGGGTGAGGGGGTGGCAGGGGGGGCTCATCTCTGGGCTCTGGAGGAAGTGGGGCTGACCGGCCAGATTTGCACCCTTCTGGGGCTGCCTTGCATCCCACCTCCCCAAAGCTCCCCTCGGATGCGAATGATCAGGCACACAAGGGATCCATTTCTCTTCCCCCCCCATGTCCCCCCATGTCCCTCATGTCCGCCCCAATTCCTCCTTCAGGTCCTTTGCAATGTGTGGTGTGGTGCTATGTAACACTCGGGTTTGGCCTTGCTTATAAATGCCACTCTCTTTTCCTCTCTCTCTCTTCTTTGCAGTGCTGGGCATTTGAAAGGAGGAGAAGCAGCAGCTGCTGGCACCAACTGGGCATGGCTTTCTGGGCAGAAGATGGGGCTTCTTTGATTCCTTCCCCCCCCCCCCAGCCACTTCTCCCTTGAGGTTGGAGAGCTGAGAGGCCTTTGCCAAAGAGGCAATCCTGCCCTACCCCACGGAGGGGAGCAAAGTCCTGAAGAAACAGCCTAGGCTGACCGGGTATTTAGCCCCCATATTTCTTACCCTCATCATTTTTTAATTCAGGTCTGCCCCTCATTCCCACCCCCAGGTGGATTGCCCCCCACCTCCAACCCATAGACCAAGATCGCCCGCAGTGCGGGAAAAAAGTCCCATGCAAGACAGGGGTGCATGAACTGAATCTATTTATTAAGATTTGGAATTTGAGCCAAGTCCGAAACTTGCCCAACCGCTGCATCCAGCTGTTTTGAGGCCTCCGCTCTGGTCACCTGCAAGGAAAGGAGCCGGTGAGCGGAATACGGGGTGCTGCCTCTCCCAACATGCACTCCAGCCCCCCCCCTTGAATGCGCTTCTGACCCTCCTGAAAATTTGGGTGCAACTACGTGAGCCTCCCCCCACCAGTTTTCTTGCTGACAGGCAGCAAGCCACAGATGGTCAGCCAAACAACCTCCTGGACACTGCCAGGAGCCCCCCCCCCCAGTCCAGAAGGACCCCTTTGCAGTGTGCAGCGCTGAAAGTGAGGGAGGGTCCAAGAAGGCCAACGGCTCTACGATACAAAATAAACTTACCTATGAGCTACGTGGGCACATCCCTGTGGAAAATGCAAAAGAGCAGTTTGAATGGGGGGGAGGGTCCCTGGCCATGAAGGGGGTCTCTGATGGGAAAGGAGCCATCAGCGGGCACTGCCTCCCACCCCCTCCAAGGACTCCAGCCACCCAAAAAGGCAGGGAAGCTCTACGGCCAGCCCATCCCGCCCAGGGAAAGCCAAGGTGCCAGGAGGCCACCGCCCTGCCAGAAGCCCTCTCCGATCCTGCCCCCAGGGCTGCTGCTGGCACACAAGGCCCCCTCGGCAGAATTCCACTGCACTCTTCTCCCCCCCCCCCCAAAAACTGTGAAAGAAATTAATTTCAACTGGTGCTCTCACGCACGCAACACCTTTGAGTGGCAGAAAATGGGCACATCAGGTTGTGGGGGCACCACCCATAATTTAATTGCCACAATAATGCCCTGGGTCTTTCTTCCACTTGCCCAGGGTCTCCGCAGCCGCCCCCAGAGTGCCTACCTTCTGTGGAGAGGATATGAATGTCTTTTTCTGCCAGGCCGTGTTCATCCTTAAACTTTTTAATCTTCGGCAAATACTCCTCAAGGTCACCAAGATGATTGGCTGTGCACAGAACAGAGTCAGACCTGAGTGGTCCCTTGGCTTATTTCCACGGGGGGGGGGGGCAGAGCAGGCTTCTAAGAGGGTGGTCACTAAGGACCCCACCCCTTGGGCCAGTCTCCCCAAAGAGAGGGGCTTCCAAGCGCCACCCTTTGATGGACTGGAATTGGGGCGCACCAGAGACTGAGGGGTGTCTAGTTGGGGGCCCCTGGACGGGCATCTGCTTTCACGGGAGAACTGGAGGATGCACAGACCTGAAGTTGCAGTCCCACAAGCTCAGGCCAAGGGGCACCGCAGTGACGCCACAAGGGGAAGCCGGGTAGGGGAAGTTCAGGCCCCTTTAAAAGGCCCAGCTGAGGCAGGTGCCATGTTTGGGGGTTGAGGCCCAGAGGTCCCCTGGCTACCAAGGGCCACCCCGGGGGCCCCCAACGCTCTCAGAGCTGCTGCCCGGCAGACAAGCCTAGGAGCCCAGTTTATGGGCACAGCTCAACTCAAGGTGACAGGACTATCCCCCCTGAATGTAGCCCCCTTCAAACCTCCCTCCCCCACCCACAGCCTCTCCTCTGCCTTCGAAGCTGAAGAGGAAACCGCGGGCTCCTCCCTTGCGCTCCCTCCCTCCAGCCTCCATCGCAGCTTCCCCATGGATCAGGGTTGATTCTGCAAAGCAAACCTGGGTTTATGGCTCAGCAGGCTTGTTCAAAGGGCTAAAACAAAGCATTAATGGGATATGCAGACTCAGCCTGAAGTCTGCAAGAGATACGTACCCGAGAAGGTTGCCATTTTACACTCCACTTTTCCAGAAATAGTTATGCTGGTCAACATATAGTTTCCATTCATTTCTACTTCTTCCACAGTTTTTTTACCAGTTTTCCCTGTAGGAAGAAATGAGGCAACGGTAAACCCGGTTCCTTTTGCCATCACAGAAGGAGAAACGGGCAGGTAATCCCCAGCTGGGAGCCTTTGAGATTGAGGTAGGGGCTGGTGGGGGCCTCTTCTCTCCTTGTGCCCTGATGAAGAGGCCGGGGTCTTTGGGGTGGGAGACAGCCTCAAGGGCATCCAAAGGGCCCCTGCCTTGAGAAAGCCGCTCCTGGTAATTAAGAAGGCGAAGGTGCGCCTCGCTTGAGCCAGGGCTAAACCGCTTTGCACCCCAGAAATGATAGGGTGCCCCAGAATCCCCAGGGCCTTCTGGAGCCTGGCTCCTCTGGGCCCGTGGGAGCTTCCCTCCCTCTCTGGCCCAGGGCTCTTTGGGCCTTAAGGGGCCCGTCCCCCTCGTCTCCTCTGGGCAAGGGTGCTAGATCCTGGGAATCTGGGTGGGCAGAGCCGACTTGCCAGCCCCCGCCTGGTTCCTTTCCCAACCCCCACCGGGACCCCCCGTTCTTTTCCCAAGTGGATCCCCTTGTTCAAAGCCAGCCCTTCCCCTTCAATACGTACTGCATCTAGAGGTGTAAACTCCATTTTCCTCCTTGATGGACACCTTCATTGCCTTGCACCCATCTGGCCTGCAAAGTGATGTCAAAGCTGCTGAGGGCATCCTCAGCCCCGTCTGCCTCCTAGGTAAACCCTTCTGGATGGTCCTTCTGTCCTCAATAAGGGGGCTACAGCTAGTCTCGCCCATGGCTGAAACTCCTGGGATCCATCGGAGGGGGGCAGAAGGTGGCCCTGCCCTGGGCGCCCTTCCTTCCTTCGGTCCTCAACACTCTCTAGAGCAGGGGGCTTCATCCTGGCCTACCAAAAGCCAATCTGGTACCACCTGTCCTCACTCAAAGGCTGAGCTGTCAGGGGAACAGGCCCTTGGGGATCCCCCCCCTGACTCTCCGAAGGGGCTGAGGAAACAGCCCCCACCCCAGGGCGGTTCTAGCCTTTGGGGGGACTCACTGGCTCCCGAGAGCAGCACCGCAGGACCCCTGGCCAGCAGGCCATTTGGGCATGGTGGGAGCAAGCAACTTACATGGCCACGTCCATAGTCATTTTCAGTTTTTTCGGCGACTCTACCACAAAAGAGACAGGAGTTGCCTTCATGTGAGGAAGCATACTTTCCAATTGTGGGCAATTGGTCACCATGGCTCTCACGTTCCATTCAACTGCAGCCATCTGGGGATCCAAGGCAGCATTAGGGACTCGGCTGGCATTTCCAAAACCAGCACCTCCCCCAAAGCGTTTGTGCCAGAGAGGCTGCCCTTCTGCCATCCACCTCACTGGGAGGCAACCTCAGGGACCCTTCGGGGACCCCCCCCAAATGACTTCTCTGAGGATTTCATCTCAGTTAAACTCTGCTGTCTGGAAAGATGCATTTGGAAAGAGTTGATTTTATGAGAAATTCCATCCAAATGCACATTTAGGGATGAACCTTTGCACAATGCATAAAAAATATCCCAGAGTTATTTATTGGACAGGTCTCATGAGATTGCGGTCTCCAGGTTCCTCCCCAGAGAGAAAGTTCCCTTCCCTCGCTGCCCCACCAGCTTGGCCCCAAAGGGAGAAGGCGGAGACCCCGGGCACCAGCCCTCCCCTCTCTGTCCGAGGAGGGGCTTCTGAGGCTTGGGTTCCTCTGATCGGGGGAGGGCCAGGGAGGGGCACCCAGAGAAGAACAGCCCCTGCCCCAGCAACATGGACTCACCGCCTCATGATCAGCATCCTCAAATCGTTCCCCATTAGCCTGGACGACGCAGCAGAGGGCCAGGCCCAAAGCAAAGAGCCACGATTTCATCTCGCTCAGCCTTTTCTCCTTCTCAGCCCAAGAATATGCGGAGACTCGGAGTCAGGTGACTGGCTCTCGCACGGCCTCTTGCTCTTATACAGCCTGGGGGGCTCCCCGTGACCCCCACCCTCGCAGGGCCTTGCGTCGCCTCCATCCAGGCGTGCAGCCGCCGAGATAACGGGGTTTTTCTTGGCCGGGTCCCGATGCCACGAGGGCCCCGGCTGGCAGGCTGACCTTGCCCACTGACATTCTCCAAACAGGGGACGTTTGCGTTGGCTCCGGACCCAGTGGGCATTTGGCCTGCATCCCACCGGGAAAGGTCTCCCTCTTTGTTCGGAGCTGGGCGACAAAGGTCAGCGGGTTGGCTAAAATGCAAAACTAACAATCCAGGTGAGAGAACAGAGGAGAAGACGGAGTCAGGAGACGGTGGTGTGTCCTCACGTGCTCAGGGGTGATGTGGCACCGCAGAAAGCAGCGTTTGTGGGGAGACAGAAGTGGGGACGAGCTCCTTCCCTGTGTTGCTCCGAGAATCACCCCCCCCTCCAGGGATGAAGGTTCCCCAAGGAGGCTGTGGGAACAGGCAGGGCTACCCCGAGGACCCCAGTGCCCACCTAAGTGAACAAGCTCTCAGTGCCCCACTGTCCCATCCCTCTGCAGCAGGTGGGGAGCACAGTGAGGGGACTCCGTGGATCCTTTTGCCTAGAAGCCAAGGCGGATTCCCTCTTGCAAGTGGATCACAGAGGAGGGAGAGCAGAGCTAATCGCCCCTAACCTGGGCAGCCGATGAGCCATCCCAGGGGCCCGGCTGCCTCCCGCAGGTCTTCCAGAGACGATGGGACGGCTCGGTGGACTTTTTCCGGGACTGGGCTGCCTACAAGAGAGGATTTGGAAGCGAGCTGAGCGAATTCTGGCTGGGGAACGACCACCTTCACCGCTTGACCTCTCTGGGTGAGGGGCTTCTCCCTCGTGGCCCTGGACCCTCCTGCTGCCAGGGGAGGGGGGCGCAGGCCCTGGGGTGGGAGGAGCCTCTGCTGGGCCCCCAGCCGCCTTTGCAGAGGGAGGAGTATGGAGTCGTAGCTCCAGCCTGAGGGTGCTGGCGTTTGAGCACCTGGCAAACTGAACCTCGTGGCTGTTCTGTTCATCCCAGGGGAGAAGAGTTGCAGGTTGACTCGATGGATTTCGAGGATAAACATTCTTTTGCCAAATAGGGATCCTTCCGGGTGGCAGCGGAATCCGACCAGTATTGGCTGACTGTGGGCAATTTCACAGGGGGCCCTGCAGGTGAGTCCCTGAAAAATGAGCCTCCCCAGGGTGGGCAGTGCCAGTCAGGCCAAGGAGCACCCTCCCTGGCTGGCTGATGCCCTGGAGATGCCCTGGCCTGGCTATCTGAGCACCACCACCCCTCCCTTCCCCCCCAAGCGACTCTCTAACCAGCAAACACAACCACATGCCCTTCTCCACCCGGGACAAGCAGCAGGACCCAAGAAAACAGAAATGCACCCAAAGATACAAAGGGGCCTGGTGGTACAACGACTGCCACCATGCCAACCTCAACGGGGAATACTGGCATGGAGAGCACCAGTCTTTTGCTGCTGGCATCAACTGGAGAACAGGGAGAGGCTTCCAGTACTCTTACAAGCGCACAGAGATGAAATTCAGGCCTGTGGCTTATGGGGCTTCTTCAGCTGACAGGGATTTCTTCTGAGGGGTTCCAAAGGACATCTAGTCCATCCCCTCTGCTTTTGAGTTGTTCCCTTGATGGATAGTTCCTATTTTACAAAATGTACGTGATTAAATGATCTTTAAGCAGCTGCTCACAAATGCCTCTGCAGGGCTGGGGGTCCTTTTCCATCTGTCCTCCATCTGTGGAGGACTTGCTCAGCCAAGGCATCTCAAATTAATAAATAAAATTAATAAAATTATGATCTGCAACGCAGCCGAAGGTCTCCAAGTCTTCCTTTATTTCGAGGGCAGCGGAAGGGCCCTGAACCTCCCAGCCCACGGCCGGACCAGGCCTGGCACCTCCCCTGTGGCTGCACTGCATCTCCTCAGCACCACCTGTGCAGGCCTGCACAGATGTTTGGCAACCAATTAATGCTCAATAAAGAAATGCGATCTGCAACGCAGCCGAAGGTCCCCAGCCACTCACATCCTTCATTCCCAGTAAAGGAGAGTTTTTGTAGCTCGGGGTTGAAAAAAAGAGCAGCTCCTTGGTCGTCTTCGTGACCCCATCAGTGCCGGTAAGGAGGGGGTTTGCTCTCACTCCACATCCTAGCGGTTTGCCCTGCCAGTGTTGGTGGGGGTGATCTTCCAGGTCTTTGGTTGCGCTCTTTACCGTTGGCTTGTCACAAGAAACAGAGATACTTGACCCTAGTCTCAGCTGGGGAACCGTCAGCATCCTAGACCAAGCCAAGGGCATCCCTAGAAGCCTGGCACTCTGACAGATCAGCCATCAAGAGACACATGGACATAAACAACATCTGTCTATCGTGCAAGAGAGGCGATCGACAAGCCAGAAGGGGGACAAAAAGACTCAAGCACCCAGGTGATCATAGATTAACCCCAAGATTCACATCGGATCAACAATCAAGAACAAAACGATGCCCCCGTCAAGGAACTGCCAAACAAGCCAACCAAATGACCTCTAAGACCACCCCCACCAAGGCGGACAGGCGGGCCACTATCATATCAACCGACAGCAAACGGCACTCCCTACTAGCCCTGATGAGGTTACCTAGTTTGGGTAATGAACCGTCTGCAAGAAAAGAATGGACCCCTCGTGTTTTTTTCCACCTCTCCAAGTGGCTTTTAGGGACGCTTGCTCTTGTCTTTACACCTTGTGCCACGTCCAGTTCAATGTACACGTGCTTCACAACACCGTGTGAGAACAGTCAGGCCTTGAGCCCCTCCCTGGCCTCGGGTGCCGAAGGGCCGGGCTTCTCACAGACAACATCTCTGCAGGAGGGAGAAGGTCTCTGGTGGCCCAAAGGCCGAGGAAGGAGGCACCTCCTGGCTGTTTCTGTTCTGTACCAGCCTGCTACCGGCCCTGCAGAAAAGGCAGGGACAACCCCTTTTACAATAAGGCAAGAGGCTGGAATTACGCCTGCCAAATTTATTACTACAAAAACAAACAAGACACGAACCAAGAAACCGGAGCTTTAAGAAACACGAACTATCCAAGCGGTTGCCTTCAGCAAACCAGCCCTCCCCACACATTCCCCTTATATAGAGTTCAGGGCGTGGCTTCTCTCTGCCTCCTTCCGAGAAGCCCCATTGCCTTCCTCTGTCTACTCCTAATTGACTGCCTCCTGCGTCGGGCGTCCTTGAACAGGGCCAGCTGTGGGTCATCTTCATCCACGCTGTCAGGCTCACACAGCTGGGTCTCCGTGGTGACCAAGTGGGAGGGGCCTGGCCGAGGGCTCTCATCAGCAAGATCTTCAACCCCCTCAGCAAGGTCTTCAACACCCCCCTCCTCCTCCTCTGAGTCATCCGACCCAACTGCCGAACCCACAGGCTGACCCTGAATCACAACAGTTTCCCGGACGGTTCTCCTAGCAGAAACATCTCCAAATCTGGACTGAAACTGGAACTTTTCCTTCAAGGGATTCACAGCACCTGGCCAAACCTTCTCCTTGCCCCCTTGCTTTTAATCATCATCCATGTTGCCCATATTTCTACACAATCAGGAGAGTTACTGTGTGGTTGTTGTAGATGTGTCCCTGCAGTTGAAGCCTGGCATAATTCTGGCCATTGGACCAATCGGTTAATTACTCCAAATTGGACATCTAGTTTTGCTTACAACCAACCGGCAGGAAAACAGGACCACCTGGTTGTGTTAATCCAATTTTTCCTTTGTGCAAAATGGAATTTGGAGGGAGACTGGCTCATTTGCAACAGATGAGCGAGGATCCCTCCAAAAATGAGGAAGAATTTGGACACAAGCTGTGTGTGTCCTGATCAACAAGGAAGCAGTTTGCGTTGTGGTAACTATTGACCTTGCAACCCTCGTTTGTGAGATTAAAATCCAGCCTCCAGAAATAAAAGCCGGGGGGTCCAAGCAGGCGGCAGTCGGAGCCCCGCTGGCACCATGGGCAGAGCTGGCAAGCGGGTGGCTCTTTTCCTGCTCTGCCTGATGACCACAACCTGCGGAGGGGCGGAGTCTTGCCCAAGTGAGCGGCTGCCAGCTTGGCACAGACAGCATCGCCGCCCTTCGGAGATGGGAAATTGAGCTTCACTGAAAGAAAAAAGGGTTTATTCACTCAAAATCCTCTTCTTCCTTTCCAGAAGCCCAGGCAGTGGAGCTGGATGGCGACAGCAAGCTGACCATCCTGAGGGGATGTGCAGGCATGCTGGGGTCTCCTGGGCCCCAGGGGCCCCCAGGCTTTCCCGGGGCCAGAGGTGGGTCTGTTTTCAGGTGGATGAATTGGTGCCTGGGTTTGACGGCTCCCAAAGGCAGCCACCTCTCCTGGCCTCAGGCTGGGGGAAGGCAG
Source organism: Vipera berus (assembly GCF_964194415.1). Lineage (NCBI taxonomy): Eukaryota > Metazoa > Chordata > Lepidosauria > Squamata > Viperidae > Vipera > Vipera berus. The sequence continues at coordinate 12,214,097 of NC_138218.1, forward strand.
AAATGGGGCTGGAGGGACTGGCAGAAATGGGGCTGGTCTGTCAGAGCTGCCCCTCCGTGGGCATTTCCTTGGGTTAGACAGAAGCTCTGGTTTTCACAACTGCACCAAAGGGAGTGGCTGGCAGGGGGCTCCCCCCCCCCCGAAGAGGGCCTGGAAGCTGACTTTGCTTTCTCCTGACAGGTGAACGAGGCTTGCAGGGAACCCCCGGGGAAGTGGGACCCACTGGGCCCAAAGGTAAGGGGGCAAGAAGGGGGATTTTGATTCTAGCATTGCGCTGGTGTGTGTGTGTGTGTGTGTGTGTGTCTGTGTGTCTGTGTCTGTGTGTGTGTGTGTGTGTGTTCGTTCCTGCAGCTTGTTGGAACTCTGAAGAAAGGGCACTCAAAGTGTGGGGGGCTGCCTGGGCGAGGGGGCCGGGCGAGGTGGAGCCAGGAGGACTCAGAGAAATTTCTTCCTTTCGCTCAGGAGAAAAAGGGGAGACCGGAAAACCCGGAGAGAAAGGTAAGAGTTTGGTTCTGCTACTCTGGGTCCCTGCTCCCCACCCTGGTGCCAACACACCCACACCCAACCAGCAATTATGTTTGTGCAAATCACAACTGATGCCGTTCGGTTCTGAAGATCAAGTCGGAAGCGCTGATCTCAGTCATGCCAGAGATGTTTTTCAAAAGGAATGGACCCCCCCCCCGAAAATGGCTGATGAGGCCCCCAGAGTGAGTAGCTTATGGGGAGGGGCTCTGGGGGGGCTGGGCAGGTAGTGAGGCACCTACAAGGGCTTCTTCTTCAGCTGCTTGCCCCCCCCCTTGAGCCGCAGAAAGGGGAAATCCTGCCTTTCTCTTTCTCTTTGCCTTCCAGGGAATAAAGGCGACAACGTAGCAATTGGTAAGAACCAGAACCGTGCCCCCCCCCCAAGAAAGCCAAAAGGGTCCTTGGCTGAGGCTGAAAGGGACTCCTGGCTGGGGCTTATTTGACCTACAGGATAGCGAATAACAGAATCGGAAGGGACCTTGGAGGTCTTCCAGTCCAACCCCTTGCCAAAGGAGGAGACCCTATACCATTTCAGATAAATGGCTGTCCAATCTCATCCTAAAACCCTAGTGGTGCCTCTGTCCCCTCACTCAAATTAGCACCCCCACCCCCACCCCCGGGGCCTTGTCTTCCCCATGGGGTGGGTGGGATGCTGCTCCTCCATGTCTCTTCTCTGCTTCCTTCTTTTCTGCAGCTGAGAAATGGCTGGAGGATCTTCAGGGCAAGCGAGGTGAGTTGGGGGCTCTTTCTTGTCCCCCTCATCCAGGAGAGCCAATGACTTGACCAGATCCTTACAGCATCCATGGGATCCGCTTCTGAGCACAGGTAGCCCTCGCTTCAAAATGGGAAACCCAAAAAATGGGTTTTGCCCTAAAACAGGCTGCGTCTCCTTAAAGCCCATCCCCGCCGAATCCGAGAGGCAGAGGCGGGGGGGGTGTTGGGCAAATGCCCTGGCGAAGGGAGCGCCACCCTCTCCTGCCACCCTTTCTGCCCAGGTGCCCGAAGCTGCAAGGAGCTCCTGGCCCAGGGGGTGACTCTGAGCGGCTGGCACACCATCTACCCCCAGGACTGCCGGCCCCTGCGGGTGTTGTGCGACATGGACACCGACGGAGGCGGATGGACTGTGAGTCCGGCCCACGGCAGACCCACTCGGGAGGGGAGCTCTGCTTGCCAGGAACGGGAGGAAGCAGGAACTGAGGCTCCCCCCCCCCGAGAGGGCAGGAGGGGGGCGGAGGGACGCTGGGTGGAGACAGGCAGCTCTGGGGACCCCCAACATCTGGGAAGGGTATGATTTGGGGGCCTGCCAAGCGGGAAGGTTAAGGGGCCCGGCTGCCTCCCGCAGGTCTTCCAGAGACGATGGGACGGCTCGGTGGACTTTTTCCGGGACTGGGCTGCCTACAAGAGAGGATTTGGAAGCGAGCTGAGCGAATTCTGGCTGGGGAACGACCACCTTCACCGCTTGACCTCGCTGGGTGAGGGGCTTCTCCCTTGTGGCCCTGGACCCTCCTGCTGCCAGGGGAGGGGGGCGCAGGCCCTGGGATGGGAGGTGGCAAAGAAAGGGAGCCATGGGGCTGCTGCCTGACCCTTCTCTCTGGGCTGTGGGTCTTGGGGACTGAGCAATGTGCAAAGGGGACTTCATTCCTCAATTGCTTCCTAGGAAAGAACGAGTTGCATGTTGACTTGATGGATTTTGACAATCAATATTCTTTTGCCAAATATGGGTCCTTCCGGGTGGCAGCGGAACATGACCAGTATCGGCTGACGGTGGGCACCTTCTTGGAGGGCTCTGCAGGTGAGCCCCTCTTCTTAAGCCTCTGTGGGTTGGGCAGTGCCCTGGATGATGATGCCCTGGAGATGCCCCCCTGGGCTGGCCTCCTTGGCACCCATCCACCCCCCCTCTTCCCCCAGATGATTCCCTCTTCATCCACAACAACATGCCTTTCTCCACCCGGGACAAGCAGCAGGACCCCCAAAGGCTCAACTGTGCAGAGACCTACAAAGGGGGCTGGTGGTACAACGACTGCCACTTCGCCAACCTCAATGGGAAATACTGGCTGGGAGAACACGACTCTTATGCGGATGGCATCAACTGGAGAACAGGGAGAGGCTTCCACTACTCTTACAAGCTCACAGAGATGAAATTCAGATCTGTGACTTAGGGAGCTCCTTCTGAGGGGTTCCAAAGGACATCTAGTCCAACCCCTCTGCTTTTGAGTTGCTCCCTTGTACAAAATGTACATGATTAAATGCTCACAAATGCCTCTGCGGGGCTGGGGGTCCTTTTCCTTCAACTGTGGAGGAGTTGCTCAGCCAAGGCATCTCAAATTAATAAATAAAATTAATAAAATTATGATCTGCAACGCAGCCGAAAGTCTGCAAGTTTTCCTTTATTTTGAGGGCAGCGGAAGGGCCCTGAACCTCCCACCCCACGGCCGGACCAGGCCTGGCACCTCCCCTGTGGTTGCACCTTCTGTGCACGCCTGGTTGGTCCGAAATTCGGGGAGCTGCCATGTGGCTGCAGCCTTTGAACTCCCCTGCAGTCTCCGAGGCTCTGAACACCTCCCCCCCCGCCCCCGCCGAACCCCCTCAAGCCTCCCAGTGCTGATTGCCGGCTGAGGGGGTCCAGCACCACGGCCAGCGCCGTCCCTCCTTCCACCGGCCTTCCAGGGAACGTGAGACTAAGGCGGAAGACGGCTTTGCCAGCAGTCCCTTTTCCCAGGCACCTCCCTGGCGCTGTGGGGTGAGGTGGGGGGCACCCGTGGGTCAGAGCTGGGCCTTCCCTTCCTGCAGCTATGATGGGGGGGGGGACAGCTGGGAAAAAAACAGCCAATGTTATAGGATTCTTTCCACCTCCCCCCCCCACCAGTGTATGTTAGGGATGTTTGCTGCATCGTTACACATTGTGCCATTTTTGACATATATCAGGAGGAGAAGCGTGTTGTGACATTTGGGTCACAACACCCTGTGAGAACAGACTTTGCACATGCAGCCCCCCCCCCCGACCTTGGATGCAGAAGGGCTTGACTTCTCCGCACGAGGGGGAAAGTCTCTGGTGGCCCAAAGGCCGAGGAAGGAGGCACCTCCTGGCTGTTTCCTGGATGGTTCTCGTAGCAAAAATCTGGCCTGAAATTAAATCTAGATTGAAATCAAACCTTTTCCTTCATTCACAACACCTGACCAAACCTTCTCCTTGTCCTGTTGCTTTTGATCTTTCAGCCATGTTGCCCGCATTTCTACACAATCAGGAAATTTGCAGTGTGATTATTTAATTGACGCACAGGTGTCCCCAGATTGAAGTCTGGCATAATTTTGGCTGTTGGTTGCTCACTTTGAATGGGAAATCCAACTCTACATAAAACCAACCAGCAGGGAAAGGGGACCACTTGGAAGATATTTCACGCTTATATTAATCCAGTAACTCCTTTGCGCAAAAGGGAAATTGGAGTGAGACCGGCTCATTGAGACCAGCAGATGAGCGGGGATCCCTCCAAAAATGAGGAAGAATTAGAACACAAGCTGTTGAACCGAGGGCCGTGTGTCCTGATCAGCAAGGAGGCACTTTGTGTTGTTGTAACTATTGATCTTGGCGTCCCCACTTGCGAGATTAAGAAGCAGCCGGCACCCATAAAAGCCGGAGGGTCCAGCCAGGCGGCAGTCGGAGTCCGACTGGCACCATGGGCAGAGCTGGCAAGCCAGCGGCTCTCTTCCTGCTCTGCCTGATGGCCACAACCTGCAGAGGGGAGGAGTCCTCCTGCCCAGGTGAGCGGCTCTGAGGGGGACAGGTATCGTCGCCACCCTTCAGGAATGGGAAATTGAGCTTCACTGAAAGAAAAAAGAGTTTATTGACTCAAAATCCTCTTCTTCCTTTCCAGAAGCCCAGGTGGTGAAGCTGGATGGCAACAGCAAGCTGACCATCCTGAGGGGATGTCCAGGCATGCCAGGGTCTCTAGGGCCCTTGGGACCCCCAGGCTTTCCCGGGGCCAGAGGTAGGTCTGTTTACAGCTGACGAGCTGGCACCTGCCTTTGATGCCGCCTGAAGGCAGCCACCTGCCTTGGCCTCAGGCAGGAGGAACTTGCTGGGGGGGAGGGGAGAAGAGGTTCAGGACTGGCACAAGGGACCCCTTTCTTCTTGGCACTGGAGCAGTTGAAATTCCCCCTCCTGAAGTGGGCATTTCCTTGGACACAGCCGCCTGCTCTGGCTTAAGGCTGAGAGGGGCCGGGAGGGGCCTGGAAGGTGACTCTGCCTTCTCTCCACAGGGGAAAGGGGCTTGCAGGGAATCCCTGGGGAAATGGGACCCCCTGGGCCAAAAGGTAAGTGAGCAGCTAGGGGAATTCTGATTCTAGCCTAGGTGTGTGTGTGTGTGTGTGTGTGTGTGTGTGTGTGTGTGTGTGTGTGTGTGTGTGTGTATTTCTGCAGCTGACGGGGAGAGAGGAGTGCTTTGGGGAAAAGTAGCTCAGAGAAGGGGCAATAGACCCTGGGGTGTTGGATTGCCTGAGTGAGTCAGCTCACTACTCTACACCAGCCCCCCCCCACATCAGCTCCCCTCCCGTGTGGGGAGCAAGCAGGGCTGGCATGTGGGGGGCTGCCTGGGCGAGGGGGACGGGCGAGGTGGAGCCAGGAGGACTCAGAGGAAATGTCTTCCTTTCGCTCAGGAGAAAAAGGGGAGGCCGGAAAACCCGGAGAGAAAGGTAAGAGTTTGGTTCTGCCAGCACACCCACACACGCAGCCAACCACAAAGTGTGTTTGTGCAAATCAGTATGATGCCATTCGACTTTGCAATGGTTGAGCTCAACCATGTTGGAGCCGTTTCTCCAAAGGAAGAGAGTCCTTTGAAAGTGGCTCGTTAGGCCCCTGGGTTGAGGAGCTTGTGGGGAGGGGCCGGGGGGGGAGAACGTGGCACCATTTTCCCCTGGAAAATGGGGCTCTGCTTGGTTCTGTCCTCAGCTGCTGGGCTCCCTCCCTTGAGCCCCAGTGGTGCTGCTGGATTCCCCCCAGAAAGAGGGGAAATCCTGCCTTCCTCTTTGCCTTCCAGGGAATAAAGGCGACAAAGGAGAAATTGGTAAGAACCGTGCCCCCCCCCCAGCAAAGCAAAAAGGGCAACGGGTTGAATCCTGTTACACGCAGCTCAGTGCCCCCCCCAAGAGCTCACTGGGGCTGGAAGTGAGGCTGGAAGGGACTCCTGGCTGTGGCGTATCAGACCTGCAGAAAACTGATTAACAGAGTTGGAAGGGACCCTGGAGATCTTCTAGTCCAACCCCCTGTGGAAGTAGGAGATCTTATACCTTTCTGGAAAATTACCTGTTTAATCCCTTCTTAAAAGCCTCCAGTGATGGAGCACCCACAGACCTCTGTGCCCCTCGGCTCACATGGCTGCCAAATGATGGTGGGGTGGGGTCTTATTCCTGCAGGGGGCAGGCACTGGCTACTCTTGGCTTCCTTCTTTTATTTATTCATTTAGAGAATTTATATTGTTAGTGAAATTCTTTTCTGCAGATGAGAAGAAATTTGACACTCTCCAGTGCAAGCGAGGTAAGTGGGGCTCTGTCTTCACTTTTCCTTTCCTTGTCCCCCCCCCAAAAAAAAAGATATCCAGGAGAGCCAAATGCTTGGCCAGGTGATTCCAGCATCTGTAGGATCCACTTCTGACCAGGGACAGCCTTTGCTTTGAAATGAGAACACAAAAATAGATCTAGGTTTAATTTTTAATTTAAAATTCAACACTGCAATCACCTGGCCCCCTCAACCAGCCAAATTTCCATTATTGACCAGCTGTGGACCCTGAATCATTCCACACACACCCAGAATCCGAGAGGCAGAGGCGGGGGGGGTGTTGGGCAAATGCCCTGGCGAAGGGAGCGCCACCCTCTCCTGCCACCCTTTCTGCCCAGGTGCCCGAAGCTGCAAGGAGCTCCTGGCCCAGGGGGTGACTCTGAGCGGCTGGCACACCATCTACCCCCAGGACTGCCGGCCCCTGCGGGTGTTGTGCGACATGCACACCGACGGAGGCGGATGGACTGTGAGTCCGGCCCACGGCAGACCCACTCGGGAGGGGAGCTCTGCTTGCCAGGAATGGGAGGAAGCAGGAACCGAGGCTCCCCCCCCCCCGGGGGCAGGAGGGGGGCGGAGGGACGCTGGGTGGAGACAGGCAGCTCTGGGGACCCCCAACATCTGGGAAGGGTATGATTTGGAGGCCTGCCCAGCAGGAAGGTTAAGGGGCCTGGCTGCCTCCCGCAGGTCTTCCAGAGACGATGGGACGGCTCAGTGGACTTTTTCCGGGACTGGGCTGCCTACAAGAGAGGATTTGGAAGCGAGCTGAGCGAATTCTGGCTGGGGAACGACCACCTTCACCGCTTGACCTCGCTGGGTGAGGGGCTTCTCCCTCGTGGCCCTGGACCCTCCTGCTGCCAGGGGAGGGGGGTGCAGGCCCTGGGGTGGGAAGAGACCCCTCTGTAGATGAGGAGGTGGCAGAGAAAGGGGGCTCTGCTGCCTTGCCCTCTCTCTGGGCTGTGGGTCTTGGGGGCTGAATGGTGCACAAAGTAGACCACACACACGTGAGTTTATACAGGTGTGCACTTGATTCTTCTATTCCTTTCTAGGAAAGAACGAGTTGCGTGTTGACTTCATGGATTTTGCAAATCAACATTCTTTTGCTAAATACGGATCCTTCCAGGTGGCAGCGGAATCCAACCAGTATCGGCTGACTCTGGGCAATTTCACAGGGGGCCCTGCAGGTGAGTCCCTGAAAAGATCCTTCTCCGTGAGCCTCCCTGAGCTGGGCAGTGCCAGTCAGGCCAAGGAACGCCCTTCCCGGCTGGCTAATGCTCCAGAAATGCCCTGGGCTGGCCGTTGGGACATCCACCTGCCTCTTCCCACCGTCAGGAGATTCACTAATCAAGAAACACAGCGACATGCCCTTCTCCACCAAGGACAAGCTGCAGGACCCCAAAAGTCTTAAATGTGCTGAGAAGTACAAAGGGGGCTGGTGGTACAACGAGTGCCACCATGCCAACCTCAATGGGAAATACTGGCTGGGAGAACACAAGTCTTTTGCGGATGGCATCAACTGGAAATCGGGGAGAGGCTACTATTACTCCTACAAGCACACAGAGATGAAATTCAGGCCTGTGGCTTAGAGGGGCTCCTTCACCTGATGGGGGTGTGAAGGGCATCTAGTCCATCCCCTCTGCTTCTGAGTTGCTAACTTCAGTTTCTATTTTGCAAAATTAACAATATGATTAAATGTTTTTTTAGACAGCTACTCTCAAATATCTTCGCAGGGCTGGGGGTCCTTTTCCATCTATCTCCCTTGATCTCTGCAGGAGTTGGGAGCCAATGAATGTCAAATTAATAAATAAAATTAATAACATTATGGTCTGCCATGCAGCCGAAGGTCTCCAAGTCTTCCTTTATTTCGAGGGCATAAAGCCTTCGGTAGAGGAAGGGCCCTGAACTTTGCACCCCACGGCAGGACCAGGCCCCAAATGGTTGCATAGCATCTCCTAAGCAGCCTTTTTCAGCCAGCCTGGCTGGTCCCAAATTCAAGGGATTGCAATGTGGCTGCAGCCCTTGAACTACCCTACAGTCTCCGAGGCTTTGAAACCAACTTTGGACCTCTCTGAAGTCTCCCAGTGTTCGTTAGTTACTTTTTAATTTCTACACGACATCTCTACACAAAGGAGAAAGTCTCTGGTGGCCCAAAGGCCGAGGAAGGAGGCACCTCCTGGCTGTTTCCTGGATGGTTCTCCTAGCAGAAACATCTCCAAATCTGGACTGAAACTGGACCTTTTCCTTCATGGGATCCACAGCAGCTGACCAAACCTTCTCCTTGCCTGTTGCTTTTAATCCTTCAGCCGTGTTGCCCAATTTTCTAGACAACCAGGAAAGTTACAGTGCAGTTATTTACTTGGTGCAGAAGGTCTCCAAGCATCCTTCGTTCCAAGGGCATAAAATCTTCCAGCTTTCGCCAGAGGCTCTGAACTCCCTGACACGCCGTGTGAAAGCCTGGCGCCTTCCACTTGGTTCACACATTACAGGAAATCCCAAGTGGTTCCATAGCCTCTCCTAAGCAGCCTTCTGCATCCTGCCTGGTTGGTCGCAAATTCAGGGAGATGCAATGTGACACACACACCCCCAGAACCCCCTCAAGCCTCCCAGTCTTTCAGCAGAGCCACAGCCAGCGCCGCTATCCCTCCTTCCGGTGGCTTCTGAAATACGTGAAGGCAAAGCTGAGAGGGGATCAGGCCCTGCGCGGCTCTTGCCCCCCAACTCCCTCTCTCTTCTCACTTGCCCCTCCTGGTCTGTGCTGGCTGCTGCACATACACAGCCACACCTTCCGAGGGCTTTGAGCAAGCGTTGCACGAGACCCTTCCTCGTCGTTTCCACAATTCCAGGTTTTCCTGGCTGGCAGAGTGTCCCCGTGACCAAGGCAAGAGGAATGAAATGAAAAGGTGAACGGAGGACTTCAGAAGAACGCTGCCCTTTGGGTTTCTCCAGAAGGCAGCGCAGCAAACGGGCACGTGGCACGTTTGAGGCTGGCAGCGGAATCCTTCCCGCACACGTCAGGAGAGCTGCTTGTGCTGGCAGGGATCCTGCTCCTCTCAAGCCACTATCACCTTCCCGGGCGGCCTCTTTGCCGCTCAAAAGGTCACCCTGGTGTGATTTGGCACCCGAATGTGGGTGCAGCGGACCAGATACACAATGTTCACTGCTCCGGACAGCGAGCGAAGCTGGGCTCCTGATCTGAGCTGTTGATGTTGGCTCTTCTTCCTTTCTGACCGGCTGAGCCCTGGCACCAATGCGGTCAGAAATGGAAAATGCCCTTCTCTTCCCTTTTAATTCCGGCTCTGCCCCACTGATTGTGGGAGGGGGGAGAAAGACTGGAGTGGGCAGTCCCCTGGGGCAGACAGAGCCGGTCCTCCCACCCGTCTTGTTTTAATGAACTGGTTTTTCACCTGGGCTAAATTGTCCTCAAGGGGAAAGTAAGGAACATAGAACATAGAATACCAGAGTTGGAAGGGACCTCGGAGGTCATCCAGTCCAACCCCCTGCTCAAGCAGGAGACCCTGTGCCATTCCAGACCAATGGCTCTCCAGTCTCTTCCTAAAAACCTCCAGGGATGGAGCACCCACGACTTCTGGAGGCAAAGCTGTTCCACTGGTTGATTGTTCTCCCTGTCAGGAAGTTTCTCCTTAGTTCTAGGTTGCTTCTCTCCTTGATGAGTTTCCATCCCCAGAAGTGAGAAAAGTGACATAAGAGCACACACACACGCACACGCCAGAAAAGAGGTGTATTTATGAATCTATTTATTAAGAGCACATCCGGGAAGTTTAGGTTTAGGAAAAACAAAATTGCAGAGAGCAGCTGCTTCGGATGCTTCTGCTCTGGTCACCCCCAAGGAGAGCAGCCAGGAGCCGGAGGGGGGTCCCTCTGCAGGGGGGATTCTGGGTGTCCCAAAGTCCCCATCTGCCACGGCCATGCGCTGCCAAAGGGATCCAGACCTGGAGCGAGGACAACGGTGTCTCTGTGCCCAGCCAGGGTGTTCTCCCCGGAAACGGTCCCTCTGGCGTGAAGGTTTTCACGGAGAGACTCGGCTAGGTGGATCTTGCAGCGGCATCTGCAGACACAAAGTGAGGAGGGCGGCTCAGTTACTGCCTGCTTCTAATTCCCAGCAACTAACTCACAAGATGCCAAGAGGGCAGTGAGGAAGCCTCCCACCCCACCCCACCCCCAGGCATGGGAGGGATTTGCTCTAAGTTAGAGATGGATTTTGTTTCTACCGAAGGATCTTGAACCCCACCACCACCTTCCTTCTCTGTGGAAGTGGCTGCATCGAACATTAGTGGTGTGTGTGGATTCAGCTCCTCCCCGCCCCCCCTGTGAATTCGGGCAGCCTTTACAAAAAAAAGGTCCGAAAAATAGGGGAAAAAATGGTCTAGCTGCCTGTGAATCCAATCAAGAGCCAGGAAGGGCTTCGCCCCTTGGAAGCTGCACGGAGGTCGAATATTCGCGGGTGCCCCAAGTGGAAATGCCAAAGAAGATTCTGGCCTGCCTTTTGCCGTTCCCTCAAATGACCCCCCTCCCCTCTCTTCCTCCAGATGCTTCCTCCTCAAGCCCCTCCTGAGAGCCTCCAGTGGCCCTTTAGTTACCAGCCCAGGTGGCATCTGGCTCTGAGCAAGGAAGGACTTGAAAGACCCTGGCCCAAACCACCAGTCTGTCCTTCCCTGGGGACGGTTTTGTAAATGATCAGGAGAAGCTTTTCCCGTGTGGAGGGAATATGCCAAGTGCTTCTTTCTTGGTTTCTCTCCCCCTTCCCCCGCCCACCTTTGACTGAAGCCCACCTTGGCAAAGCCTTACCTTTCCTGGCCAAGAGGAATACCTGCTCTCTGTCTACCTGCATTTCTATAGCAAAGTCAATGAAGGCCTGCCACACGGACGGGGGCACAGTCATCGCCCTGCCTGCAGAAGGGAAGAAGAGGCGGGCCTGAGGGGAACAGGCTTCTTGGGTCTCCCCCGTGTGGAGAACGCCCTGCACGTAGGGTGGACCCCGACGGGCATGAAGACCAGCACCACCTTTTCCATCGAAAGAAGGCCCCGAAGGAGGAGTTCACCCAGAGGGACACGTGACCAGCGTGGGCCCCGTTATGGCCCAGAGGGGCTCCCTGTGCTGAGGGGCATCTGGGGCTGGGCTGGGCTGGAAGGAGAAGCCCAGAGGTGCTCCACAGGCTGGGTGTCAATTTCTTTCAGCAGCTGGAACCAGAAACACAAACCCAGAAACTGTGACACTCTTGTGTCACTCCAGGAAATGCTGTGACGTGGCTGACCTCACGGCCGTCCATGTCTCCCCATCAGGGGGGAGGATCGACCCCCCCCAGGGGGTCACACATTGGTTGCATTGATCTCAAACCCTGTGACTGCTCAGTGCGAGTCCCTCACTGCACCTTAACTGGGCCGCCTGGCTACCCAAAGGGAACAGGTGAAGGAAGACCAGGTGAAGGTGGATGCACCTGGGCACCGTCCCTCTTCTCTCCTGTCCTTTTCCTTTTGCACAAGGAGCCTCACGGAGTGACAGCCTCCTCTGTAATCCAAAATCACCGCTGGCCAGAAAAGGGATGTGCGAATGAAGAAATAAGCCTGGGGCCGTTCTGCTTTCCCGCTTGGCGCAAGGGATGGGGATACTTGCTGGATACTTGCCGTAGATTGACACAAATTTGCAAAATTTGCCATCGTTTTCCTGCAGGTCTTTGACACAGGTCATGACATAGGTCTCGCAATCCGTCTTCCTCCTCTCTATCACTTTGTCCCCCCACTCTGGCAGAAAGAGCAGAAGGAGGCCAGCCCAGGTTAGTGGTGGGGCCAGGCTGTTGCAGAAAGCTTAAACCAGATCCATCCTCTCCTTCTAAGTACATTCTTCAAAGCTAAGCCAATATTTTATTCTGTTATTAACCTCCATTTAACACAGGAGCCACTCATGTAAACGGTGCATCAGAATGAACTGATTAATCTATTACAAACAAATTTTGGCTGATTCAGTCCTAAATGAACAGCTTGAAAGGTTAGCTACCTCTCTCACTGGGCAGAAGTAGCTCAGATGTTTCCACTTTGGGAGACCATCACGAGTCTCCCCGTGGGGCCGCCTTTCCCCAGAGAAACTGACCGGGCTAGATGCCCTCTGGCCAGAGAGGAGCACCTCCAACTCATACCAACCGCTTTTGTACAAGTATATCCCGTTTTCCTGTTTCGTGTAGGTCATCTCCACGTCCATGGTCCCATAGTCCCTGCAGAATTGAGCAACGGAACAAGTCATTAGGTGGCTGCGGAATCAGCCCCAGGGCACTGCTTGTCTCTTGGCCAAAAAAGGCTTTAGGAAGGGAATATGCCAAGAGCAGCATGACTCTCACTCGGTCCCCCTTCAACTGGGGAGGGGTCTCTGCTTCTTGGAACAGCTCTGTCTTCCTGCTAATCTTCACAGAAAATGTTGCTTTTTATCCCCACCGAGATCCCCTGGGCCCACTGCAGACATCCCAGAACAGGCTGGCAAGGCTCAGCCTCTGGCAAAGTTGGTGAGGACATCTCCCCCCCCTCCCTGAAATCCAGCATCCCCACCACTCTCCCAGGCACAAGTGCCCAGCCTCCCACCCACACAGCTGGGGGGCAGAGGGTGGGGGCTGCGGGAACTTACGTCATGAAGTTGGTAGCAACTGTGAAGCTTCCCTCCTCCTGACTGCTGATGTTGGCAGTCATGATCTCCTTAGTCACAAACTGCACCATCCATTCACAGTTGGAGCCTATGCCGAGAACGAACCAGTGCCCTAGAAGCTGAGCACAAAGGCCAGTTAGCCAACCGGGATGCCCCGGTGCGCGTGCCAGGGAAGTTGGACCAGGGCAGCCCCTCTGGACAGCCTGCCTCTTGCCTGGCTTATTGGGGGCTCTTTGGAGAGGCTGCCCGGCTCACTTACCTGCCCAGGAGCACATGGGTCGGACTCCTCAGAGGCGTCAGCAGGTAGGCAGAGGAAGGCGAGCCCCAAGGCAGACAGCCAGAGCAGCTTCATCCTGCCTGGGTGCTTGGTCCCTGCTCATCCAAGTGGAGACACTTAGGGAAGCTGGTTCCCAAAGGTCAGTGGCTTTTATAGCGCTGGGACTTCACTCCCACCCCTGCTGGCCGGCCGGCCGGCATCCTCCTCTGAGCTGCTGTGGCACCCAGAGTGGGCCCAGCACAAAGGGTGATTCTTATCTCAGCCAGCACAAAGGGCCCTTGCTCTGCCTGGCCGGGGAGCCTGGAGGCTTTTGGGTGGCCTCCAGCCAGGAAAGGCCAGCCTTCTCACACACACCCCCAACTCCAGGTCAGGGCTGAGGTTGGCCAAAGGCAGCTGACACCAAGCCTGCCCTCTCTTCTCTGGGCCCTGCGGCTCCCTCCGTTCCCTCACAGCAAGACCGAGGCACACAGAGCAAGGCCCTCCAGCTCAGGCAAAAGTGAAATAATAATAATAATAATTACAGCAACAGTTTTAATGATCATGAGAGGCACAGCAGCTCCACAGGCAGAGAAGCGGGGTGAGCAGGCAGCATTTACATGAGAAACAGCAGTTTTAGGGCTGGACTTGGTTCTAATTCAGAAATTCCTTCTAAGAAGATCCTGTTGTTTAAAGGACCTGTTTTGATGTGCGTTGTAAAAACAAAAGCTTGTATCTGAAATATTACATGCGGCGACTTCTGTGGTTTAGAAGACTGCTGGATCACAAGAAGAGGACCATAACCAGAAGTTTATCCTTTTTAGTTTGCTATTGTTTTGACTTTAACTTTGCACCTCCCCCAGGGACCCCACAAAAAACACTGTAAGAAAAAGGAGAAGTTGTGATCTATTTATTCCACAGAAGGAAAAGGAAGGTGGGCAAGGCAAGTGACCGGGGAGGGGGGGTGCTAAGAGGTGGGAAGGCAGCAATTGTGGCTTCCAGGCTGAAGCATCAGGAACCAGCGAGTCTTTGGCTGGAGTTGGGTTGGGCTGGTTCTCTTCAGTCACTGCAAAATAAAAGAGCAGAATGGGGAACAGAGTCTGTACCCCAAAGTCGCTCTTCCTCCACCCACATTTCTCTTCAGAGCCATCCACACAAACTTTACCAAACTACTCCGTCTGTTTGGATCAGGGATGAATTTAACTCGCAGCAGCTGCAAATTTTACAGCACCCACCACCACCCTTGTTCACCAGGGGGCAGCTTAGAGGCACACAAACAGCTGGAATGCAGCCCCTTCCCCCCCCCCGCCACCATAATAAACACACACACACACCATGCCCCATTTCAACCCTTTGCAAGGCACCCCACTCACCTGATTTGCTTGAAACATTTATCTGCAATGCAGAAAAAATACACTGGTCAGGATTTAGGGACCCCTAAAATACCGTTTAGGGCAGCAGCTGCTTCTCAGCCAAGAGGGAGAGTGCTGGGGGCTGCAACGGCTCCCCTGCCCCCCTCTGGGGCTCACGAGTCCCTTAGCTACAACTTCCTGCTGCTCCCCAGCTGCCCTCCTCCGCCTTCTCTGGGGCTGCCGGATGTCCTATGGGTTCGACCCCCGCAAAAGGATCTCTGAAGCCAAGGCAGGAAAAAGGGACCCTCCACTCACCGGACAAGGGCGGGACCACCAGCTCGCCCATCAGCCCCATCTTCTGGCAATAGGCCTTGAATTTCTCCATGTTCTCACTTCCCTTTGGGTCTTTGCCTGCAGGGGAAAAGGGCACTGAACGTGGGAGCCACTGGGAGGAACACAAGCAGTGCTGGAGATCTGAGTTCAAGGTTTGCTCAGCACTCCTGCAGAAGGGAGCAAGGTTGATGGACAGGCAAGCAATTGGAGCAAGAAAATGAGCCCAGGTTGAAATAGGCAGCCATCCCCACACCCATCATCCACAGTCCCCCTCGCTGGGCAGGCTGAGGCTGCCTCCTGGGCTTCCCCTGACCCTGGTTTCAAGGTTGACTCAGCCTTCCATCCTTCCGAGGTAGGTAAAATGAGGACCCAGATTGTTGGGGGCAATAAGCTGACTTTGTAATAATGCCGCTTGGGGGTGTGTGTGAAAGCCCTAACAAGCAGGCATATATACATAGAATGAAGGCTACTGCTAAGCTTGTAAGCCGCCCTGAGTCTTCGGAGAAGGGCGGGATATAAATGTAATAATAAAAAAAAAGAAGCAGGAGGGCCCTTTGCTTCTGCCAGATCACCCACTGTAAAGCTGGAGACTCCTGCTGGGTGGCATCCCCTTCATCTCCCGCTGGACGTAGACGATGGCGAAGCTGGCATCGCTGGCCACCACCCTCAGGTCCTTTTTGCCCGTCTCTGCAAGAAGGGGAAGCAGCCAGAGCCCCAGTCAGTAGCCCCCCTTCCTCTGGGCCCTTCTCCCCACCCACCACCCACCCACCCTCTCTGGAAAATCAAATGGGGCACTCTGCACATGCTCAGGATCACACTCATCTTCTCTAACACCTCTTTGGGAAAAAGAAAGCCCTGGTTCAGGGTCCAAGCAAGGGGTCTCCCTCCGTACCGTCATTTGCGGTAAAGTGTCCCGGTTGCTCGGTCTTCATATAGGTGCCCTTCATCCCTTCGCAATTTTCTCCTCTTGGAAGCAGCAAAGAGAAGCAAAGTGGGGGGGGGGCTGTTTCTGGCTGGCAAAAGAGTCGCCCTCTCTGGGCCTGCGTTGCATGGCTATCATTTTTCCCCATCTTGTGGGGGGGGGAGCGGATTCCAGTTGCCCTCAGGAGATTTAGACCTGGGGCACCACCAGGAATCCGGAGGGTGTTTGCTGCACTTGCCTTAAATCAGGGCTGGGTGAGCCGGTGTGCCCCCACCGCCCCCCAAGTTGTCAGGGAAAGAGGGCAGTACTATTGGGGGGACAGGATCAAGGAGGGGTCGAACCGCAAAAGGTATTTACAATAGGTAGTAAGTTTCTATTTCCAGGTTGCCATTTGGTAAGGGGACGATTCGGCCGGCCGGTGTTGTGATGATGTCCTTCAGGCTCTGAAGCATCGGATCGGTGGAGGCGAGTGCCAGGACGTGCCACTTCCCTGCAAACTGCAAAGGCCCCTCTGGATTAGACTGGCAGGCCAGCCCCCTCCCCCCCCTAGCCCTCGCCCTCCTGAGGCAGTTGGGGAGATACATTTTGCCCCGGGAATGGCTGCTGCTCCTGCCCGACAGAGAGAGGGCAGAGAACAGACCACAGTGAAACTGTAAAACTCTGGCATTGATGTTGCTGAGGTAGACTGCGCTTGAATATGGAGGGACAGTTTGGCTGAGGACCACAGAATGTCCACAGCCAGATGTGTGCACAAAGGCTGAAGCTTAGGAGTTGGGCTTGCAAGCTCCCACCCACACCTGCAGCCCTGGAAGTGGCTCGGACATCCCCAAGCCCCGCTTCCCTGCAACCGGTACCCTTTTAAGGTCGAAATTTGGATCCACTTCCACGTTGGCCTGGACACCAAACATGCAGAACGTGGCGAGGCTGAGCAGGGTGGCCTTCATGCTGGTGGGTCTGCCTTGGTGCTCCTCGTGTGCCGGTAGGGTGGCAGAAGAAGCAGAGATTTATATCCCTCCCTTATGCAACACTTTGGGCAACTGGTGTCTGGTAACAGGGCATTAAGGGATAAGAGGTGCTGCAGCTGACCCACCCCAGGGAGGAGGAGGAGGAGGAGGAGGAGGAGGAGGAAGCACAGCCTGCAACCCAACCTCCCTTTTATCTAAATCCTCTCTAATTCTCTCTCTCTCTCTCTCTCTCTCTCACACACACACACACACACACACACACACACACACACACACAAACACACACACAGAGGAAAAAACCCACCTTCTACTTGGGCAGGTCAAGAAAACGTGTTGCAGATTCTTTGCTACTGTTTAGTAAACAAAAGCAGGGGCACTGTGTGTGTCTGTGTGTGTGTGTGTTTGGGCTTTGAAAGGGGAGTGTGCAGGGGGGAGCCTGTCCAGCTGCTGACACATCAGCCAGGCCAGGAAGGCCAACAGGATCTGACCCTTTGAGAGGGTCAGCGAGAGCAAAGTGGCATCCTTGCATTTTTAGTGGTGCAAGAAGAGATTTGGTGGAACCTTAAAACCTCCCTCGGGCCCGAAAGACCCCAGCCCTGATGCCACCTCCCCCCTCCCCACGGCAAGGCAGCAGCAGTGACACCGGTCTGTGTTACATTTTATTTTATTGTTGCTGTTATTAATATTTCCAGGCCAGGACAAAGGCTGCTACTTGAGGAGAGAGGCGGGAGGGGTGCTGGGCTGGAAGGGAAAGGAGGCCACATGGAGAGTTCCAGCCCTGTGGGAAGGCAGAAGCCAGAAGCCGGGCGAGTAGCTGCAGAGGGAAAAGGAAGGGAAAGTTATTTCAAGATACTTTCTGCTTTTTTAAAAAAAATACAGTGTCTTTATTACTTTTCAAAAGAAACATTAAAATGGCAACTAATGTAAAGAGAAAAGAAGAAGAAAAATAAAAGAAGTGACAAAAAAAATTACATTCCCGGACACTTTCCGCCAAGCGAAAGCCAGCAGAGAAGCCACTCACCTAGGCAGTTTCTCCCATGCACAGGTCTGCTCGGAAGGAAGACAGGAAAAGGGATCAGCCGCTGTGGCCCCCCCCAAGCAACCCCCCCCACCTGCCAGCCCGGCCCCGGCCAAGCCTGCCCGCCGGGCGCTCTCACCAGTCCGGGGCAGGAGGAGGAGATCTTCCTGGGCAAGGCCCTGCCCCAAGGCCGCCTGGGTGAACTTCGCCAGCAGTTCCGGGCGCAGCTGCTTCTGCCTCCCTGGCACCAGAAAGCAGAGCGGGTGAGGGTCCCTGGCAGTGCCCGCCTGGGAGAGGGCTGGGGAAGCGCTGGCTGCACCTACCGTACAGGGTGACCATGGTGAAGGTGTCGCCCCCCTTGGTGATGGTGTCCCCCAGCAGCGCAAACTCGTCGTAGTTGGTCTCCAGCACCCGGATGTTGTGGGAACTTCCTGACCCTGAAAGAGGAGCAGGTGAGGGGAAAAGGGCCCCTAGCCAGGGCCCACGGGGGGGGGGGGGAACGGTTGGGGACCCCTCCCTTAGGCCCAACCCGCTTGGCAGCCACGTTGCCCTCCTTGCGACGGGCAGGGAATTGTCTCCATAGGGGGAATCCGTATCCCCGGGGCTTCCAGACTTCCCAGGAGTCCCATTATGGGGCTGGGGCTGATGGGAATGGGTGCCCCATGCATAGGAGAAGGGGAGGGCGGGGGGGCAGGGACAAGGAAGAGGGGCAAAGCAAGCAGCTGGGGAGGGGGGGATGGGCTGGGGGCACCGCTGCCATCAGCATCTGCCTGGTGGGCAAGAAGGCTGCTCCGGGGGCTCCCTTGCTGCCTTTCTGCTCCTCCAGCCTTTTCCCCCTCCTGGGGGCTCTGGGCAGGACAGGAAGGAGGGGGCTAATCCCTCTGGCCAGAAAATGGTGGAAGTTGGACCGGGGCCTGCAAACCCGTTTCCTCCTCCTGGCAGTCCAGACTGTTCGACCAGCCCCTTTTGCACCGAGCTGAGCAGGAACAGTGGGAAAGAGGGAGGGGTCTTCGGATGGGTGGGAGAGGGGCTTCCACATACAAGGGCTGGTGTAGGTGAAGCGGCCGGGCTCATCTGTCCGGAAGAAACGGGTCCTCTTGGTCTCGCACTGGTCAAGCCTGGCAGGAGGAGACGCAGCGGTCAGGCAAGGAGGCGGCCACAGCCGGCTTGGCTCAGGGGCGAAGCGCCAACTCATCCGGGCAGCCCCTGGCCCTGAGTCCCCCCCTCCAGGAGAGCAGGGACCCCCCCCCCAGTGAGGCCTTCCAGCGCAGCCTCCTTACTTGGGGTAGGTGGAGGCGATGTCCAGGTTCCCGTCTTCCGTGGCGGTGACGACCGTGGTGCACATCTTGATCACCTGCCTTTTCTCTCTGAACCAGCGGGAGTTGGAGGCCAGGCCGATGCTGTACCAGGTGCCTGTGAACTGAGGGGGGGAGGGTCACCCCTTGAGCCCCCCCCCAGCACCCTCTCCAGGGCTCAGACAACCCCAGCCAGGAGGGCATTTGGGAGAAGAGAGCACATGAGGAAGTTTGACTGGGGCCAGTTGGTGCTCTTGGCCACTCCAGACCCCAAAGTTTATTTCTCCCGATGGACAGAAGGCAGCTGGCTTCCTTCCAGCAGAGCTTTTAATCTCTCTCTCTCTCTCTCTCTCTCTCTCTCTCTCTCTCTCTCTCTCTCTCTCTCTCTGTGTGTGTGTGTGCGCGTGTGTCCCCGTGCCCGCAAGCACTTCAATTACAGCCTCCAATTCCCTTCCTCCCCTGCACCCCTAGGACAAACCTTCTGCAGCTCAACACTTTGCAAAGAGTTTGGCAAGTGACAGGGGCCTTTCGTCCATATTCTGTGCACGCACCCACACACAAACACCCACACACAGAGAGAGACAAACACACACTGCCAAAGTACTTCCCACCCACCAGCTCAGCTGAGGAGCCCACTCAGACTTCTGCGCCAGGAACCAAGGGCGCCACGTTGGCACTCCCGTTACCTGCTCTTGCTGGAAGTCAGCCTGCACGGGCATCTCGGCCCCCACCTGGAGCAGGCAAAGCAGGGCCAAAAGGGCAGCTGGCTGGGCCCACATGCTGAAGTCCGTTCCGTGGCTCTGCCTGGTGTGGCGTCTCTGCAAAGGCTTCCCCAGGAACGGTCAGCCAGATACCAGGGCAGCCGGCTATATATATTGGCCAGCCAAGGGGCAACCCTGTGCTGGAGGCCGGCCCCTGCTTCCCCCAGCCCCCTCCCGGCAGAATGATGCAAGCCGAAGGCATGGAAACAGAACGGGCAGCTGGGCCCTCTGCGCTGCTCCGTGGGGCCCAGCTGTGCGAGCGTTCGCCCGCAGGACCATCGGGGCGACCCCTGCTGGAAGGCGGAGGAGCTGCCTCCACCCCCACCGCCATCATCCTCCAGGCTGTGTGCAGAGGGACACCCCCTCCCTCTCTGACTCTGGCCCTGCTGTGCCTCCTTCAACGGGACACAGGGGAGCATGGAAGGCGGCCACGGGAGGAGTGCCTGCCCACAGCAGCCAGGCCTTGGCTGCCCCTCACCCCGATGCCAAGCCCGCCTGGGGGGGCATTTTGCTGGCAGAGACTCTCTGGTGTGTTCATTGTGGTTGGCAAGCAGAACGGGAATGGCAGCAGTGGATCAACTGGAAGGTCCAGCCCCATTGTCCATTCTGCAATGCCAAGGAAGCCTAAAACCCCTGCGGGAGGGGGGCTGCTGCATGGGCAGTTGGGGGGGAAATGGTCTGGAGTCCCTGGAGGAGAGGCCGGATGGCTGTTTAGCAAACAAACATTGTCAGCCCTCACTCGGCTTCCTAACTGAGTCTGAAAGAGGGCAAAACAGATTCCGGCAGCCGAGTCGGACCCATTCTCAGGCACAGCTGGATGGGGGGGCAGGATGGGGGAGGGGAGGACAGGGAGCTGCAGATCTGGGTGGGGGGGCGTGCTTGGGAAGGGAGACAGGGAATAGCCACCCTATTAGGGAGCTGGCCGAGGCTGGAGGAGCATCTGGGTCCAGCAGCAGTTACTCCTGCCTCAGCGCAGCTCAGCCTGGCCAAAGGAAGGCCAGCTGCTTCTCCTCCTTCCCAGCCAGCAAGAGAACCACTGCCTTCGGACGCAGCTGGAGGCGGCCGCCCCCTTTGGAGCCAGAGGGACACGGCTGGGGGTGCTGGATGAACAGCCCGTGCAGAGGCTTCCTGCAGCTGGAACAGCAAAACAAGCCAGCCGCCAAGAGAAGAGACTGGACGGGGGGGGGGGGGCAGCCAGCGCTTTCCAGAACTGCCTTCTCAGCAAAAGCCGAGAACAGTCTAGCCGTGAAGGCTGGGCAG
Source organism: Vipera berus (assembly GCF_964194415.1). Taxonomy (NCBI): domain Eukaryota; kingdom Metazoa; phylum Chordata; class Lepidosauria; order Squamata; family Viperidae; genus Vipera; species Vipera berus. The sequence continues at coordinate 12,234,975 of NC_138218.1, forward strand.
CTGAGTGGGGGTGGGGGGGGCTCTTTGGCCCTGGGGGTGGGGGGCAGGAACTCTGCGAGAAAACAATGCCCAGGTGCACACAGCCTGGTGGTCCCTGGGAGGGGGGGAGAAAGCTTGGGGGGGCATGAGACACGAGAGCAGCTGAGCCCAGAGTTTCTTCCTCCTGCTCCCCACCCCCCACCCTGCCCTCTTAAGGGCCCCTCCCGCCAGAGGGCTTCTTAGGGGAGGGGGGGAAAGCTCATTATAGGCCCTGTTCTACCTTCCAGCAAGCAGCTCAAGCTTTTTAGCTAATATCCCTTTTTTGCAAATATCAGTAATGTCAAATTGGGTCTTCTTGTTTTATTTTCATGGGAACAGAGAGAAGGAAAGGGCTGGTAATTTCTGTTTCTTGAGTGTCCACACTTGACACAGGTGGAGCGTCGGGCCGCTGATGACTCCTGCTATCCCGTGTATTTCGTTTCTGGAAAGCAGAAAGGGAAAATACAGGGGGGTGGGAGGATCTGCCCCTGAAAGGCCACTGCTTGCCCTCCTGCAGCCCCCCAGCAAGCCTTTGTACTCGTTGCCTATCAGCCAGCGGGGGAAGCAAAGCCTCTGGCCGTGTGTTCAGGTCCTGGGCCTGGAGACTCCGCCGAGGAGGCACTGAAGCTGGCAACTCACCGTCAAGGATGTGGAATTGGTCAGCCGTGCTACAAAATCCTGCATGGAGGAGAAAGTCAGACTGGCGATTCTAGCGGATTCAACTCATCTGCTCACAAGCATCAGCGGCACCGGCTTACCCCGGACCGGGCACTGCTTGGGTGGAATGGCTTTCGAAGGGCCGCGACAGGCCCTTCGCTTGGCCCAGCTGGACGTTTAGGAATAAGGGGAAGCACTCTGTTGCCGCCCAGGAGCTGCCTGGGTCTTGCACGGCCCAGGGAGCGCCAACCTTCCCTCACAAGTGCAAAGAGCTGCCCGCACCATAGACGGGGTAATAAAAGATGTAGTCATCGCTGATGCCAATGGCAGTCATGGCAGCTTCGAACTTCTTCAGGGCATCATTTGCCACCTCTGCCGTTCGTCCTTCCGGAGGTTTTGCAAAAGAAAGAAGCATCAGAGGGGGCCCCCCACAAGTCTCCCTCCCTCCCCTTCCCTCAAGCAGCTGAAGAGCTTTTGCAGGCCAACTTCCCTACGGAACAGGCTGGCTCCAGCACGCATTGCTCCTTCAGAGACAGCCCAGGCCCCCTCCTCAGGATTTGCCCACCCTGAAAGGGAGGAGGCTGCACGGAGGGCACTGTCACCCCCTCCCCCAAAGGTTCGCCTTCCCTGGATCTCCTCCCAGTCCCGGGTCAGCACAGCCCACCGGCGTAAGTCTGCAACTTTCATTCACACCGTAAAGCTTGGCTGAGATCTTGCGGTTCTTCTGGAAGTACAAGATGGCGTAGCTGCTGTAGTCTGTGTCTCCCACCACCACGTCCACTGGGACAGCGCGGCCTGGAGGGGGGACCACAGGGAGATCAAGGCGCAGCTTGTCCTGCGAGGGCCACAGGAGAGCCATGAGCCTTCTCCTTTCCTGCCTCTCACCTTTCAAGAGGTACCGCCCTGGGGTCTTGCCAGCAAAATAGCTCTGCTTGATGTTCCAGCAAATCCCCTCCCTGCAGAGACGAAGGTGGCATCAGCCCACCGAGGCAGGACAGACAGACGAAGAGACTCTATCTGTCCAAAATGACCAAAGTTGGGACAGTTGCGGAACAGACTCCTGCAAGACCGGGTTGGTTCCCCCCCACCCAAATTGCCTGTTAGGCTGAGCACACACACCTCCCCCGCGCCCCGCCCTGAGAGCGGGTCCCCGAAACACTCACAGAGGCCGGAAGGTGCTAAAGAGCAGCGAGCCGCTGTCAGCCACCGACACAACCACGTTGGTGGCTTCCACCCGGTAGCCATTTTCACGCAGGTAAAGACAATCAGAGGCCACCCCCACCAGGAACCACTTCCCTGCAAACTAGGAAATGAAGGAGATGCCCATCTTGTCACACACACACACACACACACACACACACACCACATTGGCCCCCAGTGGATTAGAGGTTGCGTGGCTGGGTTTCCTTGCATTATTTCTGCAACTTTCTCCCCTCCAGCCCCAAACCACACTTAAAAGGTGGCACAGTTGCAAAAGCTAAGCCTAAGATCTGGTTCAGCAAATTGTATTTTTAAAATGCCACAGGCATCAGCTATTTTAAAATAAATACTTTATTCTTTTATTTACCGAAACAAGATAGTATATTGACTCCTGTGGAGTGAACAGTGATAGAAAAAACTTGAAACTGAGTAAACAAAATGGGCATGCTCTGATTTAAGATTTTATTACAACAAAAGCAAGGAGGAAGAGAAGGTGCGTACTGCGTGAGTTCCTCTTATCAAGGGAGCTGCCTCCTTCGCACTGTGGCTTTCTTTGTCCAGAGTTTGGCAGGGAGAGTGGAGCTGAGCAAACAGGAGCGATAAGGAACGGCCTAACAAGCACTGCTCTATGAGGGGATCAGGATTAAGGGCTTGCAGCCTAGGATATCTGCTAGATCCCTGGAAAGGGGGGGGTAGGAGAAGAGGCCCTTCCGAAACGCAGCAATACAAATAAGGCTGGTTGGCAGCACTAAGAGAGGCCCCTTTAGCCCAGCGCAGGACAGACTCTGAGGGCCCCTTGCCCTCTCAGAGCACCCACCGAATGAGACCCCCACTTCCCCCCTCACCTGGGCGGGATCAAACCGTTCCTGGGCGCTGATGTTGTCGATGGGGCTATTGGGGGGTTTGGGCCTCCGAGCCCAGGAGGGCGAAGCCAGCAAAAGCCCAGCCAGGAGAAGAACAGCAATCGGCGCCATGGCGGGACGGCAATGACCGGCAGGGCTCGGGGTGCCCTTGGGCACAGGAGGGTGGGCGGGCGGGCTCCCAGTTAGCCATTAATCCGGCTTCCCGGAAAAGGCCACTGGGGAGATCCAGAATGGAGGCACATCATCCGTCTTTCCGTAGTTCCCGCACATGCTTGATACACCCCCTCTAGGGAGGCCCCCTGTTGCCTCAGCACCATCAGTCTTGCTGAGCAAACAGTTCAGATTTATGCCAGTTGCAGTGTCCTGGGTTGACGTGATCCCTTCTGCAACCTTCTGAAAAGCAAATGGGGAAGCCAGATCCAATTAATAACAGTGTGACTCAACCACCGCAGTGATTCACCTAACAACTGTGGCAAGAAAGGTCATAAAATGGGGCAAAATTCATTTAACAAATGTCTCAGCAAAAGGAATTGTGGTCCTAAGTTGAGGACTACCTGTAAACCTTTTTTAATGGATTTCAAAATTATTGTTCCAAATCTTTATTATTAGAAGCCTTGTAAGTATAGGGTTGAGAAGGGTTTTTTTTTTCTTTTTCCTTTTTTTTGTTTTTAATATATGTTTAATACTATTAAGGTTTGTTTCATTCTATATAAGCTAGAGAGTGTCCTTTTCTTATTCTAGTTTTTTTATATATATATATTTAATATTGTTAAGGTTTGTTTTATCCTATATAAGCTAGAGAGTGATGGATTTTAGAATTTATAGTTGTTAGTATATGGCTGCTTAGGTTTGCTTTTTTTTATATATATATACCTTGTATTCAGCTCTGGGAAGTAGGGGGGGGAGGGGGGGAGGTAGGGGGGGGAGGAGGGAGGGGGGAGGAGGGGAGGTAGGGGGGGAGGAGGGAGGGGGAAGGGGGGTTTTTCAAGGGAAAATTGTATTTTAAAACTTTTCAATTAAAAAAAAAAAATACAAAAAAACTAAAAAAAACAATATATAAAAAGTAGAAAAAAAAAATAATAAAAACTAAATAATAAAAAAGAAAATAAAAAAAAAAGAAAAAAACAAAATAAAAAAAAAAATAAAAAAAAAAGAAGCCTTGTTATTAATATTAATAGAGCAACGGGAGGCCCAGGGGCTGCAGAACAGGCACGGAAGAAGGAATCCTGCTTCAAAACCAGTTAAAAACACCTACGAAGATTTTAGTGCAGAAAACATTGCCCTCCTGTGGTCAAGACAGGAATAGCAGCCACACAAGGAAATAAAACCTTTTCAATGGGATTTTAAGCTTATTATTCTGTACCTTTACTATTTAGAAGCCTTGTTATGAATATTAATAGGGCAATGGAGACCCATGGGCTGCAGAACAGGCAGAGAAGAAGCCTTAAGTCGAGTTAAAAAGCCCTATGATGATGGCTTGAGTAGATGCGGAATAATAATCTTAAAATGCCATTAAAAGGTTTTATTTCTTTTTGTGGCTGCAATACACGCTCTGACCACAGGATGGCAGAGTTTTCAGTCCCTTATTGAGGCCATCAAAAAGACTGCAGTGCTAACGCTAAGGGACGGGAATAGGGGAATAGCAGACACACACGCCTTTTTAGAGCGTTTTAGCAGTTATTCATTATCTGCTTTAATAGTTTTCTTATCAAAATTAATATTGGTCCAAGAGGCGCTGGGGCTGCAGAAGAGCCACCGAAGGAAACTTATTGAAATGGCTTAAAGCGAGCCAAAGAAGCTTATTCCCAGCTGTCTAGCATATAGTAAAGGACAGAAAGCAGAAGTTTCCCCCCTTGATGAAAAGAAAAGACCACAACAGATCAAAATACTCTTTTACAAACACTGTTTTATTGTTTACAAAAAAACTGGGGAGTACAATATGATGACAACGCCTCGCCCCTGATTCGACGAAGCCCCGAAGTGCCGCATAGCAACAAAACCACCGAAACTCTTTGCGCCTTTTGAGGCGATGAGCCGCATATCGCCTTCACCTCATGGCCGCGGGCTTCCCCCTCTCCAGCCGTCTCTCAGAGACCTTCTCGGCATGGCCGACTTCCTCTCAGACATGCGCAATAGTCCTCCACTGCCCTTACGGTGCGACCTCCCTGGCATGGCTAACTTCCTGTCCGTCGCCATCGCCGTCCTTCCACTTCTATTGGGAACGACCTTCCCGGCATGGCCGACTTCCTGTCAGACATGCGCAGTACTCCTCCCCTGCCCTACCCCCACCGACCTCCCCAGTATGGCCAACTTCCTGTCCGTTTCCGTGGCCGTCCTTCCACTTCTATTCAGAACGACCTTCCCGGCATGGCCGACTTCCGGTCAGACATGCGCAGTAGTCCTCCACTGCCCTCCCCAGCGTGGCTAACTTCCTGTCCGTCTCCGTGGCCGTCCTTCCACTTCTATTCAGAACGACCTTCCCGGCATGGCCGACTTCCGGTCAGACATGCGCAGTAGTCCTCCACTTCCCTACCCACCGACCTCCCCAGCGTGGCTAACTTCCTGTCCGTTTCCGTGGCCGTCCTCCCACTTCTATTCAGAACGACCTTCCCGGCATGGCCGACTTCCGGTCAGACATGCGCAGTAGTCCTCCACTGCCCTCCCCACCGACCTCCCCAGCGTGGCTAACTTCCTGTCCGTCTCCGTGGCCGTCCTTCCACTTATATTCAGAACGACCTTCCCGGCATGGCCGACTTCCGGTCAGACATGCGCAGTAGTCCTCCACTGCCCTACCCACCGACCTCCCCAGCGTGGCTAACTTCCTGTCTGTCTCCGTGACCGTCCTTCCACTTCTGTTCAGAACGACCTTCCCGGCATGGCCGACTTCCTGTGCCTAAGGGGGCGGCTGGATGCCGGTGGTTTCGACGGTACGAGAGACCGGGAGGCCGAGTCTCTTTGTACCCTCTCCATCTCAGAGGGAGAAAAACAAGACGCCAAATGGGGAACATAGAGATAAAGTTCATGTATTTGCAACATAAAATTCAGGGATTCCTTTTCAGGCTTAGTTGCGGCGTCTGCATTTCTAAAATGGCACTCGGGCGCTGTTTTACAGCCGGAGGGGGCAAGACGAGTTCAGGGGACAGAAGGGTCGGGATTTTGAGCTTATTCTTCTGCATCTTTATTGTTAGATGCCTTGATGTTAATCATGATAGAGCAACGGGAGGCCCAAGGGCTGCAGAACAGGCACTGAAGAAGGAAACCTGCTTCAAAAGCCTTAAACCGAGCTAAAAAGGACTATGATGGCCTCAGTGCTAATGCTATGGGACAGAAAGCGGTGCCCTCCAGTGGACAAGGCAGAGAATAGCAGCCACACAAGGAAATAAACCTTACCCCAAAGAGGGCAAAAAAGTCAGGCTTTCCAAACAGCACAAAGTCATCAGAATGTTGCTCTTGCACTCTGTCAGCCAAAGAGGCCCCCAAAACCAGACTTTCCCTAGAAAGAAAGGATTTATTTATTTTATTTTATTTTAATCCCATTTATATCCCGCCCTTTTCCGAAGACTCAGGGCGGCTTACAATTTAAGCACAAACCTTAAATTTACTTTTTTGCCCTCTTTTGGGTAAGGAAAGACTAGGGCCTGAGGCTTGACAAATTTTGGGGTTAGAATAGAGTTAGGTCAACGTAAGGCTGCATTCTGATGATTTTGCCCCCCAAATAACCAACATAGTTCTCAAATTGGGAAAGCATGACTTTTTTGCCCTTTTTGGGGCAAGGTTTATTTCCTTGTGTGGCTGCTATTCCGGCCTTGAAACACAGAAGGGCACTTTTGCTAAGGGATGGAAAACTGTGCCATCCTGTGGTCACATCTGGTATTGCAGCCACAAAAAGAAATAAAGCTTTTAATAACATTTTAACATTATTATTCTGTATATTTTGAAGCTATCATAGGCTTTTTAAACTCGGTTTAAGGCTTTTGAAGCAGGTTTCCTACATCTGTGCCTATTCTGCAGGACCTGGGCCTCCCGTTGCCCTTCTAGAGTTATTAATAAGTGTTTTAACAACAAAGATAATAATAATAACAATAGCAAACTTAAAACCATTAAAATGGTTTTTCTTTTGTGTCTGCAATACCTGCTCTGACCACAGGATGGCACAGTATAGATTTCCTGTCTTTTAGAAATAGTATTGAGGCCATCACAAAGGGTAATGCTATGGCGCAGTAAAGAGTGCCCTCCAGTGGTCAATGTATGAATTGCACCCACACAAGGAAATAAACCATTTTAATACAACACTTTAAACCATTTAACACTTTTCTAACCCTAAAAGTCAGGCGGTAGTCTCTCCTTACCCAAAAGAAGGCAAAAAAGTCAGGCTTTCCCTAGACATGAAAGACTATGTTAGTTATTTTGGGGGCAAAGTAATCAGAATGCAGCCTTACATCAACCTAACTCTTTTCTAACCCCAAAGTGAGTAAAAGGTCAGGCTGTAGTCTTTCCTTACCCAAAAGAGGGCAAAAAAGTCATGCTTTCCCAAGGTAGAACAGCCTATTTTGCTCACTTTGGAGACAAAGTCATCAGAATGCAGCATTATGTCGTCCTGACATTCTGCCAGCCAAAAAGGCCCCAAAGGCCAGGCTTTGCCCTCCAGTGGGCAAGGTAGGAATAGCAGTCACAAAAGGAAATACACCATTCCAATGCAATCTGAAAGTTTGGGGATGTGATTAATATACAGCATTACATCATACTTGGCACAATGCCAAGGAAAAAGCCCTAGAAATAAAAGATGATGTCGCCTACTATAGAGGCGATGTCATTGGAATGCAGCATTACATCATCCTTGGCACAATGCCAAGGAAAAAGCCCTAGAAATAAAAGATGATGTCGCCCACTATAGAGGCGATGTCATTGGAATGTAGCATTACATCGTCCTTGCCACAATGCCAAGGAAAAAGCCCTAGAAATAAAAGATGATGTTGCCTACTATAGAGGCGATGTAATTGGAATGCAGCATTACATCGTCCTTGGCACAATGCCAAGGAAAAAACCCTAGAAATAAAAGGTGATGTCGCCCCCTTTAAAGGCGATGTCATTGAAATGCAGCATTACATCGTCCTTGGCACAATGCTGTATATGTGATTAATATACAGCAGCTTAATGCTTGCCTTGGCTTAATGCTGCCTTGGCTTAATGCTTGCCTTGGCTTAATGCTGTATATGTGATTAATATACAGCATTAAATCATACTTGGCAGAATGCCAAGGCAAAAGCCTTAAAAATAAAAGATGATGTTGCCTACTATAAAGGCGATGTCATTGGAATACAACAATACATCATACTTGGCACAATGCCAAGGCAAAAGCCTTAGAAATAAAAGATGATGTCGCCTACTGTAGAGGCGATGTCATTTGAATGCAGCATTACATCGTCCTTGGCACAGTGCCAAGGCAAAAGCCTTAGAAATAAAAGATGATGTCGCCAACTATAGAGGCGACGTCATTGGAATGTAGCATTACATCGTCCTTGGCACAATGCCAAGGCAAAAACCCTAGAAATAAAAGGTGATGTCGCCCCCTTTAAAGGCGATGTCATTTGAATGCAGCATTACATCATCCTTGGCACAATGCCAAGGTAAAAACCCTAGAAATAAAAGATCATGTCGCCCACAATAGAGGCGATGTCATTGGAATGTAGCATTACATCGTCGTTGGCACAATGCCAAGGCAAAAACCCTAGAAATAAAAGGTGATGTCGCCCCCTTTAAAGGCTATGTCATTTGAATGCAGCATTGCATCATCCTTGGCACAATGCCAAGGCAAAAGCCTTAGAAATAAAAGATGATGTCGCCTACTATAAAGGCGATGTCATTGGAATATAGCATTACATCGTCCTTGGCACAATGCCAAGGCAAAAGCCTTAGAAATAAAAGATGATGTCGCCCCCTTTAAAGGCTATGTCATTTGAATGCAGCATTACATCGTCCTTGGCACAGTGCCAAGGCAAAAGCCTTAGAAATAAAAGATGACGTCGCCTACTATAGAGGCGATGTCACTGGAATACAGCATTACATCATACCTGGAAAAATGCCAAGGCAAAAGCCTTAGAAATAAAAGATGATGTCGCCTACTATAGAGGCGATGTCATTGGAATGTAGCATTACATCGTCCTTGGCACAATGCCAAGGCAAAAACCCTAGAAATAAAAGATGATGTCGCCTACTATAGAGGCGATGTCATTGGAATGCAGCATTACATCATACCTGGCACAATGCCAAGGCAAAAACCCTAGAAATAAAAGATGATGTCGCCTACTATAAAGGCGATGTCATTTGAATGCAGCATTACATCGTCCTTGGCACAGTACAAAGGCAAAACCACTAGAAATAAAAGATGATGTCGCCTACTATAGAGGCGATGTCATTGGAATATAGCATTACATCGTCCTTGGCACAATGCCAAGGCAAAAGCCCTAGAAATAAAAGATGATGTCGCCTACTATAAAGGCGATGTCATTGGAATACAGCATTACATCATACTTGGCACAATGCCAAGGCAAAAGCCTTAGAAATAAAAGATGATGTCGCCCACTATAGAGGCGATGTCATTTGAATGCAGCATTACATCGTCCTTGGCACAGTGCCAAGGCAAAACCACTAGAAATAAAAGATGAAGTCGCTTACTATAGAGGCGATGTCATTGGAATATAGCATTACATCGTCCTTGGCACAATGCCAAGGCAAAAGCCCTAGAAATAAAAGATGATGTCGCCTACTATATAGGCGATGTCATTGGAATACAGCATTACATCATACTTGGCACAATGCCAAGGCAAAAGGCTTAGAAATAAAAGATGATGTCGCCTACTATAGAGGCGATATCACTGGAATACAGCATTACATCATACCTGGAAAAATGCCAAGGCAAAAGCCTTAGAAATAAAAGATGATGTCGCCTACTATAGAGGCGAAGTCATTGGAATGCAGCATTACATCGTCCTTGGCAAAATGCCAAGGCAAAAACCCTAGAAATAAAAGATGATGTCGCCCCCTTTAAAGGGGATGTGATTAATATACAGCATTACATCATACTTGGCACAATGCCAAGGCAAAAGCCTTAGAAATAAAAGATGATGTCGCCTGCTATAAAGGCGATGTCATTGGAATGCAGCATTACATCATCCTTGGCACAATGCCAAGGCAAAAGCCTTAGAAATAAAAGATGATGTCGCCTACTATAGAGGCGATGTCATTGGAATGCAGGATTACATCGTCCTTGGCACAATGCCAAGGCAAAAGCCCTAGAAATAAAAGATGATGTCGCCCCCTTTAAAGGGGATGTCATTTGAATGCAGCATTACATCGTCCTTGGCACAGTACAAAGGCAAAAGCCCTAGAAATAAAAGATGATGTCGCCTACTATAGAGGCGATGTCACTGGAATACAGCATTACATCATACCTGGAAAAATGCCAAGGCAAAAGCCTTAGAAATAAAAGATGATGTCGCCTACTATAGAGGCGATGTCATTGGAATGTAGCATTACATCGTCCTTGGCACAATGCCAAGGCAAAAACCCTAGAAATAAAAGATGATGTCGCCTACTATAGAGGCGATGTCATTGGAATGCAGCATTACATCATACCTGGCACAATGCCAAGGCAAAAACCCTAGAAATAAAAGATGATGTCGCCTACTATAAAGGCGATGTCATTTGAATGCAGCATTACATCGTCCTTGGCACAGTACAAAGGCAAAAGCCCTAGAAATAAAAGATGATGTCGCCTACTATAAAGGCGATGTCATTGGAAAACAGCATTACATCATACTTGGCACAATGCCAAGGCAAAAGCCTTAGAAATAAAAGACGATGTCGCCTACTATAAAGGCGATGTCATTGGAATACAGCATTACATCATACTTGGCACAATGCCAAGGCAAAAGCCTTAGAAATAAAAGATGATGTCGCCCACTATAGAGGCGATGTCATTTGAATGCAGCATTACATCGTCCTTGGCACAGTGCCAAGGCAAAACCACTAGAAATAAAAGATGAAGTCGCTTACTATAGAGGCGATGTCATTGGAATATAGCATTACATCGTCCTTGGCACAATGCCAAGGCAAAAGCCCTACAAATAAAAGATGATGTCGCCTACTATATAGGCGATGTCATTGGAATACAGCATTACATCATACTTGGCACAATGCCAAGGCAAAAGGCTTAGAAATAAAAGATGATGTCGCCTACTATAGAGGCGATATCACTGGAATACAGCATTACATCATACCTGGAAAAATGCCAAGGCAAAAGCCTTAGAAATAAAAGATGATGTCGCCTACTATAGAGGCGAAGTCATTGGAATGCAGCATTACATCGTCCTTGGCAAAATGCCAAGGCAAAAACCCTAGAAATAAAAGATGATGTCGCCCCCTTTAAAGGGGATGTGATTAATATACAGCATTACATCATACTTGGCACAATGCCAAGGCAAAAGCCTTAGAAATAAAAGATGATGTCGCCTGCTATAAAGGCGATGTCATTGGAATGCAGCATTACATCATCCTTGGCACAATGCCAAGGCAAAAGCCTTAGAAATAAAAGATGATGTCGCCTACTATAGAGGCGATGTCATTGGAATGCAGGATTACATCGTCCTTGGCACAATGCCAAGGCAAAAGCCCTAGAAATAAAAGATGATGTCGCCCCCTTTAAAGGGGATGTGATTAATATACAGCATTACATCATACTTGGCACAATGCCAAGGCAAAAGCCTTAGAAATAAAAGATGATGTCGCCTACTATAGAGGCGATGTCATTGGAATACAGCATTACATCATACTTGGCACAATGCCAAGGCAAAAGCCTTAGAAATAAAAGATGATGTCGCCTACTATAGAGGCGATGTCACTGGAATACAGCATTACATCATACCTGGAAAAATGCCAAGGCAAAAGCCTTAGAAATAAAAGATGATGTCGCCTACTATAGAGGCGATGTCATTGGAATGTAGCATTACATCATCCTTGGCACAATGCCAAGGCAAAAACCCTAGAAATAAAAGATGATGTCGCCTACTATAGGCGATGTCATTGGAATGCAGCATTACATCGTCCTTGGCAAAATGCCAAGGCAAAAACCCTACAAATAAAAGATGATGTCGCCCCCTTTAAAGGGGATGTGATTAATATACAGCATTACATCATACTTGGCACAATGCCAAGGCAAAAGCCTTAGAAATAAAAGATGATGTCGCCCCCTTTAAAGGGGATGTGATTAATATACAGCATTACATCATACCTGGCACAATGCCAAGGCAAAAGCCTTAGAAATAAAAGATGATGTCGCCTACTATAGAGGCGATGTCATTGGAATACAGCATTACATCATACCTGGAAAAATGCCAAGGCAAAAACCCTAGAAATAAAAGATGATGTCGCCTACTATAGAGGCGATGTCATTGGAATGCAGGATTACATCGTCCTTGGCACAATGCCAAGGCAAAAGGCTTAGAAATAAATGATGATGTCGCCTACTATAGAGGCGATGTCACTGGAATACAGCATTACATCATACCTGGAAAAATGCCAAGGCAAAAGGCTTAGAAATAAAAGATGATGTCGCCTACTATAGAGGCGATGTCATTGGAATGCAGCATTACATCGTCCTTGGCAAAATGCCAAGGCAAAAACCCTAGAAATAAAAGATGATGTCGCCCCCTTTAAAGGGGATGTGATTAATATACAGCATTACATCATACCTGGCACAATGCCAAGGCAAAAGCCCTAGAAATAAAAGATGATGTCGCCTACTATAAAGGCGATGTCATTGGAATACAGCATTACATCATACTTGGCACAATGCCAAGGCAAAAGCCTTAGAAATAAAAGATGATGTCGCCTACTATACAGGCGATGTCACTGGAATACAGCATTACATCATACCTGGAAAAATGCCAAGGCAAAAGCCTTAGAAATAAAAGATGATGTCGCCTACTATAGAGGCGATGTCATGGGAATGTAGCATTACATCGTCCTTGGCACAATGCCAAGGCAAAAACCCTAGAAATAAAAGGTGATGTCGCCCCCTTTAAAGGGGATATGATTAATATACAGCATTACATCATACTTGGCACAATGCCAAGGAAAAAGCCTTAGAAATAAAAGATGATGTCGCCCCCTTTAAAGGGGATGTGATTAATATACAGCATTACATCATAATTGGCACAATGCCAAGGCAAAAGGCTTAGAAATAAAAGATGATGTCGCCCACTATAGAGGCGATGTCATTGGAATGTAGCATTACATCGTCCTTGGCACAATGCCAAGGCAAAAACCCTAGAAATAAAAGGTGATGTCGCCCCCTTTAAAGGGGATATGATTAATATACAGCATTACATCATACTTGGCACAATGCCAAGGAAAAAGCCTTAGAAATAAAAGATGATGTCGCCCCCTTTAAAGGGGATGTGATTAATATACAGCATTACATCATAATTGGCACAATGCCAAGGCAAAAGGCTTAGAAATAAAAGATGATGTCGCCCACTATAGAGGCGATGTCATTGGAATGTAGCATTACATCGTCCTTGGCACAATGCCAAGGCAAAAACCCTAGAAATAAAAGGTGATGTCGCCCCCTTTAAAGGGGATATGATTAATATACAGCATTACATCATACTTGGCACAATGCCAAGGCAAAAGCCTTAGAAATAAAAGATGATGTCGCCCCCTTTAAAGGGGATGTGATTAATATACAGCATTACATCATACCTGGCACAATTCCAAGGCAAAAGCCTTAGAAATAAAAGATGATGTCGCCAACTATACAGGCGACGTCATTGGAATGTAGCATTACATCGTCCTTGGCACAATGCCAAGGCAAAAACCCTAGAAATAAAAGGTGATGTCGCCCCCTTTAAAGGCGATGTCATTTGAATGCAGCATTACATCATCCTTGGCACAATGCCAAGGTAAAAACCCTAGAAATAAAAGATGACGTCGCCTACTATAGAGGCGATGTCACTGGAATACAGCATTACATCATACCTGGAAAAATGCCAAGGCAAAAGCCTTAGAAATAAAAGATGATGTCGCCTACTATAGAGGCGATGTCATTGGAATGTAGCATTACATCGTCCTTGGCACAATGCCAAGGCAAAAACCCTAGAAATAAAAGATGATGTCGCCTACTATAGAGGCGATGTCATTGGAATGCAGCATTACATCATACCTGGCACAATGCCAAGGCAAAAACCCTAGAAATAAAAGATGATGTCGCCTACTATAAAGGCGATGTCATTTGAATGCAGCATTACATCGTCCTTGGCACAGTACAAAGGCAAAACCACTAGAAATAAAAGATGATGTCGCCTACTATAGAGGCGATGTCATTGGAATATAGCATTACATCGTCCTTGGCACAATGCCAAGGCAAAAGCCCTAGAAATAAAAGATGATGTCGCCTACTATAAAGGCGATGTCATTGGAATACAGCATTACATCATACTTGGCACAATGCCAAGGCAAAAGCCTTAGAAATAAAAGATGATGTCGCCCACTATAGAGGCGATGTCATTTGAATGCAGCATTACATCGTCCTTGGCACAGTGCCAAGGCAAAACCACTAGAAATAAAAGATGAAGTCGCTTACTATAGAGGCGATGTCATTGGAATATAGCATTACATCGTCCTTGGCACAATGCCAAGGCAAAAGCCCTACAAATAAAAGATGATGTCGCCTACTATATAGGCGATGTCATTGGAATACAGCATTACATCATACTTGGCACAATGCCAAGGCAAAAGGCTTAGAAATAAAAGATGATGTCGCCTACTATAGAGGCGATATCACTGGAATACAGCATTACATCATACCTGGAAAAATGCCAAGGCAAAAGCCTTAGAAATAAAAGATGATGTCGCCTACTATAGAGGCGAAGTCATTGGAATGCAGCATTACATCGTCCTTGGCAAAATGCCAAGGCAAAAACCCTAGAAATAAAAGATGATGTCGCCCCCTTTAAAGGGGATGTGATTAATATACAGCATTACATCATACTTGGCACAATGCCAAGGCAAAAGCCTTAGAAATAAAAGATGATGTCGCCTGCTATAAAGGCGATGTCATTGGAATGCAGCATTACATCATCCTTGGCACAATGCCAAGGCAAAAGCCTTAGAAATAAAAGATGATGTCGCCTACTATAGAGGCGATGTCATTGGAATGCAGGATTACATCGTCCTTGGCACAATGCCAAGGCAAAAGCCCTAGAAATAAAAGATGATGTCGCCCCCTTTAAAGGGGATGTGATTAATATACAGCATTACATCATACTTGGCACAATGCCAAGGCAAAAGCCTTAGAAATAAAAGATGATGTCGCCTACTATAGAGGCGATGTCATTGGAATACAGCATTACATCATACTTGGCACAATGCCAAGGCAAAAGCCTTAGAAATAAAAGATGATGTCGCCTACTATAGAGGCGATGTCACTGGAATACAGCATTACATCATACCTGGAAAAATGCCAAGGCAAAAGCCTTAGAAATAAAAGATGATGTCGCCTACTATAGAGGCGATGTCATTGGAATGTAGCATTACATCATCCTTGGCACAATGCCAAGGCAAAAACCCTAGAAATAAAAGATGATGTCGCCTACTATAGGCGATGTCATTGGAATGCAGCATTACATCGTCCTTGGCAAAATGCCAAGGCAAAAACCCTACAAATAAAAGATGATGTCGCCCCCTTTAAAGGGGATGTGATTAATATACAGCATTACATCATACTTGGCACAATGCCAAGGCAAAAGCCTTAGAAATAAAAGATGATGTCGCCCCCTTTAAAGGGGATGTGATTAATATACAGCATTACATCATACCTGGCACAATGCCAAGGCAAAAGCCTTAGAAATAAAAGATGATGTCGCCTACTATAGAGGCGATGTCATTGGAATACAGCATTACATCATACCTGGAAAAATGCCAAGGCAAAAACCCTAGAAATAAAAGATGATGTCGCCTACTATAGAGGCGATGTCATTGGAATGCAGGATTACATCGTCCTTGGCACAATGCCAAGGCAAAAGGCTTAGAAATAAATGATGATGTCGCCTACTATAGAGGCGATGTCACTGGAATACAGCATTACATCATACCTGGAAAAATGCCAAGGCAAAAGGCTTAGAAATAAAAGATGATGTCGCCTACTATAGAGGCGATGTCATTGGAATGCAGCATTACATCGTCCTTGGCAAAATGCCAAGGCAAAAACCCTAGAAATAAAAGATGATGTCGCCCCCTTTAAAGGGGATGTGATTAATATACAGCATTACATCATACCTGGCACAATGCCAAGGCAAAAGCCCTAGAAATAAAAGATGATGTCGCCTACTATAAAGGCGATGTCATTGGAATACAGCATTACATCATACTTGGCACAATGCCAAGGCAAAAGCCTTAGAAATAAAAGATGATGTCGCCTACTATACAGGCGATGTCACTGGAATACAGCATTACATCATACCTGGAAAAATGCCAAGGCAAAAGCCTTAGAAATAAAAGATGATGTCGCCTACTATAGAGGCGATGTCATGGGAATGTAGCATTACATCGTCCTTGGCACAATGCCAAGGCAAAAACCCTAGAAATAAAAGGTGATGTCGCCCCCTTTAAAGGGGATATGATTAATATACAGCATTACATCATACTTGGCACAATGCCAAGGAAAAAGCCTTAGAAATAAAAGATGATGTCGCCCCCTTTAAAGGGGATGTGATTAATATACAGCATTACATCATAATTGGCACAATGCCAAGGCAAAAGGCTTAGAAATAAAAGATGATGTCGCCCACTATAGAGGCGATGTCATTGGAATGTAGCATTACATCGTCCTTGGCACAATGCCAAGGCAAAAACCCTAGAAATAAAAGGTGATGTCGCCCCCTTTAAAGGGGATATGATTAATATACAGCATTACATCATACTTGGCACAATGCCAAGGAAAAAGCCTTAGAAATAAAAGATGATGTCGCCCCCTTTAAAGGGGATGTGATTAATATACAGCATTACATCATAATTGGCACAATGCCAAGGCAAAAGGCTTAGAAATAAAAGATGATGTCGCCCACTATAGAGGCGATGTCATTGGAATGTAGCATTACATCGTCCTTGGCACAATGCCAAGGCAAAAACCCTAGAAATAAAAGGTGATGTCGCCCCCTTTAAAGGGGATATGATTAATATACAGCATTACATCATACTTGGCACAATGCCAAGGAAAAAGCCTTAGAAATAAAAGATGATGTCGCCCCCTTTAAAGGGGATGTGATTAATATACAGCATTACATCATAATTGGCACAATGCCAAGGCAAAAGGCTTAGAAATAAAAGATGATGTCGCCTACTATAGAGGCGATGTCATGGGAATGTAGCATTACATCGTCCTTGGCACAATGCCAAGGCAAAAACCCTAGAAATAAAAGGTGATGTCGCCCCCTTTAAAGGGGATATGATTAATATACAGCATTACATCGTTCTTGGCACAATGCCAAGGAAAAAGCCTTAGAAATAAAAGGTGATGTCGCCCCCTTTAAAGGGGATGTGATTAATATACAGCATTACATCGTCCTTGGCACAATGCCAAGGCAAAAACCCTAGAAATAAAAGATGATGTCGCCCCCTTTAAAGGCTATGTCATTTGAATGCAGCATTACATCATCCTTGGCACAATGCCAAGGCAAAAGCCTTAGAAATAAAAGATGATGTCGCCTACTGTAAAGGCGATGTCACTGGAATACAGCATTACATCATACCTGGAAAAATGCCAAGGCAAAAGCCTTAGAAATAAAAGATGATGTCGCCTACTATAGAGGCGATGTCATTGGAATGTAGCATTACCTCGTCCTTGGCACAATGCCAAGGCAAAAGCCTTAGAAATAAAAGATGATGTCGCCTACTATAAAGGCGATGTCATTGGAATGCAGCATTACATCGTCCTTCGCACAATGCCAAGGCTAAAGGCTTAGAAATAAAAGATGATGTCGCCCACTATAGAGGCGATGTCATTGGAATATAGCATTACATCGTTCTTGGCACAATGCCAAGGATAAAGCCTTAGAAATAAAAGATGATGTCGCCCCCTTTAAAGGGGATGTGATTAATATACAGCATTACATCATACTTGGCACAATGCCAAGGCAAAAACCCTAGAAATAAAAGATGATGTCGCCTACTATAGAGGCAATGTCATTGGAATGCAGCATTACATCGTCCTTCGCACAATGCCAAGGCAAAAGGCTTAGAAATAAAAGATGATGTCGCCCCCTTTAAAGGGGATGTGATTAATATACAGCATTACATCATACCTGGCACAATGCCAAGGCAAAAGCCTTAGAAATAAAAGATGATGTCGCCTACTATAGAGGCGATGTCATTGGAATGCAGCATTACGTCGTCCTTGGCACAATGCCAAGGCAAAAGCCCTAGAGATAAAAGATGATGTCGCCCCCTTTAAAGGGGATGTGATTAATATACAGCATTACATCATACCTGGCACAATGCCAAGGCAAATGCCTTAGAAATAAAAGATGATGTCGCCTACTATAGAGGCGATGTCATTGGAATGCAGCATCATATTGTCCTTGGCACAATGCCAAGGCAAAAGCCCTAGAAATAAAAGGTGATGTCGCCCCCTTTAAAGAGGATGTGATTAATATACAGCATTACATCGTACCTGGCACAATGCCAAGGCAAAAGCCTTAGAAATAAAAGATGATGTCGCCTACTATAGAGGCGATGTCATTGGAATGTAGCATTACGTCGTCCTTGGCACAATGCCAAGGCAAAATCCCTAGAAATAAAAGATGATGTCGCCTACTATAAAGGCGATGTCATTGGAATGCAGCATTACATCGTCCTACGCACAATGCCAAGGCAAAAGGCTTAGAAATAAAAGATGATGTCGCCCACTATATAGGCGATGTCATTGGAATGTAGCATTACATCGTCCTTGTCACAGTGCCAAGGCAAAAACCCTAGAAATACAAGGTGATGTCGCCCCCTTTAAAGGGGATGTGATTAATATACAGCATTACATCATACCTGGCACAAGGCGATGTCATTGGAATGCAGCATTACATCGTCCTACGCACAATGCCAAGGCAAAAGGCTTAGAAATAAAAGATGATGTCGCCTACTGTAAAGGCGATGTCACTGGAATACAGCATTACATCATACCTGGAAAAATGCCAAGGCAAAAGCCTTAGAAATAAAAGATGATGTCGCCTACTATAGAGGCGATGTCATTGGAATACAGCATTACATCATACTTGGCACAATGCCAAGACAAAAGCCTTAGAAATAAAAGATGATGTCGCCTACTATAGAGGCGATGTCATGGGAATGTAGCATTACATCGTCCTTGGCACAATGCCAAGGCAAAAACCCTAGAAATAAAAGGTGATGTCGCCCCCTTTAAAGGGGATGTGATTAATATACAGCATTACATCATACTTGGCACAATGCCAAGGAAAAAGCCTTAGAAATAAAAGGTGATGTCGCCCCCTTTAAAGGGGATGTGATTAATATACAGCATTACATCATACTTGGCACAATGCCAAGGCAAAAGCCTTAGAAATAAAAGATGATGTCGCCTACTATAGAGGCGATGTCATTGGAATATAGCATTACATCGTCCTTAGCACAATGCCAAGGCAAAAGTCCTAGAAATAAAAGATGATGTCGCCCCCTTTAAAGGGGATGTGATTAATATACAGCATTACATCATAATTGGCACAATGCCAAGGCAAAAGGCTTAGAAATAAAAGATGATGTCGCCCACTATAGAGGCGATGTCATTGGAATATAGCATTACATCGTTCTTGGCACAATGCCAAGGAAAAAGCCTTAGAAATAAAAGGTGATGTCGCCCCCTTTAAAGGGGATGTGATTAATATACAGCATTACATCGTCCTTGGCACAATGCCAAGGCAAAAACCCTAGAAATAAAAGATGATGTCGCCCCCTTTAAAGGCTATGTCATTTGAATGCAGCATTACATCATCCTTGGCACAATGCCAAGGCAAAAGCCTTAGAAATAAAAGATGATGTTTCCACTGTAAAGGCGATGTCACTGGAATACAGCATTACATCATACCTGGAAAAATGCCAAGGCAAAAGCCATAGAAATAAAAGATGATGTCGCCTACTATAGAGGCGATGTCATTGGAATGTACCATTACATCGTCCTTGGCACAATGCCAAGGCAAAAACCCTAGAAATAAAAGATGATGTCGCCTACTATAGAGGCGATGTCATTGGAATGCAGCATTCAATCGTCCTTGGCAAAATGCCAAGGCAAAAACCCTAGAAATAAAAGATGATGTCGCCCCCTTTAAAGGGGATGTGATTAATATACAGCATTACATCATACTTGGCACAATGCCAAGGCAAAAGCCCTAGAAATAAAAGATGATGTCGCCCCCTTTAAAGGGGATGTGATTAATATACAGCATTACATCATACCTGGCACAATGCCAAGGCAAAAGCCTTAGAAATAAAAGATGATGTCGCCTACTATAAAGGCGATGTCATTGGAATGCAGCATTACATCGTCCTTCGCACAATGCCAAGGCAAAAGGCTTAGAAATAAAAGATGATGTCGCCCACTATAGAGGCGATGTCATTGGAATATAGCATTACATCGTTCTTGGCACAATGCCAAGGAAAAAGCCTTAGAAATAAAAGATGATGTCGCCCCCTTTAAAGGGGATGTGATTAATATACAGCATTACATCATACTTGGCACAATGCCAAGGAAAAAGCCTTAGAAATAAAAGGTGATGTCGCCCCCTTTAAAGGGGATGTGATTAATATACAGCATTACATCATACTTGGCACAATGCCAAGGCAAAAGCCTTAGAAATAAAAGATGATGTCGCCTACTATAGAGGCGATGTCATTGGAATATAGCATTACATCGTCCTTAGCACAATGCCAAGGCAAAAGTCCTAGAAATAAAAGATGATGTCGCCCCCTTTAAAGGGGATGTGATTAATATACAGCATTACATCATAATTGGCACAATGCCAAGGCAAAAGGCTTAGAAATAAAAGATGATGTCGCCCACTATAGAGGCGATGTCATTGGAATATAGCATTACATCGTTCTTGGCACAATGCCAAGGAAAAAGCCTTAGAAATAAAAGGTGATGTCGCCCCCTTTAAAGGGGATGTGATTAATATACAGCATTACATCGTCCTTGGCACAATGCCAAGGCAAAAACCCTAGAAATAAAAGATGATGTCGCCCCCTTTAAAGGCTATGTCATTTGAATGCAGCATTACATCATCCTTGGCACAATGCCAAGGCAAAAGCCTTAGAAATAAAAGATGATGTTTCCACTGTAAAGGCGATGTCACTGGAATACAGCATTACATCATACCTGGAAAAATGCCAAGGCAAAAGCCATAGAAATAAAAGATGATGTCGCCTACTATAGAGGCGATGTCATTGGAATGTACCATTACATCGTCCTTGGCACAATGCCAAGGCAAAAACCCTAGAAATAAAAGATGATGTCGCCTACTATAGAGGCGATGTCATTGGAATGCAGCATTCAATCGTCCTTGGCAAAATGCCAAGGCAAAAACCCTAGAAATAAAAGATGATGTCGCCCCCTTTAAAGGGGATGTGATTAATATACAGCATTACATCATACTTGGCACAATGCCAAGGCAAAAGCCTTAGAAATAAAAGATGATGTCGCCCCCTTTAAAGGGGATGTGATTAATATACAGCATTACATCATACCTGGCACAATGCCAAGGCAAAAGCCTTACAAATAAAAGATGATGTCGCCTACTATAGAGGCGATGTCATTGGAATACAGCATTACATCATACCTGGAAAAATGCCAAGGCAAAAACCCTAGAAATAAAAGATGATGTCGCCTACTATAGAGGCGATCTCATTGGAATATAGCATTACATCATACTTGGCAGAATGCCAAGGCAAAATTCCTAGAAATAAAAGATGATGTCGCCCCCTTTAAAGGGGATGTGATTAATATACAGCATTACAACATACCTGGCACAATGCCAAGGCAAAAACCTTAGAAATAAAAGATGATGTCGCCTACTATAAAGGCGATGTCATTGGAATGCAGCATTACATCGTCCTTCGCAAAATGCCAAGGCAAAACCACTAGAAATAAAAGATGATGTCGCCCACTATAGAGGCGATGTCATTTGAATGCAGCATTACATCGTCCTTGGCACAGTGCCAAGGCAAAACCAATAGAAATAAAAGGTGATGTCGCCTACTATAGAGGCGATGTCATTGGAATATAGCAATACATTGTCCTTGGCACAGTGCCAACGCAAAAACCCTAGAAATAAAAGATGATGTCGCCCCCTTTAAAGGGGATGTGATTAATATACAGCATTACATCATAATTGGCACAATGCCAAGGCAAAAGCCCTAGAAATAAAAGATGATGTCGCCCCCTTTAAAGGGGATGTGATTAATATACAGCATTACATCATAATTGGCACAATGCCAAGGCAAAAGCCTTAGAAATAAAAGATGATGTCGCCTACTATAGAGGCGATGTCATTGGAATGTAGCATTACATCGTCCTTGGCACAATGCCAAGGCAAAAGCCCTAGAAATAAAAGGTGATGTCGCCCCCTTTAAAGGGGATGTGATTAATATACAGCATTACATCATACCTGGCACAATGCCAAGGCAAATGCCTTAGAAATAAAAGATGATGTCGCCTACTATAGTGGCGATGTCATTGGAATGCAGCATCATATTGTCCTTGGCACAATGCCAAGGCAAAAGCCCTAGAAATAAAAGATGATGTCGCCTACTATAAAGGCGATGTCATTGGAATGCAGCATTACATCGTCCTACGCACAATGCCAAGGCAAAAGGCTTAGAAATAAAAGATGATGTCGCCCACTATATAGGCGATGTCATTGGAATGTAGCATTACATCGTCCTTGTCACAGTGCCAAGGCAAAAACCCTAGAAATAAAAGATGATGTCGCCCCCTTTAAAGGGGATGTGATTAATATAAAGCATTACATCATACCTGGCACAATGCCAAGGCAAAAGCCTTAGAAATAAAAGATGATGTCGCCTACTATGGAGGCGATGTAATTGGAATGTAGCATTACGTCGTCCTTGGCACAATGCCAAGGCAAAACCACTAGAAATAAAAGATGATGTCGCCCACTATAGAGGCGATGTCATTTGAATGCAGCATTACATCGTCCTTGGCACAGTACCAAGGCAAAACCAATAGAAATAAAAGGTGATGTCGCCTACTATAGAGGCGATGTCATTGGAATATAGCATTACATTGTCCTTGGCACAGTGCCAACGCAAAAACCCTAGAAATAAAAGATGATGTCGCCTACTATAGAGGCGATGTCATTGGAATATAGCATTACATCGTCCTTGGCACAATGCCAAGGCAAAAGTCCTAGAAATAAAAGATGATGTCGCCCCCTTTAAAGGGGATGTGATTAATATACAGCATTACATCATAATTGGCACAATGCCAAGGCAAAAGCCCTAGAAATAAAAGATGATGTCGCCCCCTTTAAAGGGGATGTGATTAATATACAGCATTACATCATACCTGGCACAATGCCAAGGCAAAAGCCTTAGAAATAAAAGATGATGTCGCCTACTATAGAGGCGATGTCATTGGAATGTAGCATTACATCGTCCTTGGCACAATGCCAAGGCAAAAGCCCTAGAAATAAAAGGTGATGTCGCCCCCTTTAAAGGGGATGTGATTAATATACAGCATTACATCATACCTGGCACAATGCCAAGGCAAAAGCCTTAGAAATAAAAGATGATGTCGCCTACTATAGAGGCGATGTCATTGGAATGCAGCATTACGTCGTCCTTGGCACAATACCAAGGCAAAAGCCCTAGAAATAAAAGATGATGTCGCCCCCTTTAAAGGGGATGTGATTAATATACAGCATTACATCATAATTGGCACAATGCCAAGGCAAAAGCCTTAGAAATAAAAGATGATGTCGCCTACTATAGAGGCGATGTCATTGGAATGTAGCATTACATCGTCCTTGGCACAATGCCAAGGCAAAAGCCCTAGAAATAAAAGGTGATGTCGCCCCCTTTAAAGGGGATGTGATTAATATACAGCATTACATCATACCTGGCACAATGCCAAGGCAAAAGCCTTAGAAATAAAAGATGATGTCGCCTACTATAGAGGCGATGTCATTGGAATGCAGCATTACGTCGTCCTTGGCACAATGCCAAGGCAAAAGCCTTAGAAATAAAAGATGATGTCGCCTACTATAGAGGCGATGTCATTGGAATGTAGCATTACGTCGTCCTTGGCACAATGCCAAGGCAAAAACCCTAGAAATAAAAGATGATGTCGCCTACTATAGAGGCAATGTCATTGGAATGCAGCATTACATCGTCCTTCGCACAATGCCAAGGCAAAAGGCTTAGAAATAAAAGATGATGTCGCCCCCTTTAAAGGGGATGTGATTAATATACAGCATTACATCATACCTGGCACAATGCCAAGGCAAAAGCCTTAGAAATAAAAGATGATGTCGCCTACTATAGAGGCGATGTCATTGGAATGCAGCATTACGTCGTCCTTGGCACAATGCCAAGGCAAAAGCCCTAGAGATAAAAGATGATGTCGCCCCCTTTAAAGGGGATGTGATTAATATACAGCATTACATCATACCTGGCACAATGCCAAGGCAAATGCCTTAGAAATAAAAGATGATGTCGCCTACTATAGTGGCGATGTCATTGGAATGCAGCATCATATTGTCCTTGGCACAATGCCAAGGCAAAAGCCCTAGAAATAAAAGATGATGTCGCCTACTATAAAGGCGATGTCATTGGAATGCAGCATTACATCGTCCTACGCACAATGCCAAGGCAAAAGGCTTAGAAATAAAAGATGATGTCGCCCACTATATAGGCGATGTCATTGGAATGTAGCATTACATCGTCCTTGTCACAGTGCCAAGGCAAAAACCCTAGAAATAAAAGATGATGTCGCCCCCTTTAAAGGGGATGTGATTAATATAAAGCATTACATCATACCTGGCACAATGCCAAGGCAAAAGCCTTAGAAATAAAAGATGATGTCGCCTACTATGGAGGCGATGTAATTGGAATGTAGCATTACGTCGTCCTTGGCACAATGCCAAGGCAAAACCACTAGAAATAAAAGATGATGTCGCCCACTATAGAGGCGATGTCATTTGAATGCAGCATTACATCGTCCTTGGCACAGTACCAAGGCAAAACCAATAGAAATAAAAGGTGATGTCGCCTACTATAGAGGCGATGTCATTGGAATATAGCATTACATTGTCCTTGGCACAGTGCCAACGCAAAAACCCTAGAAATAAAAGATGATGTCGCCTACTATAGAGGCGATGTCATTGGAATATAGCATTACATCGTCCTTGGCACAATGCCAAGGCAAAAGTCCTAGAAATAAAAGATGATGTCGCCCCCTTTAAAGGGGATGTGATTAATATACAGCATTACATCATAATTGGCACAATGCCAAGGCAAAAGCCCTAGAAATAAAAGATGATGTCGCCCCCTTTAAAGGGGATGTGATTAATATACAGCATTACATCATACCTGGCACAATGCCAAGGCAAAAGCCTTAGAAATAAAAGATGATGTCGCCTACTATAGAGGCGATGTCATTGGAATGTAGCATTACATCGTCCTTGGCACAATGCCAAGGCAAAAGCCCTAGAAATAAAAGGTGATGTCGCCCCCTTTAAAGGGGATGTGATTAATATACAGCATTACATCATACCTGGCACAATGCCAAGGCAAAAGCCTTAGAAATAAAAGATGATGTTGCCTACTATAGAGGCGATGTCATTGGAATGCAGCATTACGTCGTCCTTGGCACAATACCAAGGCAAAAGCCCTAGAAATAAAAGATGATGTCGCCCCCTTTAAAGGGGATGTGATTAATATACAGCATTACATCATAATTGGCACAATGCCAAGGCAAAAGCCTTAGAAATAAAAGATGATGTCGCCTACTATAGAGGCGATGTCATTGGAATGTAGCATTACATCGTCCTTGGCACAATGCCAAGGCAAAAGCCCTAGAAATAAAAGGTGATGTCGCCCACTTTAAAGGGGATGTGATTAATATACAGCATTACATCATACCTGGCACAATGCCAAGGCAAAAGCCTTAGAAATAAAAGATGATGTCGCCTACTATAGAGGCGATGTCATTGGAATGCAGCATTACGTCGTCCTTGGCACAATGCCAAGGCAAAAGCCTTAGAAATAAAAGATGATGTCGCCTACTATAGAGGCGATGTCATTGGAATGTAGCATTACGTCGTCCTTGGCACAATGCCAAGGCAAAAACCCTAGAAATAAAAGATGATGTCGCCTACTATAGAGGCAATGTCATTGGAATGCAGCATTACATCGTCCTTCGCACAATGCCAAGGCAAAAGGCTTAGAAATAAAAGATGATGTCGCCCCCTTTAAAGGGGATGTGATTAATATACAGCATTACATCATACCTGGCACAATGCCAAGGCAAAAGCCTTAGAAATAAAAGATGATGTCGCCTACTATAGAGGCGATGTCATTGGAATGCAGCATTACGTCGTCCTTGGCACAATGCCAAGGCAAAAGCCCTAGAGATAAAAGATGATGTCGCCCCCTTTAAAGGGGATGTGATTAATATACAGCATTACATCATACCTGGCACAATGCCAAGGCAAATGCCTTAGAAATAAAAGATGATGTCGCCTACTATAGTGGCGATGTCATTGGAATGCAGCATCATATTGTCCTTGGCACAATGCCAAGGCAAAAGCCCTAGAAATAAAAGGTGATGTCGCCCCCTTTTATCTCTAGGGCTTTTGCCTTGGCATTGTGCCAAGGACGATGTAATGCTACATTCCAATGACATCGCCTCTATAGTAGGCGACATCATCTTTTATTTCTAAGGCTTTTGCCTTGGCATTGTGCCAATTATGATGTAATGCTGTATATTAATCACATCCCCTTTAAAGGGGGCGACATCATCTTTTATTTCTAAGCCTTTTGCCTTGGCATTGTGCGAAGGACGATGTAATGCTGCATTCCAATGACATTGCCTCTATAGTAGGCGACATCATCTTTTATTTCTAGGGTTTTTGCCTTGGCATTGTGCCAAGGACGACGTAATGCTACATTCCAATGACATCGCCTCTATAGTAGGCGACATCATCTTTTATTTCTAAGGCTTTTGCCTTGGCATTGTGCCAATTATGATGTAATGCTGTATATTAATCACATCCCCTTTAAAGGGGGCGACATCATCTTTTATTTCTAGGGCTTTTGCCTTGGCATTGTGCCAATTATGATGTAATGCTGTATATTAATCACATCCCCTTTAAAGGGGGCGACATCATCTTTTATTTCTAGGGTTTTTGCGTTGGCACTGTGCCAAGGACAATGTAATGCTATATTCCAATGACATCGCCTCTATAGTAGGCGACATCACCTTTTATTTCTATTGGTTTTGCCTTGGCACTGTGCCAAGGACGATGTAATGCTGCATTCAAATGACATCGCCTCTATAGTGGGCGACATCATCTTTTATTTCTAGTGGTTTTGCCTTGGCATTGTGCGAAGGACGATGTAATGCTGCATTCCAATGACATCGCCTTTATAGTAGGCGACATCATCTTTTATTTCTAAGGTTTTTGCCTTGGCATTGTGCCAGGTATGTTGTAATGCTGTATATTAATCACATCCCCTTTAAAGGGGGCGACATCATCTTTTATTTCTAGGAATTTTGCCTTGGCATTCTGCCAAGTATGATGTAATGCTATATTCCAATGAGATCGCCTCTATAGTAGGCGACATCATCTTTTATTTCTAGGGATTTTGCCTTGGCATTGTGCCAAGGACGAGGTAATGCTACATTCCAATGACATCGCCTCCATAGTAGGCGACATCATCTTTTATTTCTAAGGCTTTTGCCTTGGCATTGTGCCAGGTATGATGTAATGCTTTATATTAATCACATCCCCTTTAAAGGGGGCGACATCATCTTTTATTTCTAGGGTTTTTGCCTTGGCACTGTGACAAGGACGATGTAATGCTACATTCCAATGACATCGCCTATATAGTGGGCGACATCATCTTTTATTTCTAAGCCTTTTGCCTTGGCATTGTGCGTAGGACGATGTAATGCTGCATTCCAATGACATCGCCTTGTGCCAGGAATGATGTAATGCTGTATATTAATCACATCCCTTTAAAGGGGGCGACATCATCTTTTATTTCTAAGGCTTTTTCCTTGGCATTGTGCCAAGAATGATGTAATGCTATATTCCAATGACATCGCCTCTATAGTAGGCGACATCATCTTTTATTTCTAAGGCTTTTGCCTTGGCATTGTGCCAAGTATGATGTAATGCTGTACATTAATCACATCCCCTTTAAAGGGGGCGACATCACCTTTTATTTCTAAGGCTTTTGCCTTGGCATTGTGCCAAGTATGATGTAATGCTGTATATTAATCACATCCCCTTTAAAGGGGGCGACATCACCTTTTATTTCTAGGGTTTTTGCCTTGGCATTGTGCCAAGGACGATGTAATGCTACATTCCCATGACATCGCCTCTATAGTAGGCGACATCATCTTTTATTTCTAAGGCTTTTGCCTTGGCATTGTGCCAAGTATGATGTAATGCTGTATTCCAATGACATCGCCTCTATAGTAGGCGACATCATCTTTTATTTCTAAGGCTTTTGCCTTGGCATTGTGCCAAGTATGATGTAATGCTGTATATTAATCACATCCCCTTTAAAGGGGGCGACATCATCTTTTATTTCTAAGGCTTTTTCCTTGGCATTGTGCCAAGAACGATGTAATGCTATATTCCAATGACATCGCCTCTATAGTGGGCGACATCATCTTTTATTTCTAAGCCTTTTGCCTTGGCATTGTGCGAAGGACGATGTAATGCTGCATTCCAATGACATCGCCTTTATAGTAGGCGACATCATCTTTTATTTCTAAGGCTTTTGCCTTGGCATTGTGCCAAGGACGAGGTAATGCTACATTCCAATGACATCGCCTCTATAGTAGGCGTCATCATCTTTTATTTCTAAGGCTTTTGCCTTGGCATTTTTCCAGGTATGATATAATGCTGTATTCCAGTGACATCACCTTTACAGTAGGCGACATCATCTTTTATTTCTAAGGCTTTTGCCTTGGCATTGTGCCAAGTATGATGTAATGCTGTATTCCAATGACATCGCCTCTATAGTAGGCGACATCATCTTTTATTTCTAAGGCTTTTGCCTTGGCATTGTGCCAGGTATGATGTAATGCTGTATATTAATCACATCCCCTTTAATGCAGCATTACATCATACCTGGCACAATGCCAAGGCAAAAGCCTTAGAAATAAAAGATGATGTCGCCTACTATAGAGGCGATGTCATTGGAATGCAGCATTACGTCGTCCTTGGCACAATACCAAGGCAAAAGCCCTAGAAATAAAAGATGATGTCGCCCCCTTTAAAGGGGATGTGATTAATATACTGCATTACATCATACCTGGCACAATGCCAAGGCAAAAGCCTTAGAAATATAAGATGATGTCGCCTACTATAAAGGCGATGTCATTGGAATGCAGCATTACATCGTCCTACGCACAATGCCAAGGCAAAAGCCTTAGAAATAAAAGATGATGTCGCCTACTATAGAGGCGATGTCATTGGAATGTAGCATTACATCGTCCTTGGCACAATGCCAAGGCAAAAACCCTAGAAATAAAAGATGATGTCGCCTACTATAGAGGCGATGTCATTGGAATGTAGCATTACGTCGTCCTTGGCACAATGCCAAGGCAAAAACCCTAGAAATAAAAGATGATGTCGCCTACTATAGAGGCAATGTCATTGGAATGCAGCATTACATCGTCCTTCGCACAATGCCAAGGCAAAAGGCTTAGAAATAAAAGATGATGTCGCCCCCTTTAAAGGGGATGTGATTAATATACAGCATTACATCATACCTGGCACAATGCCAAGGCAAAAGCCTTAGAAATAAAAGATGATGTCGCCTACTATAGAGGCGATGTCATTGGAATGCAGCATTACGTCGTCCTTGGCACAATGCCAAGGCAAAAGCCCTAGAGATAGAAGATGATGTCGCCCCCTTTAAAGGGGATGTGATTAATATACAGCATTACATCATACCTGGCACAATGCCAAGGCAAATGCCTTAGAAATAAAAGATGATGTCGCCTACTATAGTGGCGATGTCATTGGAATGCAGCATCATATTGTCCTTGGCACAATGCCAAGGCAAAAGCCCTAGAAATAAAAGGTGATGTCGCCCCCTTTAAAGAGGATGTGATTAATATACAGCATTACATCGTACCTGGCACAATGCCAAGGCAAAAGCCTTAGAAATAAAAGATGATGTCGCCTACTATAGAGGCGATGTCATTGGAATGTAGCATTACGTCGTCCTTGGCACAATGCCAAGGCAAAATCCCTAGAAATAAAAGATGATGTCGCCTACTATAAAGGCGATGTCATTGGAATGCAGCATTACATCGTCCTACGCACAATGCCAAGGCAAAAGGCTTAGAAATAAAAGATGATGTCGCCCACTATATAGGCGATGTCATTGGAATGTAGCATTACATCGTCCTTGTCACAGTGCCAAGGCAAAAACCCTAGAAATAAAAGATGATGTCGCCCCCTTTAAAGGGGATGTGATTAATATAAAGCATTACATCATACCTGGCACAATGCCAAGGCAAAAGCCCTAGAAATAAAAGGTGATGTCGCCCCCTTTAAAGGGGATGTGATTAATATACAGCATTACATCATACCTGGCACAATGCCAAGGCAAAAGCCTTAGAAATAAAAGATGATGTCGCCTACTATAGAGGCGATGTCATTGGAATGCAGCATTACGTCGTCCTTGGCACAATGCCAAGGCAAAAGCCTTAGAAATAAAAGATGATGTCGCCTACTATAGAGGCGATGTCATTGGAATGTAGCATTACGTCGTCCTTGGCACAATGCCAAGGCAAAAACCCTAGAAATAAAAGATGATGTCGCCTACTATAGAGGCAATGTCATTGGAATGCAGCATTACATCGTCCTTCGCACAATGCCAAGGCAAAAGGCTTAGAAATAAAAGATGATGTCGCCCCCTTTAAAGGGGATGTGATTAATATACAGCATTACATCATACCTGGCACAATGCCAAGGCAAAAGCCTTAGAAATAAAAGATGATGTCGCCTACTATAGAGGCGATGTCATTGGAATGCAGCATTACGTCATCCTTGGCACAATGCCAAGGCAAAAGCCCTAGAGATAAAAGATGATGTCGCCCCCTTTAAAGGGGATGTGATTAATATACAGCATTACATCATACCTGGCACAATGCCAAGGCAAATGCCTTAGAAATAAAAGATGATGTCGCCTACTATAGTGGCGATGTCATTGGAATGCAGCATCATATTGTCCTTGGCACAATGCCAAGGCAAAAGCCCTAGAAATAAAAGGTGATGTCGCCCCCTTTAAAGAGGATGTGATTAATATACAGCATTACATCGTACCTGGCACAATGCCAAGGCAAAAGCCTTAGAAATAAAAGATGATGTCGCCTACTATAGAGGCGATGTCATTGGAATGTAGCATTACGTCGTCCTTGGCACAATGCCAAGGCAAAATCCCTAGAAATAAAAGATGATGTCGCCTACTATAAAGGCGATGTCATTGGAATGCAGCATTACATCGTCCTACGCACAATGCCAAGGCAAAAGGCTTAGAAATAAAAGATGATGTCGCCCACTATATAGGCGATGTCATTGGAATGTAGCATTACATCGTCCTTGTCACAGTGCCAAGGCAAAAACCCTAGAAATAAAAGATGATGTCGCCCCCTTTAAAGGGGATGTGATTAATATAAAGCATTACATCATACCTGGCACAATGCCAAGGCAAAAGCCCTAGAAATAAAAGATGATGTCGCCCCCTTTAAAGGGGATGTGATTAATATACAGCATTACATCATACCTGGCACAATGCCAAGGCAAAATCCTTAGAAATAAAAGATGATGTCGCCTACTATAGAGGCGATGTCATTGGAATGTAGCATTACATCGTCCTTGGCACAATGCCAAGGCAAAAGCCCAAGAAATAAAAGGTGATGTCGCCCCCTTTAAAGGGGATGTGATTAATATACAGCATTACATCATACCTGGCACAATGCCAAGGCAAAAGCCTTAGAAATTAAAGATGATGTCGCCTACTATAAAGGCGATGTCATTGGAATGCAGCATTACATCGTCCTTCGCACAATGCCAAGGCAAAACCACTAGAAATAAAAGATGATGTCGCCCACTATAGAGGCGATGTCATTTGAATGCAGCATTACATCGTCCTTGGCACAGTACCAAGGCAAAACCAATAGAAATAAAAGGTGATGTCGCCTACTATAGAGGCGATGTCATTGGAATATAGCATTACATTGTCCTTGGCACAGTGCCAACGCAAAAACCCTAGAAATAAAAGATGATGTCGCCTACTATAGAGGCGATGTCATTGGAATATAGCATTACATCGTCCTTGGCACAATGCCAAGGCAAAAGTCCTAGAAATAAAAGATGATGTCGCCCCCTTTAAAGGGGATGTGATTAATATACAGCATTACATCATAATTGGCACAATGCCAAGGCAAAAGCCCTAGAAATAAAAGATGATGTCGCCCCCTTTAAAGGGGATGTGATTAATATACAGCATTACATCATACCTGGCACAATGCCAAGGCAAAAGCCTTAGAAATAAAAGATGATGTCGCCTACTATAGAGGCGATGTCATTGGAATGTAGCATTACATCGTCCTTGGCACAATGCCAAGGCAAAAGCCCTAGAAATAAAAGGTGATGTCGCCCCCTTTAAAGGGGATGTGATTAATATACAGCATTACATCATACCTGGCACAATGCCAAGGCAAAAGCCTTAGAAATAAAAGATGATGTCGCCTACTATAGAGGCGATGTCATTGGAATGCAGCATTACGTCGTCCTTGGCACAATACCAAGGCAAAAGCCCTAGAAATAAAAGATGATGTCGCCCCCTTTAAAGGGGATGTGATTAATATACTGCATTACATCATACCTGGCACAATGCCAAGGCAAAAGCCTTAGAAATAAAAGATGATGTCGCCTACTATAAAGGCGATGTCATTGGAATGCAGCATTACATCGTCCTACGCACAATGCCAAGGCAAAAGCCTTAGAAATAAAAGATGATGTCGCCTACTATAGAGGCGATGTCATTGGAATGTAGCATTACATCGTCCTTGGCACAATGCCAAGGCAAAAACCCTAGAAATAAAAGATGATGTCGCCTACTATAGAGGCGATGTCATTGGAATGCAGCATTACATCGTCCTTGGCAAAATGCCAAGGCAAAAACCCTAGAAATAAAAGATGATGTCGCCCCCTTTAAAGGGGATGTGATTAATATACAGCATTACATCATACTTGGCACAATGCCAAGGCAAAAGCCTTAGAAATAAAAGATGATGTCGCCCCCTTTAAAGGGGATGTGATTAATATACAGCATTACATCATACCTGGCACAATGCCAAGGCAAAAGCCTTACAAATAAAAGATGATGTCGCCTACTATAGAGGCGATGTCATTGGAATACAGCATTACATCATACCTGGAAAAATGCCAAGGCAAAAACCCTAGAAATAAAAGATGATGTCGCCTACTATAGAGGCGATCTCATTGGAATATAGCATTACATCGTCCTTCGCACAATGCCAAGGCAAAACCACTAGAAATAAAAGATGATGTCGCCCACTATAGAGGCGATGTCATTTGAATGCAGCATTACATCGTCCTTGGCACAGTGCCAAGGCAAAACCAATAGAAATAAAATGTGATGTCGCCTACTATAGAGGCGATGTCATTGGAATATAGCATTACATTGTCCTTGGCACAGTGCCAACGCAAAAACCCTAGAAATAAAAGATGATGTCGCCCCCTTTAAAGGGGATGTGATTAATATACAGCATTACATCATACTTGGCACAATGCCAAGGAAAAAGCCTTAGAAATAAAAGACGATGTCGCCTACTATAGAGGCGATGTCATTGGAATATAGCATTACATCGTCCTTGGCACAATGCCAAGGCAAAAGTCCTAGAAATAAAAGATGATGTCGCCCCCTTTAAAGGGGATGTGATTAATATACAGCATTACATCATAATTGGCACAATGCCAAGGCAAAAGCCCTAGAAATAAAAGATGATGTCGCCCCCTTTAAAGGGGATGTGATTAATATACAGCATTACATCATACCTGGCACAATGCCAAGGCAAAAGCCTTAGAAATAAAAGATGATGTAGCCTACTATAGAGGCGATGTCATTGGAATGTAGCATTACATCGTCCTTGGCACAATGCCAAGGCAAAAGCCCTAGAAATAAAAGGTGATGTCGCCCCCTTTAAAGGGGATGTGATTAATATACAGCATTACATCATACCTGGCACAATGCCAAGGCAAAAGCCTTAGAAATAAAAGATGATGTCGCCTACTATAGAGGCGATGTCATTGGAATGTAGCATTACATCGTCCTTGGCACAATGCCAAGGCAAAAGCCCTAGAAATACAAGGTGATGTCGCCCCCTTTAAAGGGGATGTGATTAATATACAGCATTACATCATACCTGGCACAAGGCGATGTCATTGGAATGCAGCATTACATCGTCCTACGCACAATGCCAAGGCAAAAGGCTTAGAAATAAAAGATGATGTCGCCCACTATATAGGCGATGTCATTGGAATGTAGCATTACATCGTCCTTGTCACAGTCCCAAGGCAAAAACCCTAGAAATAAAAGATGATGTCGCCCCCTTTAAAGGGGATGTGATTAATATAAAGCATTACATCATACCTGGCACAATGCCAAGGCAAAAGCCTTAGAAATAAAAGATGATGTCGCCTACTATGGAGGCGATGTCATTGGAATGTAGCATTACCTCGTCCTTGGCACAATGCCAAGGCAAAATCCCTAGAAATAAAAGATGATGTCGCCCCCTTTAAAGGGGATGTGATTAATATACAGCATTACATCATACCTGGCACAATGCCAAGGCAAAAGCCTTAGAAATAAAAGATGATGTCGCCTACTATATACAGCATTACATCATACTTGGCACAATGCCAAGGCAAAAGCCTTAGAAATAAAAGATGATGTCGCCTACTATAGAGGCGATGTCATTGGAATGTAGCATTACGTCGTCCTTGGCACAATGCCAAGGCAAAATCCCTAGAAATAAAAGATGATGTCGCCCCCTTTAAAGGGGATGTGATTAATATACAGCATTACATCATACCTGGCACAATGCCAAGGCAAAAGCCTTAGAAATAAAAGATGATGTCGCCTACTATAAAGGCGATGTCATTGGAATGCAGCATTACATCGTCCTTCGCACAATGCCAAGGCAAAAGGCTTAGAAATAAAAGATGATGTCGCCCACTATATAGGCGATGTCATTGGAATGTAGCATTACATCGTCCTTGTCACAGTGCCAAGGCAAAAACCCTAGAAATAAAAGATGATGTCGCCCCCTTTAAAGGGGATGTGATTAATATAAAGCATTACATCATACCTGGCACAATGCCAAGGCAAAAGCCTTAGAAATAAAAGATGATGTCGCCTACTATGGAGGCGATGTCATTGGAATGTAGCATTACGTCGTCCTTGGCACAATGCCAAGGCAAAATCCCTAGAAATAAAAGATGATGTCGCTCCCTTTAAAGGGGATGTGATTAATATACAGCATTACATCATACCTGGCACAATGCCAAGGCAAAAGCCTTAGAAATAAAAGATGATGTCGCCTACTATAAAGGCGATGTCATTGGAATGCAGCATTACATCGTCCTTCGCACAATGCCTAGGCAAAAGGCTTAGAAATAAAAGATGATGTCGCCCACTATAGAGGCGATGTCATTGGAATGTAGCATTACGTCGTCCTTGGCACAATGCCAAGGCAAAAGCCTTAGAAATAAAAGATGATGTCGCCTACTATAGACGCAATGTCATTGGAATGCAGCATTACATCGTCCTTCGCACAATGCCTAGGCAAAAGGCTTAGAAATAAAAGATGATGTCGCCCACTATAGAGGCGATGTCATTGGAATGCAGCATCATATTGTCCTTGGCACAATGCCAAGGCAAAAGCCCTAGAAATAAAAGGTGATGTCGCCCCCTTTAAAGGGGATGTGATTAATATACAGCATTACATCATAATTGGCACAATGCCAAGGCAAAAGCCCTAGAAATAAAAGATGATGTCGCCCCCTTTAAAGGGGATGTGATTAATATACAGCATTACATCATACCTAGCACAATGCCAAGGCAAAAGCCTTAGAAATAAAAGATGATGTCGCCTACTATAGAGGCGATGTCATTGGAATGCAGCATTACATCGTCCTTCGCACAATGCCAAGGCAAAAGGCTTAGAAATAAAAGATGATGTCGCCTACTATAGAGGCGATGTCATTGGAATGTAGCATTACGTCGTCCTTGGCACAATGCCAAGGCAAAAGCCCTAGAAATAAAAGATGATGTCGCCCCCTTTAAAGGGGATGTGATTAATATACAGCATTACGTCATACCTGGCACAATGCCAAGGCAAAAGCCTTAGAAATAAAAGATGATTTCGCCTACTATAGAGGCGATGTGATTGGAATGCAGCATTACATCGTCCTTGGCACAATGCCAAGGCAAAAGCCCTAGAAATAAAAGGTGATGTCGCCCCCTTTAAAGGGGATGTGATTAATATACAGCATTACATCATACTTGGCACAATGCCAAGGCAAAAGCCCTAGAAATAAAAGATGATGTTGCCTAGTATGACGTAATGCTAACTTCCAATGACATCGCCCCCAAAGGGGACGACATCGCCCCTTTATGCCAGGGGAAAGCCTGGGCTTTCTGCCTTTTGCCTGGCACTGTGCCAAGTATGACGTAATGCTAACTTCCAATGACATCGCCCCCAAAGGGGACGACATCACCCCTTTTTGCCAGGGGAAAGCCTGCACTTTCTGCCTTTTGCCTGGCACTCTGCCAAGTATGACGTAATGCTAAATCCCAATGACATCGACCCCAAAGGGGACGACATCGCCCCTTGATGCCAGGGGAAAGCCTGGGCTTTCTGCCTTTTGCCTGGCACTCTGCCAAGTATGACGTAATGCTAAATCCCAATGACATCGACCCCAAAGGGGACGACATCGCCCCTTGATGCCAGAGGAAAGCCTGGGCTTTCTGCCTTTTGCCTGGCACTCTGCCAAGTATGATGTAATACTAACTTCCAATGACATCGACCCCAAATCTAGCCAAAATATCTTATTCCTAGCTTACATATAGTAAAGGACAGAAAGCAGTAGTTTCCCCCCTTGATAAAAAGAAAAGACGACAATAGAGAAAAATACTGTTTTACAAATAGTGTTTTATTGTTTACAACAATATATCATGTTTATAACATGATGACAACGCCCCTAACTCTTCCCGGCATGGCCAACTTCCTGTCCGTTTCCGTCGCCGTCCTTCCATTTTCATGATTTTAAAGTTGTTACTATTATTTTTATCTTTATTAAAACACTTATTAACCCTAGAAGGGAATCAGGAGGCCCAGGGCCTGCAGAATAGGCACAGATGTAGAAAGCCTTAAACCAAGTTAAAAAGGCCTACGATAGCTTCAAAAGATACAAATAATAATGTTAAAATGCTATTTAAAGCTTTATTTCTTTTTGCGGCTGCAATACCGGGTGTGACCACAGGATGTCCCATAGCATTAGCACTGAGGCCATCATAGTCCTTTTAAACTCGGTTTAAGGGTTTTGAAGCAGGTTTCCTTCTTCAGTGCCTGTTCTGCAGCCTTGGGCCTCCCGTTGCTCTATTATGATCAGGTGCCAATCTACGGAGCCTTCAATACTGTATTTATCTTGGCGTCTGAGGTTTCTGCTTTGTCCACGAGACGGCGCTGTTTCAAAGATAAACCTTTTTAATAGCATTTTAAATCTACGGTCTAATTTGTTGATCGGACGTGAAGTCCGCCGTGCCCAAGAAGCTCGCCGCGAAAGGATGTTGGAGGATTACTAAGATGAATGGACCGGAAGTCGCCCATGATGGAAAGGTCATTTTTTCAAAGGCCCTGGGGGACGGCGGATTTGATCGGACAGGAAGTCCGCCATACCGAAAAGGTCTCTGTGAAAGGAAGTTAAGGGAATGATTAAGAAGATAGGACCGGAAGTCCGCCATGATGGAAAGGTCCTATTTCAAAGGCCCTGGGGGACGGCCGATATCAATGGACAGGAAGTCCAGCGTGCCGAGAAGGTCTGTAGGAGATTACACGTGAGGAACGAGACAGCGGACATGCGCAGAAGTCTGACGGAAGGGGCTCCTCTCTTTCGGAGAAGCCTAGAGTGGCGACGCTTTGTCTGACGCTCTGCGCTTTGATGCTTCGCTTCTCGGTGTTCCGATCCTAAGCAAAAAGGCCTATGGGGGGCATCAATACTTCTTTAACGTGATGGGACAGAAAAGCGTGCCCTCTTGTGGTCACGCCAAAAATAAAGCTTTTAAATAAAATTTTAAGGTTATTATTCCCCATCTTTATTCTTAACGCCTTATTAAATATTAATGCTATTATTATTAATATCAATATTAACGCATTATTAATATTATTGTTAAAAGGTAGGCCCGTTTGCTGCAACACAGGCGCAGGAGAAATCCTGCTTCAGAAGCCTTAAACCGAATTAAGGCATATTATGTCGTATTAATATTAATAATTTTAATAATAAAGAATAATTTTAAAATGCCGTTAAAAAGTGTATTTATTTATTTAATATATTTATTTTTTGAGGGAAGGAAGGAAGTCATCTTGCTGTGGTAAAAACATTTTGTTGCATCGTCATGGTTTCCCGGGAAATTTTTGGTTAATGATATGGGAATTAACAGATACTGTCAGAATTGCTAAATTTTAAAAAGTGTGGACCTGATCAATATTTAGGATGGAAACATAAAATTAGGATGGATTACATAAAATTGGAAGTTGAAGTAATGTTTATTTTTAAGTTCTTCGGCTTTGAAACGGAGATGAGCACCGGCCCCTAGAGTTGGAAACGACAAGCACGCATGTGCGGGGGAACCTTTTCCTTTACCTTTTTAACACATCTACAATTAGAATAGAATATTTGTGATGATTCAACTATTTTAAATTATTTTGGTTGCATGTGCATGGCTACACGTGTGGGCACACAAATCCAGACATACCCTTCCACACACACATACAGAGAGACAATTCTGTCTTTTTCTGAAAATCTTTATTGCAAATAGAACAAAATAGAATTTTTATTGCGAATAGAATAGAATAGAATAGAATAGAATAGAATAGAATAGAATAGAATAGAATAGAATAGAATAGAATAGAATAGAATAGAATAGGAGTTGAGGGAGGGCTGTTCAGTTTTAATCCAGATCACCTCTTTGACTTCCTGAGCAGAGTTGACTCTCCTCTTGCAGATACAAATAAGCAGCCGAATCTTGTCCTGCAGTTTGTTCTTCAGTGTTGGGTCGTGCATTCCTTAGATGCTTGTTTAATGTGCAGGTCTGTCACGTCTGCAGAGCTCACAAAAAGCACCACCACCACAGGGCACAGGACACTCTTTTCTGTCCCATAGCATTAGCATTGAAGCTATCATAGGCCTTTTTAAGTCGGATTAAGGCTTTTGAAGCAGGATTTCTTACTCTGTGCCTGTTCTGCATCTTCTGGGCTTCCCGTTTCCCTTCTAGAGTTAATAATGAGTGTTTTAATAACAACCCGACCCATCGCGACCCCATGGACAACGTTCCTCCAGGCCTTCCTGTCCTCTACCATCTTCTGGAGTCCATTTAGGCTCACACCTACTGCTTCATTGACTCTATCCGGCCACCTCCTTCGCTGTCATCCCCTTCTTCTATTGCCCTCAACCTTTCCCAGCATTAGGCTCTTCTCCAGTGAGTCCTTCCTTCTCATTAGGTGGCCAAAGTATTTCAACTTCAGGATCTGACCTTCTAAAGAGCAGTCAGGGTCGATCTCCTCTAGGACTGACCGGTTTGATCACCTTGCAGTCCAAGGGACTCACGGGAGTCTACACCAGCACCATAGTTCAAAGGCCTCAATTCTTTGGCGCTCAACCTTTCTTATGGTCCAGCTTTCACAGCCATACATTGCAATTGGGAAGACCATAGCCTTGACTATACGTACTTTTATTGGCAGGGTGATGTCTCTGCTTTTTAGTGTGCTGTCTAGATTTGCCATGGCTTTCCTCCCCAGGAGCAAGCGTCTTTTAATTTCTTGGCTGCAGTCCCCGTCTGCGGTGATCTTGGAGCCTAGGAAAATAAAATCTGCCACTAACTCCATTTCTTCCCCATCTATTTGCCAGGAATTGAGAGGGCCGGATGCCATGATCTTGGTTTTCTTAATGTTAAGTTTCAAGCCAACTTTTGCACTCTCCTTCACCCACAACAAGAGGCTCTTTAGTTCCTCTTCACTTTCTGCCGTTAGAGTGGTATCATCTTGCCACAACAAGGCAGTAATCCATGAGGGGGGGGGGGGGTGGGGTCTCCATATGAGCATTTAGCACTGAGGTCATCATAGGCCTTTTTAACTCACTTTAAGGCTTTTTAGTAGGTTTCCTTGTTTTGTACTTGTGTTGCAGCCCCTGGGCATATTGCTGCCCTATTAATAATAAGTCTTTTAATAATAAAGATACATAATAATTTTAAAATCACGTTGAAAATGTTTATTTGCTTTTGTGGCTGCTATTCCAGCCGTGACCACAGGAGGGCAATGTTTTCTGTCCTTTAGCATTAGCATTGCAGTCATCATAGCCCTTTTTATATCAGTTTAAGGCCGTTGAAGCACGTTTCCTTCTTCCGTGCCTCTGTTGCAGCCCCTGGGACTCTTGCTGCCGTAAATCTGAATAACGAGGCGGCATAATAATAACAATAACAATAATAATAATACTCCAAATGGGGCCTCTCATTTACATTTCGCGGCTTGCCAGCTGTCGGCACCCGTGCCTCCTGCCCAATCGGGGGCATCAGGGCTGGCAATGGGCCAACTCTGCCGGCT
This sequence comes from Vipera berus, assembly GCF_964194415.1. Taxonomy (NCBI): domain Eukaryota; kingdom Metazoa; phylum Chordata; class Lepidosauria; order Squamata; family Viperidae; genus Vipera; species Vipera berus. Next base: position 12,275,949 of record NC_138218.1, read on the forward strand.
CCCTCGTGGCGTCATTGGGGACCTGCTGACCTCCCCGACAGGCCCGCAACGTTAACCAAGTCTGGACTTCAACTCCCAGAATTCTTCTTCCCCCGCCGCTCCTCTACGCGCGCCTGCGCGCCCTCTGCTGGCCGAGGAGGCGCGTCCCACTCCGGCTGCCCCGGGTCGAGCCTGGCCGCGGCGGAAGCCGGGCGGGAGGAGGGCGGGGAGGCGCGTCGCCCTCTCGACCGGGCCCGGCGGCAGGGAGCGCGCGGCCGGGAAGGGGCGGCTCGGGGCGGCCATGCTGCCGGACTGCCTCCTCCTGCGGGTCTTCCGCTCCCTGCCGCCGCCGGACGTGCTGGCGGCGGGGCGGGTGTGCCGGCAGTGGCGCCGCGTGGCCCGCGACGAGGTGCTCTGGAGGGGGCTCTTCTACCGGCACTACGGCGTCGCCCGCCACGTCCCGCGGCACCCAGGTGGGCGGGGAGGGGGCGGCGGAGGGGGCGAAGGGGCGGCCGGGGAGGGGGCGGCTGCGTGAACCGGCCTCCTTTTCCGCCCCAGCCGCCGCCTCCTGGTTCGGGGAGTTCCGTCGGCTCCGCGACGCCGTCCCGCGCCTGGAGGTGCAGAGCCTGCGGGAGCACGCGGAGCCGGTGCTGCACCTGAGCTTCTCCCACAGCGGCCTCCGCTTCGCCTCCTGCTCCAAGGACTGCACGGTCAAGGTGGGGGGGCGCCCCACTTCGGGGGGAGGGTTAGGGTCCCACGGAGCCCCCCGGGGGGCAGTTGTGGCTGTGCCGGCCGGTTGGGAAGGCGTTGCTGGGCTTCTCCGGTGACGGCGGCTGAAGGGTGCTGGGAAGGCCCTAAAAGCCCCGGGGGTGGGGGTGGGGGGTCCTCGGCGCCGCCCGACGGCCCTGGCTCTTCTCCCTGGCTGCAGATCTGGAACAACGGTCGGCAGATCTCCCTGCTGCATAGCGCCAGCATGAAGAAATACAACTGGAGCTACACTCAGTTCTCCCAGTTCAACGCAGACGACTCTCTCCTCTTGGTCTCCGGGATCTTTATGGGCCCCCGGAGCTCCTCCTCCGGGGAGATCGCAGTCATCGGCCTGGGTAAGGAGACCTGCGGGGCACCCGGCGAGACTTTGGAGAGCCTTGACGCCCCCCAGGGCAGAGCCAGCGAGCAGCTGCTCAAAGGCCCTTGGAGGACGACTGGATGGGGCCAGGTAACCGTCAAGAGGGGGGCCTCTGAGGGATCCCGGGTGCTGTCCTTCCGGATCGAGAACCCCTCCTCTCTCTGGAGCAAGGAGACCTTTTCAGCCGCTGCCGTTCTTCCTTTTAGAGAACTTTGAACTCCTCTCCCGTGTCCGCAACAAGCCCTATGACGTGTTTGGCTGCTGGCTGAATGAGACCAACCTGATTTCCAGCAATCTGCACCGGATCGGGTTCCTCACTTCCTGCTCCGTGCTGTGGCTGAACAATGCTTTCCAGGTGAACCAAGGCTGCCCCTGGGGTCCCGGGGGGAGCTCCAGCCTCAGCTGCCTGACTCTGCTTGCCTCTTGCCTCGCAGGGCGTCGAGTCCGAGAACGTCAACGTAGTGAAACGGCTCTTCAAAATCCAGAACTTGAACGCCAGCACCGTCCGGACAGTGATGGTGGTGGACTGCAGCCGTTACAGTTCTGCTGAGGAGCTGACGAATCCTGGAGAGCGGGAGGGCCCCCCCGAGGAGGCGGCAGAGGAGAGGCCCCAGCCGAGGGGTCTCTCAGCAGCTGAAGGGGCGGCAGGGACCGACGATGGGTTGGACCACTTCCTGAGTGACGTCATGGCGGGACACGTCCGACCAATCATGACAGAGATGGAGATGGAGACGAAGGTGGCCAGACTCCTGGCCCGGAACCACACGAAGCCCCCACAGCCCAACCTGCTCTCCCTGCAGGGTGGCAACAAGAAATACCTGGTCTTCACCACCGGCTGCCTCACCTACTCACCGCACCAGATTGGTAAGGGACCCAGATGGAAGAAATGGCGGCTGAGGGGTTGTTGCAGACTGTGAAACCTCAAAATGCTCAGGGATTGTCGACCAGAGCCTGGGGATAAGCAGCAGAAAGAGCCTTGCCGAGATGCCCAGTGCCTGGCGAGGTTGCCTGAGGCGGCCAGAGAAGCTTGGTACCACCCTGTGAGACACAGGGGCGAGCTAGCAAGTTCCCTCACTGCTTTCCCTCCAGGAATTAAGCAGATCCTTCCCCACCAAATGACCACCGCGGGGCCTGTTCTGGGGGAAGAGAGGAATTCGGACAGATTTTTTGATTCGCTGGATCACGTCATTGATATTCACGGGCATATCATCGGCATGGGCCTCTCTCCAGACCACAGGTAGGCAACGTTGCCAATGACGATGGGTGTCGGGTTGGAGACCAGGTGATACGATGGGGGGGGGCTAGGCAACCACAGACTGGGGGAGAGCTGGCTGTGTTGCAGATTGCCAGGCGGGAGCCCTCTGCCGCCCAACTGCCCAGTTCCTATCTCACCCTCCCCGAGGCCAGCAGAACCGCCCCCCTCTCTCCCTGCCCTCTCCAGGTACTTGTACGTCAACAGCCGCGCTTGGCCCGAGGGCTGCGTCATTTCCGATCCTTTGCAGCCGCCCCCCATTGCCGAGGAGATTGAGCTGCGTGTACTGGACCTCAAGACCATGAAGGAGGCCAAGCGGGCACTGCGGGCACACCGGGCCTACACCCCCAGCGAAGAGTTTAACTTCATCTTCCTTGATGTCAGCAGGGACTTTGTGGCCAGGTGAGCTTTGCCCTGCCCAGCGAAGGCTCCTTGGCGAGGGAGCGGCCCAGATCCTGTTGTGCCTTTTGGAGGGCTGGTCCCTTGAGGCGTTTTGCAGTTGGTGGCTGTAGTGTTCCCAGAGCTTCTCTTCCGGCTTTGGCTTATGGTCACCCACGTGTCTCCTCCTCCCGTGCAGTGGGGCAGAGGATCGCCACGGATACATCTGGGACCGGCACTACGACATCTGTTTAGCCAAACTGCGGCACGACGATGTAGTTAACTCGGTGGCCTTCAGCCCTGTGGAGCAGGAGCTCCTCCTGACGGCCTGCGCGGACAGCACCATTAAAGTGTGGCGTTCTCCCTGTGCTGTGCGGGTCCTTCACACAGAGAAGCCCCGGCTTCACGGACGTCTCTTCTCCTGGGCCACGAAGCATAGAACGTGAGCCAGGCAGGGCTTGCTTTGGGCCGTGTGCGCGGTGTGTGTGTGTGTGAGAGAGAGAGAGAGATCCCCTGGGACTCTGGCCTAGCACACTGACCTTCACTGCTTGGGTCTGGAAGAATCGCCATTTGAGGAATGCAGCCACAGGCTGGTGGGTGCTGTCCAAGGTCCTTTTGGAGGAGACAACCTGCTTGTAGGCTGGCATAGTTCTGTAGGATGCTGCCACCCTCTGATGTGGCTTCTGGGCTTTGGACAGCCACACATGGAGCCAGGAAACCTGTGCTGGTCCTGCTGAATTTCTGCTTGGCAGGGAGGTAAGAGAAAAGCAGGTGAGAAACACAGCTGGCCACTTCAGTGCCTCTGCTCTGGTTGACCTGGGTGGCATTTTCTTTTGGGGAGGGGGAATATAAGCTGTGAAGGACAACTGGTGTTTCTTTTGTGAAGCAGAAAGAAGTTTGTGTGGCTGCTCAAGAATGTGCACTTTGAGGGGGCGGGCAGCTTCAACGCCCCACCCACCTTGGCCATCCAGCGTGGCCTGGCTTGGTCTTAATAAACTTTGCTTAACCCACTCTTGCATTGAGCATCTATACCATCCACGAGTGCCCCCTTTGATCCCCCCCCAGTGGCTATGAACGAGGCCCACTTTGTGGCGGACGTGAGGGACCAGTTGGCAAGGGAACTGAGCGGGGCAGCCTTACCTCTGAAAAGGCCCCGGGATTGCTCCGGTGGGATATTCCTTGGGCTCTCGGGCAATCTTCCTTGGCTTGCTGCCAGGCAACCCAACTTTCAGAAGAGCGCCTAGCACACGTACCCCCAAAGAAGAGCAAAACAGGGCTCGTCTCTACAACGTTTTATTCAGCTTCCTCGTTTGCCCAGACATGCTCACCTCTGCTCGTGAACCGTCCCTTCTGAACCTCTGCTGGACCGTCTTCCCTGGCAACTGCCAGGCCTCCGTGCCCAGAGAACCTGATCGGGGGTGGGGGGGATTGCCTGGCAGTGCAAACAGGCTTGCCAGGGCAGCTCAGCTGTCTGCAGCCTCTCAAAGTCCCCTCCACAGGCTCTGCCAGACTGCCCACAACAGCCGCTGCACCTTCCTTTGAGCATCCAGCCTCTTGGTTCCCTAGCCAGCAGCCACCCCTTCCCAATCCAACAGCCGTCCAGGGCAGGGGAGGAGCCCCCGAGCACGTTGGGACCAGGAAAGGCCTCTCCTTCAGGGCCCACCTGGCTTCCACCTGCCAGGGGGCAGTCCAAGGCTAAGAGAAGGTCCGCCGGGCCCTCGTTGCCACACAGTCCTGTGCTCCGAGACCCCGGCGGGCAAGGTGTTAAAGGCCCGTGAGGTCTACAATGGCTTTAATGAAGAGGGTGTCATCGCGCACGTAGGAGTTCTTGGACTCCATCTTGGCGATGGGGCAGAAGAGCGGGCAGCCGCTGGCAATGTTCATGTCACTGATGGGCCGCTGGAAGGAGGAAGAGGTGACGTCGGGCCGGAAGGCGTCAATGACGTGTTCGCGGTTGTTCTGGTCAAGCAGCATCAGGGTGACCTACGGGGGAAGACAGGAAGCCTGGCCGTAGCCTCTCAAATCTCTGGGTCCCTCTTGGCCTCTGCCCTTGCGAAACCCCCAGAGGGTGCCAAGGCGTCTGGGGCAGGAAAGGCTGCTCTGTGAAGCCAAGGACCCCCTCCAAGCGAGCTCTCCCCCCTTCTGCAGGCCCAGCAACCTCTTCCCCCCCCCCCGGGCCCCCAGGGCCCTACCTTCTGATTGAAAGGCCACCGCAGCAGCGGGTCGTTGGGCCCTTTCATCACCACGAAGAAGAGGGACAGGTGGGTGCCCCGCCCGGTGCCATCCCCATTGAGGTAGATCCGCAGGCACATCTTGTAGCCATACTTGCTGGTGTAGAAGGCTGGCCAAGCAGGGCAGAAAGAAGGAAGCAGGAGACGGTTGGGGAGGAAGCCGTGCAGGACACTGGCACAGCTTCCTTCAGCTTGCCCTGCCCTCCAGACTGCACCCTCCTCCCCCCTGGATGTTCCCAGAGGTGGCCTTCCCCACCTGGGGAGAAGATGGCCGGAGAGCGCCCCGCAACTGCCTCCTGCCGCTTCCTGGTGAAGTCTGTAATCTTCCAGATGAAGACGCCGTCGTAGGAGGCCGCCTCCATCTCCTGGATGGCATGCTCCATCTCTGCCAGGGCCAGGTCCTTCACGGCAATGCTCCTCTCCAGCTGCCGCACCTGGGCCAGGAGGGCAGAACACGGGTCTGCAGTGAGAGCCACCGCCACCACCCTTCCCCTTCTGCTTCCCCCAGGCCAGGAAGTGGGACTGGAGCTGCGGAAGACACCAAGCCCCGCTCTGAACGCCCCCTGCACCCCTCGCACCTTGGCGCTCAGGGCCTCTATCTTCTCCTGGTCGAGTTGATGCTGCCGGCTGGCGGCTTCGGCCACAAGTGACACCTTTTCCACCTCCCGGTTCAGCACACACACGATGTTCTCGAAAGTAACCGTCTTCCTCTCCAGGGCCTCGCACTTCCCCAGGAGTCCCAAGGAGCCGGGCAGCTCTGCCTCCGTGGCCAGGGGCCTGCCCCCCACCAGGGCACAGCTGGCCTCTGCCGAGAGGTGGTCCAACAGGGGCTCCAGCTTGCTGGACGCAGAGCCCAAGCTCAGCACGAAGCTCAGCAGCATGTAGAGGTGCTCGCCCAGGTGGCTCTTCTCGTGCTCCGGAAGCTTCTCGTTCTCCATCTGCCAAGGATCCCAGAAGGAGCAGGCGGGTCAGGCGGACCAAGATGGCTCGGGGGTGGGATGGGGTTGGGCAGGTGGGGGCGCCAGAGGCTGGGCCAGGACACAAGGACGGGACATGCTGTCCAAGCGGCAAAGAGGGGCTGCTCCAGGGCCGGCCTCCCCCGCAAAATTGGTTTTGGGCCCCCTTCTGCAGGACGTCCTCCTTCCCCGCTCTGAAGCCCAGAGCAGCCATACCAGGTGGGTGCAGCCGACTGGCTGGAATCTGCAGGGGGCTCGGCATTTGCTGCAGCTCTTGACGTGGTCCAGAAACTGCAGAAAAAAGAAAGAAGCTTCAAAAGGAGGAAGGGGATGCACATCCCCCTCGCCCACTGCAAGACGGGGGCCCATCCCAAAAGCAACGGCTAGTTGCCAACACCAGGCAACCTCCTAAGTGTTCTCTGCCGGTGGAGGGAGGGGGCCGCTCGGGTTGGCCAAGGTCCCTGGCCACAGGGCAGAAAGGAGCGTGGCCCAAGGGCACTTCTGGGGCGGTTCCTCAGAAGACTTGGGGGGCCTTGTTGGGGTGCTAAAGCCAAGGGCTTCGAGCACTGCTGACCTTCTCCCGGGGGATCTTCTTCTTTCCGCAGCCCTCACAGGCCAGAGGAAATTTGGGGCACACTGCCTCGTGGGCCTGGAAAACAAAGCTGCGGGTTAACCCACATTCTGCTCCACCCCTCCGAGGACAGTGCTGGCCTCCCACAGCTGGCACTTGGGGGCCTGGCTGCCCGGAAGGACGGCAGAGCTCCAAACTGCCTGGGAAAGAGGGCACCGGAGCAATCAAAAGCAAGGCAGCACCTCTGTGCTTTGCATTGGGATGCTTTTGAGTGCTGCTGCAACAATAGGCCTGGCTTTTCCTAGGGCTCCCTGGCTTTGAGGGGGGCGGGGGGGTAGCTCGGGCCTGTACCTTGCTTTCGGAGAAGTGGAAAAGAGCTTGGCAGCATTTGCATCTGAGGCTCCTCTCGGGACACTCCTGCTCGGTGTGCTGCTCCTTCTCGCCCAACCTGACCAGGCCCTGGCACGCAGGGCAGGTCACCAGCAGGGCCGGGCAGCTCCCCTCGTGGCAGCTCTGCAGCAAAAGGTCCGGCACTTAGCCCAGCCAGCAGGCCGAAGGAAGGCCCTCGCCACCAGGGCCCCTCCGGAGCAGCTCGGGAAAGCAGGGGGCCTTTCCGCATGGCTGCCCTTGAGCCAGGAAACTCAAAGGGGGGCACCCAAAGAACATCTGTAATCAACGGATGGCTACGGGGAGGATCCGCTGGAGGCCCCCCAGCTTGTTCTTTTTGGCTTACTTTCCAATTAGCTCAATAATTTGCTGTGTTTGCAAAACCAAATATTGGGAGGGAGGCCAGGGGTGAGGTATGCCCATTGCTGTTTCGGATGGGAACCCTGCAGGTTTGGGGGTGAAGAGGTGGGTGGCCCTGTGCGCATCCCGGCTGGGCTTATTGAGAACCTTCCAGAGAACAAACTGCGTGTGTGAGCCCTGAATGCCAATTTGCACCCCGTTAGGCCTGGAACCTGGAACTCCTTCTCCAGTTCAGATCTTGGGATGGCCCTTCTCCAAGAGGTCATAACTACATCCAGCAGAGCCAGAAAGCGGCACATCTGGAAGCAGAGAAGCAACTAAGGCTCTCTGTGGCCACTGGGATGCCACAGTCTTTTCAAGCACTTTCACTTTCCGGAGCCAAGTCTGCAGTGTCGCCCCACCCCAAAGAGAAAGTAAAACCGGTGCCAGAAGGCAGCCAGCGGTCAATGGGGGGGGGGGCAGCAGCTTGTCTGCTGGTGTCGGATGGCAGGGAGGAGAAGCCAGAGCAGAGCCGCAGTTCTCTTGGCGCTGCCAGCAGGCGCTTCCCCCGGGTTGAATAATGAGCAAGTATTTTAGGGACTTTCCAGAGGGTGTCACTGCAGGCTTCCGCCAGGGACTTTCCAAGCTGGAAGCTCTGACATTCAAAGCACGCAGCCCGTCCCAGCTGCAGACCCAGCAAGACAGGCGCCTAAGTGAGCTAGCCAGGCAGATTTAGTCTCCGGTTCTCCCTGGGAAGGGGGGCTGGAGAAGACACAGAGCTGCACTGTCTCCACTGTGCCACGTGGTCCAGGGCAGGGGGGTGTGTGATACGAGGGGCCTCTTCAGGGAGAGATGGTGGGGTTCAGTCTTTGGCCTTCCCCTCTCCACAGAATTCATCCCAGGCCTTTCCAGGCGCCGCCTCCTCCTCCTCCTCCTCCTCCTCAGAGCCAGGGCTGCCTCCACACAGACCCTGGACCCGAGCACTGGGGGGGGGAGGGAAGAAACCCCCTCTTGGGGAGAACAAGCAGCAAGCACCAAGGTCACACGGAAGGCACTCTCTGGCACAGGAGACGGGGTGCCCCAAGTTCCCATGGAGCAGGGGGTGGTACCCCCGGGTAGGTGCCACTATACAGGTCTCATAAAAGCCTCCAGACAAGGGCCAATTCCCCGCCCTTTTCCCATCAACCCTCCCCCCCCAGACAGAGGAAGGGGCTGCTTAAGGCTGCCTCCTGGGATCTTTACCTCATATTCTTTTATGGTCCCTTTCCACGTGCAACCTTGCTGGGGACAGATGGCCGGGAGACTCTCCACTTCCCGCCGAGCTGCATTATCTGGGAAAGCCTCAAAGGGCAAAAAAGGAAGGATTAGGTGCAGAGAGGCTGGAAAGGGATAGGAAATGCTGGCCCGCCAACTCGGCACCAACAGCTTGTCTGGGGGAGTTGGCCCCAGGAGGCCCCTGATGTCCAAACCAGCAAGCCAGCCCAAATGGAAAGTTTTGCTGGGAGGGGGCAAGGCGGGGTATTCCCCCAGCTGACTAGGCTGAAATCCTTCCTGATCCAACGGCAGACAGAGGGAGAAGTAGCTCCTGCTCTCTTGGTGCCCCTTCTCCATGCCTGTCCCAGTTACCGGGAGGTTGTGACCGCAGCCCCTTGCATTCAGGTGCCTCAATGGGAAGCCTTCAGAAGAGACAGGAAGGAGGGGGGGGCCACCCCTTCTCCTTCACTCCAAGGCCGCCATCTCACCCAGCTGGGCTGCCTGGAGGAACAGCAGGACAAAACTCCACTCGAGGGGCTGCACTTACCACCCCTGTTTCCAAGATTGAGGCACCTTCTTCATACAACCCCTCTTGAAGGCAGGCTGCGCACTTCTGGGGCCCTGAGCTGGCGGGAAAGAGGAAGACTGTGAGAACCCAGGGACCAAGTCAGCTGGGCAAGCCCTTCCCCAGCAAGACAAGGAAGGGAGCTGCATTTTGCCCTGGCGTCACTCAGTGTGTGTCTGAGCATCTGATTGCACAGCTGTCACCAACCCTCACAAGGGAGAATTCTTTACAGACTGGAAGGCCCACCCTTCCTTTTCAGTCATGCCACCCTGCCTCATCCTGAGGTGTACACCTAATGCCCTCCAGATTGCAACTCTTGAAGCAACAGGAATAATCCCCAAACTGGCAGGTGTCAGATTGCCTATCCTGAGTATAATTAAGCTGTTCTCTTTGTTGCAAAGTTGTTTGGCTGACCTGCTTCCTTTCTTTCTGCAGAGGGATGGAGGTGGGGAGTTAATGAAAAAGGTGTAACAATTTCTTTCTGGGGGTGAGAATTTGGTTTGGAACTAAGCAGGCGAAATTGCATGTGGGATGATCCTAAGAGATCTTTCCCACCTGGAAAATGTCACGAGCACAAGCTGGAATTGACTGCCGGCTGAGCCATCAGCCAAAGGAGGAATCTGTTCCCCTCGGGCTCTTGATAAGGAGTAAGGAATTTGGGGAGAGGGCGATCTTGCAAATGCTCATGGGAGAGCATCTGAAACCCAGCACACTTTCTCCATCAGCAAATGATATGCGAGTGATGCTCAGCAAAGCAAGCCAAAGACACCTTAGAATTTTCTTCAAGCAATAGGAGCAGTAGCGATGACCACACTGGGCTTGGAACGGCCGCCGCAAAATGTTCCGGCACTCTGAACACAAGTACTTGCCCACCAGTTCAGTGCCCAGAATCTCCTTGGGGAACCCTGGCTGATTTACATCCAAAGAGCCAGGAGGGGTTGCGTTGGCCGATGCCATGTGAACCGGCCTGTTCGAGTGGCCTTCACAACCCTGGAAGGAAAAACAACGGCCAGGGTTCAGCTCCGTGTTAAAAACAGCTTTCTCTTAGGAGTTAACACCAAAGTAACCTTCCGGTGTGACTTTAGGACCCCAAGTAGGCAAGAGGCTGGTTCCAAAGGCATCCATCACCCACAGCAGCTTGTGAGCTGGTCCCCAGGCTGGGGTAGCAAGGTAACCTGCCACTGCGCCTGGAGGATTGCAGCAGCGGCAATGGCGGGTCGGCTAAAGCTTGCTTAACCCAGCCACCTCTTAGAAGCTGTTGCCAGGTTCTTTAGCCCCCAGGACCCTCGCTCAAAGTAGCAAGAGGAGGGTTTCTCCTCTCCCGCAAAAGTGGCCATCAAAGCCCCCATCTGATCTCATCCCCAACCCTCAACTTTCCGGGCATCCCCTCCCACTTAGGGGGCTTCTCTGCCGCCTGGTCGGCGGGCAGGAGGAGGCAGCCCCGCAGGCTTCGCCCGGCCGGCAAAGCCGCTTCTTCGTGCCGCAAAGGGAGGACGGAGGAGGGATCAGCGGCTGTCCGGCGACGGGGTCTTCGGGAGGGCCAACCTCCCCCCCACCTACCTACGGCCGGAGTCCTGACCTTTCCGCGCTTCTTCTACCGCCTCAAGCCCCGAAAGGCGCGGCCGAAGGAGCCGCAGCCAGTGGCGGGCGGGCGGGGGGGGGGCGTCGAGGAACCCTCCGCAGCGGGCACTGGGACATCCGGGCCCCCCCCGGCCGCGGCTCCCGGCGCCTCCTTCGAGCGGGCAGGGGGGAGGAGCCGCGGCCTCGGGCGTGACGGTCCTGGAAAGCCCCTGGAAGAGCCTCCGGGAGGCGGGAGCCACGTGCCGCCCCGCGGGGCCCTCCGAGCCAGGGCGGCGGGCGCCGGGGAGGCCGAAGCGGGCACGGCCGGAGCCCTTTCGCCGCGGAGGGAGGGAGGGAGGGAGGCCCCGCGAAGGCCGCAGAGAAGCCCGTTCCGCTCCCCCCCCGCCGGCGGCGCCCCCCCCCCCCCGCACTCACCCGCAGCAGCGTCCGGCCACCCAAACGCCGACCGGAAGTCCCCGTAAGCTCCGCCCGGCGCTTCCGTCATCTGCCTTCCTCCGGACTCGGAGGCCCCGCCCCCACGCCCCCGCTGTCGGCGCGGGGGCGTGGCCGCGGCGAACTTGTCCGGCGCGCGGCAACTGCGCGTCCCTCGCCGAGGGTGGTGCCGGCGGCGCTTCGCGGGCGGCGTTCGCTGCCTCCGACGGGAGAGCCTCCATTTCGCGCAGAAGATTAAGAAATTGACCGGCCCGACAGACGCCTTCTGCGCATGCTCCCGACGGGGAGGCTGCGGTCCGTCACCGCTTTCTGCACCTCCCTCTCAGGAGGGGGAACCTCTTCTCGTTCCAGCCAATCGTAGCCACGGGGCTTCTGGGAGAGATCTCGGGGACGGTCTCGCGGAAAGCGCTCCCTTCTCTCAGCCAATCCTAGGACGGGGAACCTCGATCGTCGATCTATTAAAGCCGATCTATTAAAGGACTTCAAAACAGACGGTGTGGAGGCGTGACAGTTATTGTGACGTCGTGAGTCCCCCATCGAGGGGCAGGGTCTTATTCGTCGGCCAATCGCCTTGAGGTTTCGTTCGTGAGTGGCAGCGGCACGGCCCAATGGGGGGTGCCGCTCGCTCCGCCCTCGAGAGGGAAGGACGGGATGAGGGAGGGAACGGGGAGAGGGACGGCCTATTGCGGAGGTTGAGCAGCGAAGAGGCGGCGGCAAAAGCGGCGGCAGGAACCAGAGACGCCATGGCGGAGAGCGACTGGGACACGGTGACGGTGCTGCGCAAGAAGGGCCCCAGCGCGGCCCAGGCCAAATCGAAGCAGGTGAGGGCTAGGCAGGAGCGCGCGTGCGCACCCTCTTCAATCCCCGCCCATCCCCCGGTGGGAGGAGTGCCTGCGCGGAGCCCGCGTCAATCTACCGGGAGGCACGCCCACCGACCCTCATTTGCTCGCGGGGTTGGCCTGCCGGGGGGCTTCCGGCACGTGGTGGGCGGGAGCGTCCCGGCGGAAGCGCTGCCGCCCCGGGGCAGGGGCCGCTCCTCGCCCCTCCCTTCTTCCGGGCCCGTCGCGCTCCCGGGGCGCAGGCCGCCCCCTGCCGGCCGAGGAGGGAAAGAGGCCGGGCCGGTAACGCTCCCGTTGCTCCTAGGCGGTGGTGGCGGCTCAGAGGCGAGGCGAAGACGTGGAGACCTCCAAAAAGTGTAGGTGTCGCTGGCGGGCCGCTCCGGCTCCTTCCCGGGAGGGGGGCGGGCAGGCCGGCCGGCCGGCGCCCCTCCGAGCCCGGCCGCTTCCCCAACCGCCGCCGCCGCCGCTGCTCCTTCCCCCGCAGGGGCCGCAGGGCAGAACAAGCAGCACTCGATCACCAAGAACACGGCCAAGCTGGACCGGGAGACCGAGGAGCTGCACCACGACCGGGTCCCGCTGGAGGTGGGCAAGGTGATCCAGCAGGGCCGGCAGGGCAAGGGGCTGACCCAGAAGGACCTGGCCACGGTAAGCGCCCGAGGGGCCGGGCCCGGGGGAGGAGGGAGCGTCCCCCCGCCTGCGCCCCGTGCAGCTGACCGGCTCTCCCTCGGCAGAAAATCAACGAGAAGCCCCAGGTCATCGCCGACTACGAGTGCGGGAGGGCCATCCCCAACAACCAGGTGCTGGGCAAGATCGAGCGGGCCATCGGTGAGTCCCGGCCTTCTGACCAGTGGGCAGCTGGGCTGCGGCCCAAATGCCCGGCTCGTGCCCGGCTCGGCATTGGCACGCCTGCCACCCATTGAGGCTCCCCAGGGCCTCCCCGTAGGCGGCCAAGGGCAGCTGCTGGGGGGGAGGGGCGGGGCGGCTGCGGGCCGGCCAGGCAGGTGCCTGTCCCCGACTTGAGCCTCTGAGTCCTTTGCTCTTTTCCAGGCCTTAAGCTCCGTGGGCGGGACATCGGCAGGCCCCTCGAGCAGGCCCCCAAAGGGAAGTGAGGACAAAGCCTCGAAATCAGTTTGCCCCGACTGATCTCGCCTGGCCGCTCGCTCCTCTGGCGCGGCCAGGGCATCTCTGCCAGGCTGAAGCCTCCAGAGCCTCCACCCCGTCGTGAATCGACGAACCGCTCACAGCCGATGACGTTTCTGCCTTCCTTTTTCAAAGTATCCAAATCCTAATAAAGCATCTGAATCTGCCAGGGGCAAGAAAGAATGTTGTTGTCGTCATCTTTGGGGTTTCCAAAGTGCCGGGGCCTTCTGGAAGGGGGTAGGGAGCAATCGGTGACACTCGTGGTTGCTTCGTGGTCCTTCATGCCAGCAGCCGTTCTTTAAAGACTTTCAACCTGTAAATTGGCCACCTGCCTCTGTGGCATCGGTAGATGTTCTTCCCCAACTGACAGTTTTGAGGAAAAAAGTCCAGGCCTCTCTCCAATAAAGTGCTGCACTGGGGGCTCACATACAAACACATCCCCATCACTCGCTCAGCAGCCTCTTTCCAGCAGAGGGAAGTATTTTATTTGGGGGTGCCGACGGAGGCTTTTGTGGGGGGGGAGCTATTCGTGGCCCTTGAAAGCAACAATCATTTGAGTAAGGAGTCCTGGGATGGCAATCCAACGGGTACATACAAGAAATTAAACCAGCGTTCCTGGGTGAGACACTCCTATGGGGAGTGGGTTTATTTTAACTTTCTTGTTGAAATGCTTTTTGAATAGCCATAGATTGAACATTCCGACGTTCGTGAACATCTGGCTATCTCTGGTCAAGAAAAGAGGCTGATTCAACCCAGGTCTCAAGGACACCCCCTTTATTGGAGTCTGAAAGGATTGCTCCGGTCGCCTCTCCAGAGGAACAGAGGCTGGATGGGGCTGGCAGGGGCCGACCTAGGATGCTGCTGTGTCGGGAGCCATCTGGGGTAGGATAATTCTGTCCTGGAAGCCAAGGGGAGAGAAAGGCTGGTCTTAGCTGGCAGCCGAGGGACCGGGGAGAAGCTGCGCAGGCTGCCTTGAGGGCGGGGTCTGCTTGGAGGATCAAAAGGAAGCTCTCACCCAGCCACTGATTCCAGTTAAAGGCAGCCCGGCTGGAGAGCAGAGGGCCACACAATGTGCCCACCCCCCAGCCCCTTACGTCTCGAAAGGCGATGTTGTCAAAACCCGGCCCGTTGCCGCCGCCGTCCTCCTCCATCCTCTCCCGACTCCCTCTCCTCTTCCACAGGCAACAGGTGGCTGCAATCAGCAGCAGCAGCAGCAGGACGGTGCTCACCACACCAGCCACCACTCCGGTGGTGGACACTGGGAAAGGGCTGCTGCTGCTGCTGCTCTCTGCCAAGGCAAAAAAGGAAGGGCGAGAGCGTCTTCCAACCCACTCAGGGTGGCACCTGCAGGGATCGGCCCACGCCTGTGACTTGGCTGCCGCAGAGAGCCTTACCTTCAGCTTGGCCTGCCTGGGGAGAGGCACAGCCCGGCCCAACTGCATAGTGGAGATCGTCCAGCGCAATCACCCCTGAGCTCACCCAGGCTCCACTGCTGGCCTCCAGGACGATCTGAAGGGAAGAGACCGGCACTGAGGCTCAGGAGGGCATGATGGGAGACCGACGCAGGGAAGAGAGGCAGGAGTGGGATTCATAAAGGGCCAAAGAGACCCATCAAAGGGCTGCATGCAGCATCAGGTTGAGGGGTGCAGGGTAGCCCCTAATTCAGAAGAGGCGGTGCGAGGGCTGTGGCAAGGGGAGGCAGATGCCTGGGGCTCGAAGGCCGGGTCCCAAGACCTGGCATTGCCAGCTGCCTCTTCCTTCAGGTCCAGGGAGGGAGGCTGAATCCAGAATACCTGGAACTCCACGAGGCTGGTCACCAGGAGCGTTTGGTTCATCCACGTCCAGCTCTGATGGTTTGTGGCGGTCCAGATCACCCTTTCCCCCTGTGCCCCCGTCAGCCTCACCCTGAGCTCTGCAGGAGCTGCCAATGCAGGGGGGGGGGGGAGTCAGCTCTCTCGGTCCTCTGCCTCCCTGCCCCACCAACGACCCAGCGTCACTTGTGGCTTCCCTCCTCTAACCAGGGATCTGCCAAATGAGCTTTAATAATGCCACTTCTGCAGCAGTGCCCGGGGGGGGGAGGGAGGAATCCCTTCCTCTGACTTACAGCTGTGCCCAAGGAAGCCCATGTGGTAGTGGAACCGCAGGCAGGAGCCCGTGGTGGGTGCCAGGGGCTCGCTCGCCAGCCGTGCTGTGCTTTTTCCCAAGCTCAACACTGCCAGGTCAACGTAAGCATAGTGACCTACAAAGAAAAAGCTGAACAGCAGGAAGGAAATAGGGGCCAGAGCCACTTCTGCAGGGTTGGTCAAGAGTGGGTGTCCTTCATTGTGGCCTTCTGCACAAGGCTGTGGTGACAAGGATGGAGAGCGCTCCAGAACATGGAGGGGCTTGCCTGTTCTGCGAGCTACTTAGAGCATTTGTGGGGAAATTTAAGGCACTAAACAGACCAAGTTCAGGACTTCAGTTTCTTCGTGCTGAGATCAATAACTCATGAATTCAGAAGGACTATCGGAGCCCAAAATTTAGGCAATCCAAACACAGCTGTTCCATTAAACTGGAACCACCAACTCCTCCTACTCACAGCCGCTTGGCTGGTTCAGTGAACGTTCAAGGCCGAGCTGTGGGGCAGGGAAGAAGGCCAGAGCAGGCGCCTCCGGGCAGCCCAGGCTCCTCTTGAGTGACCCAGGGACGCGAACCTGCATTGGTGCCGAGGGTGTGGTCTTCCTTGGGAGATGGAGAGCGCAATGTGGTGGCTGCTTCCTTCCAGTCCCAGCTGTACCAGTTTCCGTGGGGCTTGCTCCAGCCACAGGGCCCTGACTCAAAGTCACAAGATCCTGGACCAAAAGGACGCACACCATGATTATCTAAGACCTTGGCTGCCCCCAACAACTTCTCCAAGTAGAGAGGAGACCATACTGTGGCCTTGTGCGCTTCAGGTGGAGTCTCCCCCCCCCCCGCCCCCTACTGTGCCCATAATATTCCCTTTTCCTTCTAAAAGAGAGAAAAGAGGAGCACGTAAGTCTACATCTGCCCTCACCTGGTTCAGAGCAGCCGCCTTCCCTCACAAAGATGTCATCGAGGGCAATGTAAGAGGCCGGGCCTCCACCAGCGCCTCCCATCGCAAAGGCCACCTGTTCCCAGAAGACATGGGTGGCGTAAGAGGCTCGTGGCCAGCTCAGACTGTTTCCAGGCAGAGCCTTCGCTTCTGCCAGCAAGCCAGAGATTCAGCCTGTCTTTCTTCAAAAAGGCCACCATGCCCACCTGCCATCTCCCGTGGACCTTTGCCACAAAGCTGCCGTACCGCCAGGCTGCCCCCTGTGTCGGATCCAGGCTGAACATCCCCATCTCCGCCGCCTCTTCCTTCTCCCCTTCCTCTTCCACGTAAGCGGTCAAGGATCCTATGGGGAGCAAACAACAGAGCAGAAGAGTCCAGGGCCCGAACGCTGCATCCGCCCTCTTGGGGAAGAGCAATGCCAGTATTACCTGTGGGGGGCAGGGAGCGAGGCACCATGAATCAGGCTCACGCAGCACTCGCACCCCAAACTGCTGGGAGTGCAAATGGCACCATTGCCTTCAAGTGCCCGACACACACACACACCCCGCACTCACCTGGATCACTGCTGCTCAGGTAGTACCAAAAGGAGACACAGTGGGTGCGGAGCAGAGGAGGGAAGGCGCGAGAGCGCAGGATGGTCACCTGCCCCAAAGGAAGCTTGTCCGCGCCAGTGTAGAGGATCATGTAGTGTCCTGGGGATGGGGGGGGGAGAAACGATAAATGGCTGAAACAAGCTCTCCAAGGGTGGTACCTGCTATGAGTAAAGCATTGTACTACCTGCCTTCCTGAGCCAGGCTGTAATTTGGCCCCACATCCGGCCCGTCTCCTGTGCAGGAGTGCTGGGCCGTCTCGGGTCTCCCTGGGAGCCCCAGGCCCAGTCCTGCGGGGCCTCTAAGTCCCATCCTCCCCAATGACAAAAAGGGGCACACTGCTGCCTGCTACCTCTCGGCTCGCCAACGGTGTGATCCACGGGGGGGCCCCGGCCCCCTGCGCCACTCTGCCGCTGCCACGCCTGCTGCTTGGGGAGCGAGAAGCCGCATTCATCCACCTCAAAGGAGCAGTGGTGCTGGGCCGGGCAGGCCCCAGACATCACCGTGATGTCATCCACAGCTATGCTTCCCAGAAAGCCGTCCCGAAGGGCCTCAAGGACCACCTGCAGGACAGGTGGGAGAAGCTGCTTCAGAGCTAGAACTACCGGCCAGGTTTCTAGCCCTCAGGGCATAAAGAAAAATCGAGGCCCACTGGAATCTGGGAATCTATTCGAATCCAGGGAAGCCACCTATCCAGACTGATCGTTCTGCGCTGCTTCCTTCTTCCCTGATACAGAAAAGGGGATTATTTATTCTGAGGCTGCTGAGGGTGCGGGTGGGGAGGGCACAGAGGACGCCAATCCAGTCCAAAGCTGGAGCTGGACTAGGGCAGGCTGTCCTAACCTGCCTGCCGCCATCCTAAAGCAGAGGGAAATGGGAAGGAGGGAGGGGGGGCCTGACCAGGAGGAGGCCGCCTCAGCCTCGCTCTTCCCAGGAGCAACTTTCTTTCCAGGTGTTCCCGATATCAGCACCTTGGCCTGGGTCTCCTCCGTGCAAAAGAGAGGCGGCCTCTTTTTACCTGATACTTCTGGCCAGGCTTGGGGGAAATGGAGGAGGCAGCGCGATGCCAAACCGCCCCATGGCTCCCTCTCCTGGTCCAAAGCACCTGCTCCCCCGATTCTCCGGCCTCCTTCAGTTTCAGGGCCAGGGTCCCTACAAAACCAAAGGTTGCGTGTCTGTGTTGTACGTGTCAACGTTCTGAAGGATGCCAACCTGAAGCGTCACGCAACACAGTTGTTCTTTCACGCTGAAGAAATCCCTCGGGATGCCGCCTTCCTTCCCGGAAAGCACGCTGGAAGAGCACGGGGCCTCTGATCAGAGAAGACCCCTCACCCCAGCAGATGAAAGACGGCCTGTACATTGGAGCAGTTCCCAGAAAACGGCCACACGGCCTCCTCTGGGTAGCCCTGGCTCGCCTCTGAGCACAAGATGGAGCGAAGGCTGCTAAGAGGGGAGGGGCCGCTACTGCCCCCCCCCAGCAGGCTTCTTCTCTAATGCGGGACTAGACCGCCATCGGAACCCCCCACCTGCCCCTGCTAGCTGGGCTCCTCTTCGGGGGGGGCGCTCCTGCAGGGGAGTTTGAAGGCTTACCAATCTGGGGGCCATCCATGCGATACCAGAAGGAAAGACAGGAGGTCTCGACAGTGGTGGGGGCAGCCACCTGGGGAGCAGAAACCAGCCGGGCACGCCAGCCCAGGTTCCAGGGTCCACCAGGATCCACAAACAGGAAAGAGCCTGTTGGAGATGAGAGCGGGACTGCCAGACAGCAAAGGGCTCTGTGGCAACTTGGGGAATTTTGAACCAGATGGGGGACTATTTGGCTCACACGTCTTTCTAAACCGCTTCTGATTTCGGGAGCAACAACATCATTTTGAGCCAGAGAAAAACAACCCCCACCCCCACCTGTTCCACGCTCGCTTTTGTTGGCAGGAAAAAGGCCGTCTTTGGCACGGGTGGAGTCCGCTGAGGCTTCTGGAAGGATCTCCAAGCCCCACGTGGGCTTCAAAGTCAGCTCCGCAGGTGGGGCTGGGATCTGGCCCAGACCACGGCCCCTCTGCAGCACTACCTGTGCCTGTGGTGTGGTCCACGGCCCCTCCTCGGCTTCTGCTCAGCCTCCATTCAAAGCCATCATTCTGCTCCAGATACCAGCTGCACCAGTCGGTCTCAAAATTGCAGGACAGCCCTGCCTGGGGGGCTGGGGGGGAGGAAGCAGCAGCAAGGGTGTTGCTGGGGAGCTTTCCCAGATCAGCCACAGTCAACAGGAGGGAATGATTGTGCCCCCCCCAATGCCTGCAGTGCAAGGTTTCCCCTCTATGAACCCAGTGGGCGAGGCCCCGCAGGGCAGGCAGGGGCTGATACCTGAGGCTGGGGCCTCAGCGCTGCAGTTCACAAAGGAGATATTGCTGACGGCAAGTGGCAGGGGTCCCCGGGGGCCGTCGAGATCCTCCATGGCCAGCAGCTCAAGCTCAGGAAAAGAGAAACAGGGCAAGGTGATCCCCTGCAGCTCCCTGCTTCTTCCTCCCTCTCAGGGCAGCTGCACCCCAAGTGGCGGCCTCCCCTCGTCCCTCATCCCAGGTCCCACCCTGAAGGAACTGGAGACAGCCCCCTACCTGGAAGGGCCTTTTCCTTGCACCCAGACGCACCGTGGCCTCTGCCCAGGAAGCAGTCCTGTTGCTCCGGGCAAACCAAGCCCACCAGTGGGTGCCCAGGCTCTCATCGGCAACGGCAAGGGCGAGAAAGCCTGCGGGTTGGGGAGGAGAGAAGCGGGCAGCGGCCTCAGTGCCAGGTGGCAATTGGCTGTGCCAAGGGGACTAAGGAAGCCCCGATACCTTCTGGGCCAGTGGTGAAATCCATCCGCAGCACACAGCCTAAACCTGAAGGGCCCAACACGGGAGTGGCAGCCCGCGCCATGGAGAACATCTGCCCCGGCCCCTCCTGCAGACCGAAAACGGGCCCTGATGGGGAACAAAACAAGGGTGGGCCCCAGGCCGAGGAAAAGACAGCCACAACACCCTCCACCTACACGGTATTGCCCCAGTTCTAAGCTGGCAGGGCCACGTTCCTGCAACCTTCTTACCCACAGGACTGAGCCGGCTGGTGGTCCATCGCAGGCGGCCCACGCTGATGTCCATCCAGCCCCCGGCGTCCTTGGCAAAATCGGTCATTCCTAGAAGGGAAGGTCACAAAGGTCCCAACTGACGGGCCACACAGTTCAAAGAAGCAGCGTTTCTATTGAGCAGCTTGCTTGGGGTGGGGGTGGGGAGACGGGGAAGAGGCCCAGGGATCCGCATGCTGCGTGCCACGCCCCATTCAGTGCTTGTCCTTTTTAAACATATCGCCCAGGCGGAAAGTGAAATGGCCGCTTGGAAGAGGGGCTGGGCGCGCTTGGCACCCGTTTCTCTGGCTCCCCTGGCCCCTTACCACACTGCTGCTCGTCAGAGGCATCCTCGCATTCGGCCTTGAAGTTACAGAGCAGCTGGAAGTCGAGGCATCGCTTGCCCTGGTCACACGCAAACTGCCCCATGGGGCAAGGACCGGAGGCCTGTAGCGCGGGAGGAGTCAGGAGCCGGGCTGAAAGGGACCGAACACCAAGGCCTCACCGCAAGAGACAGGGGCGCAGCTGGCCAAGGGGCCTCCGAGGGGGTCTGCAGGAGGCTTAGGTAACAAAGGTGTTTTCGACAGCCCCTCCCTCCCTCCCTCGGTCTGAGACGGCCTTGTTACTCCTGGGGCTTCCACCAAGAGCAGGAGGGGACTAGCTGACCAAGAGGCAGAAGAGAGGGAAAGAGGGCTTCAACCGTGGCAAAGGCCGGCTGGAAGAGCGTGGGTCAGCCGGCCATCCTACTTCTCCTACTCACCGTCCTGCACCGCCGTGCAGTGAGGAGAAAGACGAAGGTCATCCAGAGCGATGCTCCCTTCGTGGCCCCTTCCCATCCTGCCCTCGATGATGATCTGGGAGAAAAACCCAGCTGATCAATGCAGGGCAATGCAGGCCTCCGCCGGACAGAGCTGGAGCGGCTGCCGGCAGCCTCCCACTGCCCACCACAGCCTGCTCCACCTGAGAGGTTCAGGCACCTGGCACCATGGCCTCTGGGCCTCGTCTACCTTGAACGTCTTTGCCTCTGTGAAATCCACTTTCTCCCGGAACCAGTAGTTGCCCAAGTCTCCCGTGCGGCTCCAGACAAGCCGCAAAGCCTCTGCCGTCTGGCTGTAGACATTAAGGCTGTTGCTGCTTGAGCCATGCAGGTGGAGGTAGAGAACCAGCTAGAAGAAAAGCCAGCCAAAGCCACTTGATGGGAGGGAGGGAGGGAGGGAGGGAGGGAGGGAGGGGCACCCCAGCCTCCATTTCCTCTCCAGCCACTGGATTCAAGCAACCCCAAGGGGGCCGGGGGCTTGTGGCGATCGAGGCTTCCGCTCTCTGGGAAGCCACAGAGAAGTTTCCTTCTTACCCCCTTCCCCCCCAGAACCAGAGGGGGATTCAAGAAAGAGAGGCCAGTCCTCAAAGGGGGACGTGCTCTGACCGCAAGTGGAAGGAAAGCCTCCAAGACCACCAACCGCCACACCCCATAAGAGAGGAGCAGCCTGTCCAGCTGTGGCCTGAGGGATGCTCAGGCGACTCACATAGCAAGGCTGGTCTGGGGCCAGCGTTGGGCTGCTCAGCCAAGCTCTTCCCTCGTGCACATCCGGCTTCCGAGTCTCGACGTAGGCGAAGAAGCCTGCAGTGGATCAGAGACGCTGCCTGGATCTCCTGGATCAAAAGCCTTGTAAACGTTAACTCTGCCCGGCAGCGTCTGGCGCTTTTGGTGACCCCAGCAGATCCCTTTACCTCCAGGAGGGCAAGTGAATTCAGAGCAGAATACTCCACCTTGACCGGGACACGGAGTCAGGGGACAAAAGGGCTCCGAGCACGGAAGCCAGCAAGAGGGGCCTGACCAGCCCCAGGATGCCTCTCCCTGCCCTTCCCCTTCGGGGCTCTCCCACAGACCGCCAGAGCCAGGGCAGCTGCGGGGGACGGCTTCTCTCAGGGCAGCCCAGAAGAGGAGCAGCGGGGCCCGCAGTCATGGCTTGGGGCTGCCGTGATTGGGGTAAAAACGCGAACTGCCTCAAAGCAGAAAGCAACCGGGGTGGGGGGTTTCTCCTGGAATAAACTCAAAGTCTTGGGCTTTAAGGACAGCAGAGACCCTAAAACGTCCAGAGGCGCCTATTGCAGATGGAGCCATTCTGAACAGAGGCTGCATCCTCAGACAAACACAAAGCCGTTCCGGCTTCCTCGCTGCCTGGCTACACTCACCTTCCCGGCTGTTGGTGCTGTGATCCCGCGAAGGCCACACCGAAGGCGAGGCCAGGTGGAGGCTGGAGTTCCTTAGCCAGGGAAGAGTGGCGTTGGGGACCACCGTCCACTGGCACCAGTTGTCTTCAAAGGAGCACGCTGCGAAGGAGGCTGTGGGGGCAAGAGCGGCCGACAGGGAAGAGGCTTGCGGGTTTCCTTAAAGCTCCCTCAAGAGAAGCCACAAGCCTCGGCTGTCAGTTGCAGCAGAACCACAAGATCACATTCTGGATCCTCAGGCGAGAATTGCAAGGGGAGCAGCAATTCTCCCGCCCCCTCAGGAGCCTCGCTGCCATCTGAAGAGCTGCAGATCCGGCTTCAGGAGGAAGCTCCCTCCCGGCATCTCCGGGCCTCCAAGGCCAAACAGTGGAGAGCCAGCCGCTCGCCCCAGCTGCCCCCACGGTGCTCACCACAGTCACGGTTGGCTTCATCCTCACCAGCCCTGCAATCGGCGGTGCCGTCGCACACCCGGTCTGTGGCAATGCAGCCACCCTGCTGGCAGTGGAAGGACTCTGGGCCACATGGCTGGGGACCTGGGGGGGGCAAAAGGTCAGGTGGAGGCCATTTTCTAGTCAAGTGCACAGTTGTGTGTGTCACCCTGTCAATTTCAGGGAAGCAGCTGAGCCAACTGTGGGGGCTTCCAGCAAATGTTTTTTCCTTTACACTGCATTCACCCTGCTTCATCCATAGGCAAAATCTCTCTTGGGGAATGGCTGTGGCGATCCATTGTCTGCCTGCCTCTTCCACCACTAGATGTGCTGCAACACGTACCACCATCTCCAGCCTCCATGGCCCTTAGGCAAGAAAGAGTAGCCTGCAGGTCACAGAGACAGCATCCCACGGGGCCTCTTCTGAGGGGCCTTTATAGGGAATGGAGACTGCAGAGAAGTTCAGGAAGAAATAAAGGAAACACCTCCCCCCCCCCCGCTTTACGTGGGAAGCCGCAGTTCCTGAATTCCACATCGTCCAGGGCCAGCTGTGCTGTGGAGGAGGAGCCCTGGGCTGCGGAGAAGGTGACCTGCAAGGGAGGGAAAAGCTCCAGGTGAGAGTGAGGCGCTCCCATCGGTTGGAGGCAGGGCTGGGCTCAGGCGCCGAATACCTGGAAGCTGCCCGGGATGTGACCGGTGTAGGCCACCAGCTCCTGCCAGGAGTAGGTGCCACCGGGAGGACTTTGCCACAGGCGGACGGTGTGACTTCCCTGTCTCAGCTCCAAGGTCAGGAAAGGCTGCTGAGTCTCGTTAAGACCTGCGCTCGAAATGAGATGGCAGAGCTCTTTCAGCCAGCGGAGGAAAAGGCTTCACCTCAACCTGTTTCCTCTGTGAACTGTGTAGAAGCGTATGTGCCGGGGGGGGGGGTTGTCTGGGGGGGGGGGGGAGAATCACGCAAAGCACTGGGCCCCCCCAGTGCTGGTTGCCCCCTGCCAGCCTACCTGATCCCCACAGGTGATACCACGCTCGGATCTCGCAGGCAGCAGCTGCTCCTCGCAACAGGGGGGACCTCAGCCGAGCCGTGCCCGAGGGCTTTGCTCTCCCCTTTGTCGCCATGTACCAGCCTGCACCGGAGGGCAATGGAGGCGTTCAGAGGAAGCAGGAAGAGAGGTGCCCACACCTAGGGCTCATCTTGGGGTGAGACAAGCCCCATAAGCTAAGAGGAGACATGGGATGTGGATGCCCTCAGCGCAGGGCACTTCCCTGGGAGCGCTTCAACTCTAGTCTTCCCAGGCAAGGACTCCCCCCCACACACACACCTGGGAAGAGCCTCACAAAGGGTTCCCAGCCCCTGTGCCTGCCCCCCCCCCAGCAGAACCACTTACCCAAATCCGTGCCTTGTGTGTGGTCGAAAGGAAGCTGCAGTCCCCACGTGGAGATGCTGGGCTGGGCTGGGCCCCACTGGTAGGCTGCGTTACTGATGTCCTCCCAGCCACACATGGTGCCTTCAAAGCTGCAGGTGAAGGGAGCCCCCAGAGCCGATGCCTTCTGATAGCCTGGAGGGGAAGAGCCAGCAGTCCACCCCCTTTCGACGGAGCGCCTCCTGCCCCTGCCCACAGAGGGAAGGCTAGCCAGGAAGGGCCAGTGGACCCCAAAGGGGCTGCTGCCGGGAGGGAGGGGTCTCCTTCCTTGGGGTTTGAGTGGTGGTTCCAACAATCGGCCCTTTCAAGGAGAGGATTTCATGGCCAGGAATTGTCTGGAACTGATCCTGTCCACAAGCCTTTTGGAATCCGTCGGAACCCATTCCAAGACCGCAATCTCTTCAGCACAGCCAGGTGTGTGCTGGGAGGGGCAGAAAAGAATTGGGAGGAACCCTTTGCTGCTTTTGGCGGAAAACTCACCACACTGGTTTTCATCTGAACAATCCCAGCAATCACACACAAAATCACAGGCACTTGAACTCCCACATCGGTTGACAAACACAGCCTGGACATAAAACGGAGGCCCAACTAGGAGACAAAGGAAGAAACCCCAAATGGGTGGATCATGGAGACAATCTACTGGTCCACCTGCTCTAGCCATTCTCCATGGCTCCCTCCTCCCCCTCCTCCCACACAGCAAAGACCCACGAAGCCGATTCTGCTGAACCAGGTTGGTCAAGACAAAATCTTGCACTCGTCGATTCAGAAGAGCAAATGAGGGGTGCTAATCATCCCATTTAAGGAATTCAAATTCAAGACTTCAAGACACTGCTTGGACCTAAATGCAGAAAGTAGAGATCTGAATATTCAGTGTAAATCAGTTCTCAGGATTGGAAACAAACTTCTGCCTCTCTCCAGAAACATACAAAGGTGTCAACAGAGGGAAATGCCAGCCCTCGGAGAACGTTCACTCCCTACAAGTAGCCACTTTTCTTGCATCTTAAACAAACTCCAGCACAGCCCCAAAGGGCACATTTCAAAACGCACGAAAGGCTTCAAACTTTTCAGCAGACATAAGATGGCCCCAGGAGGCTGCTGGCTCCTTCCTTCGGTTCCCCCAAATCAAAGCTCAGTTGCCCCCCCCCCCCCTCACCACCTCTGATTCAGGATCTTTCCATGCAGCCCTAGGAACAGGGCGGCTTCCTCCTCTGAAAACTCACCCATCAGCATCGGCAAGAGCAGGAAGGGCAGCAGCCCCCAGGATCCCGGCATCCTGGGCCAGCAGCAAGATCAAGCCTGCTCAGCTGAGAAGAAGGAAAGGCTGCTCCAGCAACAACGTGCCTGGACTTCAACCTCCCCGATCACCTCGCCTTCCAGACACGCGGCAGGGGCCCGAGTAGGAGGGAACCACTGCCCAGGCACAGGGTGGGGACTGGCCATAGGGAGGGGGACGCGGGCAGAATACTCACACCCACCTTCAGTGCGAAGAGGGTCCCAACGGCCTGGACACATTCGTGGGCCAATAAAAGCAGAGAACTGCAGCTGCATGCCAATCTAGCAAGCACACCGACACACTTGTGCCCCTGCACCACCAAGTCCCAGCTTCCTTTCCTTGCTAGGGTCAAGAGCATTTGATCACTGGCTGTTTCTATCAGCCTTTTGTTTGAACAAGGCAGAGGAGGTGGCATCAAACATTGGACCCTTTCTGGTCCAACTTCAGGTCTGGCTTGGGGATGACAGCCTTGGTTGCTGCCTGCCCCAGGAATGGGAGAAGACTGTTCAGACCAGCCTCTCTGGTGAATCCCTGGCCGGAACAAGACCTCTGGGCATGTTTTTGGGTCCTCCTGCAAGTCCTTCCCTAGAAGGGGCTGCTGGGAGACTTTTCCTCAGCCCACAGTGCTCTAGCTATCCCTTGAGACTTCTAACATCTCTGCAAGGCTGCCTAGGAAGCAGCTTATTTTTTATTGTTTGGCATAGAGAGCGCTGCTATTAAAGAGCAAGGCAGCTGTTCGGATGGGAAAGAATGAGGGACTCCAGTCACCTTGCTACCAAGTAGGAATGTGAGTATCTGTTTCCAGTTCAGTCACAAGTCACGTACTCTTTTATTTAAATACACCCCAAGAGCCAGACTGCGACAGATTACAAAACTTTATTTCCAAGAAAGTGAGGTTTCACAAGAGCTTGTTGCTCTCACATGCAAGAAATTCAACCTCATTTCCGCGAAGGTGCCCTTGGACTTCGTGCAATCAAGTCACAATCTCCAGGAAAGATCTTGCAGACTCGCACGCTGTCCAGCAATCTCGTCTGCAGGTCATTAGCAGGACAAGCCAAAGCATCGCTTTAGCACCAACCCGAACCGCCAAAGAAACCAAAGTTTCCATGCTGGACAGGAACATACAGAGAAAAAACCCTCCTCATAATGCAGTTTGCATCAGGCCCTGAGCAGGGCCATGTTATTTCCCTTTCTTGCAGTTTCCTACAACTTTCCAGATTAAAAAATGTTACAACTGCTCTGATTTTCAGGAAAAAAAAACCCTACTGGCTAGTTATCAAGAAAACAAAGCAACTTAAATTGCAAGCGGTCTTGGGAAGCAATTATGAAGCAGAACTATTGCGGCAGGCAGATGGAGACAATCTTTGTGAATTTGCATTCTAAATAGCGCCGGTGGCCATGCCTATCATTTCAGCTGCTTTGGCTGGGCTCAGCTGCTTCCTCTGCATTTTTCCCAGTCTGCACAGACATAAAACTATCTTCCTCTCTTCACCGCTGTTTTTCTTAGTCAAAAGACACCGCAGGAAGCGAACGGATCCAGGAAGATGTGCGAGGGAACATGACACCTTAAGCAGCGAGCGCAATCATTTATTTCCTTCTTCTAATGTACAGGCACAATAGGTTTGATCACAAGGAAGTCCACCACAGATCCAGAGGAGGACAGGTTTTCAACACGTGGCTTCCCGCATCAGTCCCACTTGCTGCCATTCGGTCGCAAAGGTGAACTCTTCAAGGAAGAGGTCAGTATCCTTCATCAGCCCAGGTGACTTCATAATCGGGGTACCTGGCTTTCAGCATCTCTGTGGCAACGGCATGTTTTGCTCGGCCAAAACCCTGCAAAAAGCATGGCCACCATTACTACTCGCACACGTGACGATGCCTTGTAAGATACCAGAGGCAAGGCAGGCTAGCATCTTTGGCAAATTAAGCCAGCGAAGGTGCAGCAGAGTTGAAATCTCAGCTCTGCTCTACCAGGACAGTCTGAATCCTTTTTACAGCATCCTCCGTAGTAAGGGATTTCCCCCAGGCAGGCCAACAGGGGAATCTTACAGGGCCGCCAGACCTTCCCTACCCAGGCTGTCCCTCGGAAGGGATGCTTCCTCCGAGGAAAGTAATCCTGTATCAGTTGGCTTTACCATCTTCCTTCCTATTTGCGTTAAATCCTGCTCGGAGAAAACTCGGGAGGGCCCAAAACTCCCCGAAGAGAGACCAGGCAGAAGCTCAGAGGCCACCAAAGGAGAGACCGGATGGCCTCGGGGGAGCCCCCCAGCGCTGGGCTGCGTCCGCGGGGTCCTTACCACGGAGTAGCCGTAGACGTGGATCTTCTTGGCCCCGCTCCGGTGGGAGATCCGGCCGCCCCCCAGGCACAGGCACCCGAAGCCCCGCGGCGCCACCTCCTGGCACGCTCGCTCGAAGAGGTCGGCTGCGGAGGGCAAGCAGGAGAGGTCGGCCAGGGCCCCCCCGCGGCGGTGGTGGTGGCGCCCGCGGGCGCCGCGGGGCGGGAAGGGACGGCGGGCGGTTGCCAAGGAACGGAGCCCCGCCCCAGAGCCCGCCCTCCCCGGCTCCTCTCCCAATGGCAGCGACCGGGCCGCCGGCAGCCAGAGGAGGCCCCGCCCGCCGGGCGCACCTACCGTGGTATTCGGCCCAGGCGTGTCCGCGGACGATGTCCTTGCCCGGGCCCCCTGCCGCGGGATTCACGTGGATCAAAACGTACTTGAAGACGCCGTCCGGGTCGATGAGCACGTCTGGGACGCCGGCCAGCCCTCCCTCCGCCATCTCAGCGCCCGCTTGGGAGCTCCTGCGCGCGCATTGCCGAGGCGCAGCGTCCGCGACCGTTCGCCCAATGAGGCGCCAGGACGAGGCGGAGGCAGCGGCCAATCGAAGTACCGCGGAAGGGAAAGGGCGGGAGAAAGCCGAACCACTGAGCATGCGCGATCCGCTCCTCTTTGGTACCGCCCACGACCGGGCTGCAAGATCTCTTAGGAAACGGAGCGACCGTTCCTCTGAGTATATGCAGATTTCTCCACTACCGTCGGCAGAACAAATTGCCTTCACAACAGCCTTCCTTTTGCCGCCTTTGCCAGGAGGTGGCGGCTCCGGCTCAGCAATTTATTTGGGGGGGATCTACCCCCCCCCGTGTACAGTACCGTGGCTGGACAAGGGTGGCGCTGTTGTCCGAGTCGATGGGAGTTGTAGTTCCTCCCACGAGGACACCCTCCCCAAATGGAGGAAACTGTGTCATTGACTCAGGAGGGATCCGAAGGTCATCTAATCCAACCCCGCAGAACTCACTGGAGCTGCCACAGAAAAGCGAGCGTCGTGCCTCCCGGACCCGCGAGCCCCCCAAGGCTGCTTCGGCTGAGACGCTGGCAGAGTCCAAGCAATGGGGACTCCCCCCCCCCTCCAAAAATGCAAACACAGCACATTCAAGTTATAGTTTATGTTTATTCAAACGGAATACTTTCTCAGATATATATATATATATATAACTATGTATCTATACATTTATATGAGCGTGTCTGGGTGTATGTTTATATATTTATTCATAAGTTTATTATTACCCAAACTGCAGTGTGGGAAACCAGCAGACCTGGAACAATGGTAATGTCAGAAAATGCTGGGCAAGAGAAAACCTTTCTAACATTTTGGCCATTACCGTTTTTTCCAGCCTGCTGTTTCTAGAGCGTGTGCTTTTGATTCCCCCCCCACCCCACCCCCCCCAAGCAGAATCCAAGCAAATGGATCAGCAAACTTCTCCGGGGGTGGGTGGGGGGAGAGCTGATAAAGCTCACCAGGGAATCCTGGAGAAGGGACTTGAAGGGCCACGGGGTGGATGGAGGAAAGGGGGCCTCTGGTCCTCCAGCTAGCCTGCCAGAAGGGAAGGGGGGAGGGCTGCCTGCAGACCAAGAGCAGAAGTGCCACTGTGGCTTCCTCTGCTAAAACAGGGCATGCCTTGCAGTTTAGAGCAATGGATGAAGCAAGCACACCTTTCTCACAGTGGGGCAATAACAGAGCAAAGGGATATTCTAGGCCAGCTTCCTCCTCCCTCCCTCCCTCCAGCCATTCACATTTGGGGTCTTGAGGATGCTCACACTGCAGTGAAACACACACACCCCTATGCAGCCCTCTTTCTTCTCCTGGTTCCCGAAACCCCCACCTCCCCTCGCTCTCTCGTTTACTCAATACTCCCATGAGATTCAGGAAGACACAGTGGCCCTTGGCAGGTTCCCCAGCTTTCATCGTAGACCTGAACAAGCATGAGAATGGGACAACCCACAGGCTACTCTCTCCAAGAGAAAGGGAGGGAAGCAACCTGGTTAGAACAGGGACCCATGCAGAGATGCTGGAAGCAGTCTCCTTCCCGAGCCACAGCATACCTTTAATCGAATAGGTTTCTTAGGACATAACTCAGAACACAGCAGCAAGGTTTGTCCAGCGCTTCTCCAGAGGCAGAGCCTCGGAGCTCTCTTCCCTGCTCAAATCTATTCTGTGTTATAAATTTTCCTTCCCCAGACAAAAACCAATCACACAGCCCTCCCCGCCCAATTCCCCATGCATACCCAACCACTTTGGGAGCGAGGCTCTCGTGTGCAGCCCTTCACTTTGCCAGGTATGAAAGACTCGCTTCAGGAGCCTCAGCCAAGGTATGGGGAAGAGGCAAGCTCCTGGCCTCCCACTCTTTGCTGGCTGCAGTGACCCCCTTCCCACCTTCCTGCAAGGGATGGAGCATCACCTTAGCAACCACTTTTCCTCCCCACAGCTCCTGACCTGGATTTCCCTGCCTGGATGGGAGGAGCAGGAGGCGGCATTACTGGTGGGAAGTGGCTCAACCTCCCCCCTCCACCAACAGTATGCCCAAGCCAACAGCCCCCCCCCCCGGACACCAGATGGAGGGGGGAGGACAATACTGCAACCCACCCTCTGCCAAGCCCAGCTGCAAAGATGGCAAGATGAAGCTGACAGGGAGAAGGGTCTCCAACTAAAATGCCAGTGGCAAACTCGCCCTACCTCACTTTTATTCTCCAGGATCAATTTTTAAAAATAAAGGAAATCACCCCATGAAGTAAGAACATTCTTGTCTGGAGGAATTAAGAAATAAAATGGAATGTAAGGCTGAGCATTGTTATCTTAAAGGTTGACCAACAAAGCATGGAATTCCTAAAATATTCGCTTTTCTGAAGTGACCAGCTTTGGACTCGTCTTTCAATGAGAAAGCCCATGTCCAGTAAGGGCGAAGGGCCACCAGCGCAGGGCCGCTCTCTCCCAGGGGCCCCGTCCCTTGCTGGGCCAAGTCTTGACCGCTCCTCGCTTCGAAAGAACCGGAACAGACTAGCCGCCACCTTGAGCACTGACGTCAGAGGAGGGGGGGAGAGGCCGGCTCACATGAGGTCGTCCAGGAGGTTGGGACTGGCCACCCAGTCGAGGGTGCGTGGCTCAGAGGCGGCCAGGATCATGCACATGAACTGCCTGCCGGTCCTCTTGTCAATGGGGTAGATGGTGGTGGGTGTGAATCGCTGGTTGCTCTCCACAAACGCACACAGTTGCTCGTAAACCTTCGGGAACTCGTGGCGCAGGAAGACGCCACGGATGCGCAGTTCGCGCTGGATGTTGATGAAGCAAACCTCTCGCGCTTTGCGTCCTTCCTCGCCGTCCTTGTCTAGGTCGGCTGTGCCGGGAGGCGGCGTCAAGATCAGCGTCTCCATATCTCGCTCTTTCTTGAGGATCTTCTTCTCGGGGCTGGAGGACGCCAAGGCCATCTTGGCATACTTGCGGACGGTTGGCACCTGTGCCTTGGGGGGGGGACGCTCGGGCACCTCCTGCCCCACCGCCACGGTCACATTCAGCAGGAAACATTCCTGGGGGTCGTACTGCTGGCCCGCCTCCTGCAGCTTCTGGGCGTACTCCCCGAGGTTGTCTGAATAGCCCTCCAGCTCCCGGAGCGACAGGTAAGTGGGGGACATCAGCAAGCTCTCCAGACCAAACTGCAGGAAGTTCTCGGCGGAGCCTGCGCTGGGGAAGCCCAAAAAGAGCACCCCCCGGCCCCGAGACAGGAAGCCCACCTTGGCGATGCGGGAGAAGGCCTTGTGCACCTCACCATTCTCCCGGCAGAACTGCAGCACGTGGCGGCAGGTGCTGCCAATCCGCCCGTAGATGCAGCTCTCCTTGTGGGTGTCCCAGTCCTCCCGCCGGCAGTGGCGGGAACAATAATAGGTGTAGCAGCTGTGGCAGGACTTGAAGTAGAGGCAGGCGTTGAACATGGTCTCCGTGCGGCGGCACTTGGCGTTGGAGCACATCATCAGATCGTCCTCATCGGCGCTGAGATCTGGGGAACAATCCTCTGGGCCTGTCTCTGAGGGCCTGGTGGGGCCCGGGGGCTCGGCGGAGCGGCGGCCCTGGTCCTTCCGCAGCTCGGCATGGAAGGAGCTGCGGCCAGGCTGCTCTTTGGTGGGATGGGGCTCCAGGGGTCTCCAGGGCTCCGGCTTCTTGGCAGGCAGCCCCAGCCCATCACTGATCAACTGCCGCAGCTGATCGGCCAGGTTGCTGACCTGGCTAGGTGGGCAAACAGAAGGGGGCTTGTAGTCGATGACCAGGTCGGTGATGAGCTCGTCCAACTGCTCCAGGCTGCGCTGGCGGGCAGCACTCTCTCCGGCACGGGGTTCTGGGCCATAGGGCTGCCGTGGGACGCAGCCCCTGTCCCGGGCATCCCCTGAATCCAGGACATCCCAGCTGGCTGAGCGCCTCTCACGCCTGCCAAGCCCGTGGTTGGCTCGGATGTCGTTGTCTGTGATGGTGATCTCTGGCGTGACGAACCAGCCGTGGCGCCCCCGGTCGGCATGCATCTTCTCAATGAGGGAATTCTCTGAGAGGGAAAGGGCAGCGTAACGCTTGGGAGAGCTGGACAGGTTCACCACCACTGGCTGACGCCGGTCATCAGGAGAGAAAGCACGATGCGGGTCCCGTGACAGCAGGTTCTCGTAGCTACGGCCACGCAGCAGCTGGTCTTCCCGGCGCACGTGAGGGGTCAAAATATTGTCCCAGGATTTGGAGTAGTGCCTGGTGTCCATACCAAGCCGGGGAGGGCCGACGCTATAGCTGGCATGCCACGACGACAGCATGGCTTGGGAGGCAGGCTGATGAGCTGGAAAGTGGGCCATCTGCCAGGTTGGGTAGGGCACCGTCCCCCTTTCGGAGCAGTACCAGTCGTTAAACTGCACTGGGGGAGCCACACGGGAATGGGGGTAAGTGCGAGACAGGGCTTCCCGCTCGTGGTATTTCCCATAGTCTTCTGTGTAGAAGATGCGTGGGTTGGCCCTCAAGGCGGGGTAAGGCCTGGGGTCTTCGGGGTAAACCGCTTTCGCGGGAAGGGTCCTGGGAGTGTAAAGGTGGGGGTCGTCCCCATAGTAAGCCTGAGCAGGGGCCTCCTGGATGGGAAAAGGAGTCCTGTTTTCCTCCACAAAAAAGGTTCTCGCCGGAAGAGGGTAGAAGCCCCCCGGGGGAGGCTCTTCTGCATAAAAGGTTTGGGGTGGAAAGACCTGGCCCCCATAAGAGGGAGGGTAGGACTTGTAGCTGCCCGGCTCCTCTGCGTAGAAGAACTTCGGGGGCACGTAGGGCATGTAAGGAAGGCAGCCGCTTTCGGGCACAGCAGGGCCTCCGTCACAAAATTCGGGGGGGTAAGGGGCCAGCCCTGGGTGTTCCCCACTGTAAGTATCACTGGGCGTGGGAGTGCGAGACATGGGCACTTGCCTGCTACTGGGCACAGTCAAGCTACGGGACGTGCCTGGAGGTCGAGGCCAGGGCAGGAGAACCTCCCCATGGCCATGTGACCCCTTGGCACCGCGAGCTGCATGCAGTACGGCAGCCTCATCCGGCTTGATGTCCACCCGACGCTTGACATGCACACTGGGCGGTGGGGGCCTGGGGGCCAGGGCAGCCTCTTCGGGGCAGTTTGCTCCTGTGACACAGAGGGGCGAAATGCGGCTGCCGCCAGCCCGCTGAGGCTGCAGCTTGATGGGGTGCACCTCGCTCATCAAGGCTTTCATGGAGGCGTAGCTGCTCTCCCGGCGAGGGGACGCTTCTGTCCGCTGAGGCTCTCGGGACACTCGATGGACTTCCCGTCCTCTCCTAGCTGGGGCTAGTGGGGAGCCTGAAGACATGGGGACGTCCACAGGGGCGAAGGTGGATTTCACGCGAGGCGCGCTCTTGGATCGGGGCCGCCTCTTGGGCTCAGCTCGGGAAGCCAGTTCCTTTGGCACCTCCTTCCCCTGGGAAATGTAGTTTTCCGGCAGAGCAGCCCGGAGAGACACCCTCTTGCCAACGGGAGCCGAGGAGGGCTCCGGTGTGGGGGGCCGCCAGGGATGCCGCTCCATAACGGGAGCCACAAGCGGTGGGTCGTCGAGAGACTCCAGGAAATCGAAACTGCGACAGTGTCGCTTGTTGAAGCGTTGGGCGGGCTGGTTCTCCAGGGATGAAGACATGGAGGAGTCACATCGCCAGGTGGGCTGGCAGAAGGCAGAGCGGGTGGAGCCCAGGGAGGCCACGGGGACGTCCTGATACACGGCAGACACCAGGACGTCAGGTGGGTCTGTTCGGGTCATCTTAGAATCAGCGTCCTGCTCCTCTCCAGCCCTCCTCAGATCATCTCAGTGAAGGCACCCAGGTCTGGAAAAAGGGAGCAAAAGGGCCCTAAGCAGGCAGACCGAGCACAGCCCCCATCGGGGATCAGAGGCAGGCCAAGGGCCGCCCTCACGACAGGAGTCCCACCATGGCTGCTTTCAGGGTAGATGACTGGCTGGAGATCGTAGCCAGTTATGGCTGATTCACAAGATACAGCTCTACAAGCCAAAGCTTGGTGTGAGGGGTGAAGGAGATCCCCCTCCCCTCGGCTCATGTTGTCATCGGGCCAAACGCTTCCTGATCCACTGGCAACCTTACCCTGCCCGGGCCACTCTCTGGCCAGAAACTGGACTGGGAAAGCATAAAAACTGGCTGGCATTTTTGCTAATATTCACTAGGGAGCGGACACAGAAATGCAAGCTGGTCTCACTCCTAGACCGCATGGTTACCATGGTTTCTCCCTTCTCTCTCTCTCTCTCTCTCTCACACACACACACACACACACACACACACAAAGACACGCACAAAACCCTCTTTTGGGAAGCAATGCACGCTGGGAAATTCCAGTGAAGGCCGGGCCAGGAGGAAGAGAAGCTGTGTCCGGTTCAGATAAGAGACCAAGATCAGCCTCTGGCATCCCTGAGATCAAACTGAAAAAGGGGGGGGGGGCATCTATTTTACTCCCCTCCTCACTGCTGAGCTATGAAAAGAGGAGTTGGTCCCTGGATCAAAGAACTCGCACTTTCCCCATGGAGCGGGGGTGGGGGGTGGGGAGGGAGATCTCCTTTCACTCCTGCCAAATAGGGAGAGCCGCATGACTCAGAAACCCCCCACTGGACACCCCCTCCCACAGTAAGGCTCTCATCACCTGCAGCCTTGCTGAACCGCTCCCTTCCTTTCATATCCCTTTCACAGGGCCTGCATTTTCTGCAAAACCCTTTCCCTTCTTCCAATCCATTTTGGCAAAAGCCAAGGCAATACGCCAGAAAGAGGATTTCAACTCTCGATCTCCGAGTCGCCCATTGAGGAGGAGGGAGGGCGCCCTCCCAAGCCCCTCCAGGCCAGACCATCCCTGGGAACTCCGGAACCGAAGCATGACACGGATGCCGCCATCAGCTGGCACTCCAAGCACCAGGGCAGTGCCAGTTACCCTGTTGCCAGGCAACCCTCCTTGCCTTCCGCCCTTTGCCCGGGTGCCTTTCCTGCCAGGTCTGGTGCCATGGCGCTCATCCCCTGGAAGTCGGGTCTCCTGGCGCAGGAGCCACGAGGCCAAGACCGCCGACAGGTCCGGCTCCCTCTCACTCTGCTGACCCTTCCCCCACAGCCATCCTCCCTGCACAGCTGCCTCCCCCAGCCCTGCCGGGTGGGCCTGCACTGCCATTTCCCTCTCGCTGGGGGTCGGAGGAATGGAGTTCCCCAGCCGGGAACCTGTCAGCCCTGCCAGCCTCAGCAGAACCCTTTTACTTCGCCTTCCTCCTCCTCTAGTGCCCCTGCAGCCAACAGACCATGTGCAAAGGGCTGGGTTGGGAGGGAGACCAGGTGGGGTTCAGCTCACCCACCTGGGGTTCCCTCTTCGGGACATGTGAATTTTACCATCTTCCCCCCCCCCCCCCGGTTACGTACTCTGCCTCGCAGCTTGGGGAGGAAACACACTCTGCACACGTCTAGAAGCATGTTTCTCTCTCTCTCTCCTCCACAGCTCAGCAGCCGGGCCCTTCTGGCCTTTCTCCGCAGGAGATTCTGCTGGAACAAAGCTCTCGCTCTGCATCAAAAAGCCTCCCGAAGAAGACGCCACCAGCAGCGAAAGGGTTAAGAGCAGCAGCATCAGATGCCTTCACCAGACTACACCCCCCCCCTGCCTTCCACCGGGATGGCTCTGCGGGTGACGGAGAGGCAACTCAAGGGGCCTGGCCATCTGGAGGGCATCGCACAGGGCCACAAACGCCCCCCCCATCTGTTCCACCTCCCCGTCCAGGCCAACACTGTCTACCCACCTGAGCAAGGCAGAGGGGCCGCTGGCCTAGGAAGGGATGCCCGTCTTCATACCCAGAGGGCTGCTGGGTCCAGATGATGCCAGCACTTGGGAAGGGATCTTGGGGGCTCCCTCTTCAGAAGACGTCATGGCTGCCGGATGGGTAGTGGTTCAGCAGGGGGAGGGAGCAAGAAGCCACCCCCAGAGGAAAGAGGCACAGCATCCTCCAGCAAGGAACCTCCACCGCTGCTCTTTGGCTTGGCGGGGCAGGGGGAGTCCCCTCCCAGCTGCAGCTGGAGATGCACCGAAATCCCCACTTTCGGGAAGCAGGACTTTGCCCCCAGCCCAGCATGCCGTCCCCTGCCCCCACCTCCCCACTGCACCCCTCTGCCGCAAGCTCCGGCCTCCTCACCTCGCCTGGACACCCGCAGCAGAGGCTCCGGCACCTGCTTGGCGGCCGGCACAGACCCCTCCTGGGCGCAAGAGCGCCCCCAGCGGGCACTGGCAGCCCTTAAAGGGGACGTGTCCAGTGCAGAGCAGGAGGCAGGAATCCACCACGAGCAGCTGGCCACCGTCTCACCAGGGCAGACCTGCAGCTTTCCAGAGGGCCACCTGCGAGGCACGGTGCTTGCCCTTCTCCCAACCTCCTTCACTGCATTTGCTTTGGGAGAGGGAGGATCTCTCCTTCCCAGCCAGTGCGAGGAGGGCGCCTTCCATCCGAGTCTCCCGTGGCAAAACCCACGCTGGGGAGAACTGGAAGGCTTGCCCCCCTATTCCTGACCTGGGAACTCCAAAGGAGGTCTCCTCGCTCGGCAGATTCCTCTTGGGACCCCCTGCCGTGGGCAAAGCTGCCCCAGTTCTGCTCCCCTCATCTGAGGAAAGGGGTCCGAGAGGGCTGCCCAGCCTGACCTCCATTAATAACGCCCGCAAGCCCAGCTTCGGAGCAGGAGAGGGCCGTACCCTCTTCCTTGGCCAGACTTCTCCTTTGCCTGGAACAGCAACTCTCCCTGCTTGTTCCAGCCCCACCCACAATCGGAGGTGGCCCCCACACCCAGTAGAGGGAAGGCTGGTTGGACAGCTTGGCCAGAAGCCAGCCATGTCTTGCCCAGGGAGACGTTGCCAGGAAGAGGCAACGACGAGGGAGTGGGAAGGGACAGGGCGGGCAGAGAGTGCCCTTCTCACCTGCAACCAGGTGGGCTAAAGCTCCGGGGCCAGGAAAGGACGGCCAGCCAGGCTCAGGAAAGGGAAGCCTGAAATCTACTCGGCCTCCTCTCTTCCCAACAGCATTCACCTTCTGGGATCAACCACGTAACAGGACACAACAGGATAGCTTGCCCACTTGTGCCAACTGGCATTCATGCTATACTGCTCCTGAATGTGGAGGCTCCATGGGCTCTCATGGCTACAGAAGGGGCTCCCCAACGTGGGTCATGCTGTGAGAGGCAGAGGCTCTGTAGCACTGGGCATCCTGCCCTCCGGTGGGCTCTCTGTGGGGACGGGTCAGCACCCCACTGCCTCTAAACTCGCCACATATCAGGAGGACCAGTTGGCACACACCAAATCTGTCAGAAAGCAAATCCATCATAAATATCCCTCTTCTTTGTGGGTCTTCAGTCCCCTAGCAGCTGCCCAATCCAGACAGGCAGAGCCGATCCCGAGGAAGCCCCTTCAGACCCTGCCTCCCACGGGCATCAAAACCATTCTGTCTTCAGCAAAGAGAGGGATGGAAATGGCTTGATCTGCTTGGACGAAATAACCCAGCAGTTTAAAAACGGCCACAGGTGAGGGTTGCCGCGTTCCTCTGGCAGACGGCGTCTTTGACATCCCGCTGACTCCTGGGTTTCCGCGTCGGGGCTGGGACTTGCAGGGCCCCAATGAATCTTCACCCTCACAAGCTGGGAGTAAATTCCAGGCTGGTCTTTCTCGCCTACCCACAGATACCTGCTCCGGGTGGCCGCACGATCCTACTGTCCCACCATGTTGCTGTTTGACCTGCCAGCCATTCAAAAGCATAAGGACGAGGCCGTCCAGCCATCTGGCTGCCCCCTTTTCAGTCTGGGGGCTCGATCAGGATGGCTTGGGGGGGGCAGGAGAGGGGGCAGAGAAAAGCTCCTGACTGCCAGCTGGCCACTTTGGCCTCTTGCTTCTAATCAAGCTGGGATCCCTCTGGGAAGGATTCGCCTGGGTGGGATGAGGTGGCAGGGATTGCAGGAATTAGGAGGAACAACCAGGGAATCACCTGCCATTTGGGAATCACCTGCCATTTTATCCGGGACTGCACAGCACAAAGCCCATCGTCCACAAAGCCCTGGTGAAAAGGGGATTAAAGTCTTCTGCACAAGGAACAAGGCCCAGATCTGCAGGCTGTGGAAGAGGCTGGAAGCCCGGAGCACTGAGTGGTGATGCGACTCTGGCACTTCCTCCCATTTGGACTGGGAGCCTGGAGGTCGTCCCTGCCGTGCAGCAGCCGTAGACCACAGAAACGCCCAGGACACACACCGGGAAGCACTGCCTCCTTGCCAACCCCACAGGACCCTTAGAAGCCCCCACTTCCGGCTCAGCGCGAGAGTTCCAAGAGGCCTGGCAACTGCTGCTTCGGAGGCCGCCTGGTCACCTGGCAAGACGGGCGGCAAGCAGTTTCCCCAAAGGATTCACACCCAGGCCACAAAGGGGCATAGCTTCTCTGCGGGTGACGAGGTGGGCAGAATCCCCCAAACCACTTCCCTCCCCCGTCCTCCTGAGCAGCAGAGCATCCTCTTCTGCCTGGCAGGTTACCACAGCAACGCCAGCGGTGGTGGGTGGCAGCATGGGATGGCGAGGGAAGCCTGGAGCTCAACAACTTAACCGACAACAGAAAGACGCATGGGGTCACTCACCCTTCCTGCACAAAATACAAAGGCTAGCTCTGCTGGACAACTGGAGAAAGGCCAGGAACAAGGCCTGGGAGGGGGGGACCATCTGCAAAACAGGGCCACTTTTTAAAATTACACAAAAAACACAAACTGTGATTAAAAGAACTGTAACAAAAGCTCGTGAAGAAACCAGGTTTCCCCAAGGGGGAGGTGCCTGGGGGGGACCCTGAGGAAAGAGCAAGGGAGGAGCAGGCTGAGCCAAGCCCTTTCCCAACCAGGGGGGGACTGCTCGACCCAGGATGGTGTCACAAAGTGGGCGCACACGGACAGAGCGCTACCCAGAAGCAGCCTGGATCCAGCTGAGGGGCACCCAAAGAAAGGAAAGCAGACACAGTTGTACAACCAAGAGCTTTATCGGCTGGAATGAGGAGTGCATCACTGGGACTGTTTCTCCCAAAAGCAAAGAGAAAAAGGGAGTAAAAGAAGGAGGAGGTGAACAGCACAAGGCTCGGTTGCCAGCTGCATTTCAGATTAGGCTGGAGGGGAGGGGGAAGGGGGGGCTGGGAGGCTTGGGGTGGGGTCAAGGGGTCAAGAGTAGGTTTGTCATGCACACCCTCCCCCCATGGAGCACAAGGAGGGAGGCCAGAGGCCCTGAGAGCACTACCTGTGCCATGCAGGCTGCTAGAGGTCAAGAGCGACCAGTGCTTTTCCCCGGGGGGGGGGGCAGAGGGGAGGAATGTTAAAACAGCCCAACTTCAATCCACACCTAGAGACGCAAGGGGGGCACAACGGAATGCACCGGAATTTGCAGCCGCTTTCCCTTCAGATGACTGGAGGCACACAGCAAGGCCAGGAAGGTGAGTGAAGGCGCAAGGGTGGGGGGGACGGAGAGGAGGGGGGGGGACACAGAACCAGCTGCTACCCAGAGCTGGCTGGATTTCAGGGCAAACACATGCAGCAGTGACCGGGAGGCAGGGAGGCGGAAAGCCCACTCGGGGAGGAGCCAGGGAGGGACGGAGAGCACCCCTCACCCGCGGAGGCTAGCCTCCTTTCTCCAGATATTCAGCTGCAGACGGGCTTCCAGGGGACACAAACTGGGATAGCCGAGAAAAGGGCAGGAAGGAGGGGGGCGTTTATGTCTCTCCCCAAATTCCCCGAACGAAGCCACAGGTGATTCAGACACCCCAACAACATGGAGGGCCTCTGCCCCCCTCCACACACACACACACACACACACACCTGCCTGGGACCCTGCAACTTTCCGAGCTCTCAGCAGAGCCATTGGTCCAGAGCCGCTTCTCCCGTAAAAAAATAGCAGGGATCCACCGTTCGATGGGCAGCAGCAGCTACTTCGCGCGGGACACGATGCGGCCTCCGTGGGCAGCCCCGCTTTGGGCCGCCTTTCGGGAGCCGGAACCCAGGGCTCCCTGGCTGAAAGGACAGAGGGGCTGGGGGCTTCTGAGCCACTTGCAGGCCCCTCCTCAGCTCCTGCCTCCTCCGGCTCCAGCCAGGCTTGCAACGGGCGGCAGAGAAAGGCAGGGGCGGTGGCGATGGTGGGAACACCTGCCCTGTGCACCTGGTGGGGGGGGGGGCTACAGCTCCTCGTAGTCTCCACCCCCCCACTGCTTGCCGGCCCCAGCACCGGCCCCGAGGAAGGCCTCCAGCTCATCGATCCTGCTGGGCTTGGCTTTGGTCCGCTGGTGCTGCTGCTGCTGCTTGGGCGGCTTCTTCTCCTTTTCTCCTCTGTCTTCCTCCTCCTCCTCCTCCTCCTCCCGGCTCCTCCTGGGCTTGCTCTTTCTCCTCCCTGAAATTTTCTCCGTCTCTTCCTGGAAAAGGAGTCGGGGAGAAAGGATGAAACGGGGATACACACCCCACTAAGCAGCACCCGAACAGGCTCAAGGCTGCCCCTGCCCCAAATCCAGGCCGGGCCCGGCTCTCCCCACACGGCTTGCAAGCGGAGGAGCCGAGGCCCCCACGAAGGCTTTTTCTGGGGCTGCTCTGGGCAGCGCCTGCGAATGTGTTTTGCCAGCGTGGATGACTGTGGCCAGAGTTTCCCTCGTGGTTTAGCTCAGAAACATTTCTTGCCCTTTTACAAACACACCTGCTCTTTGCCCGTTCTCTTCTGTTTTTTCTTTTTCTCCTTCCAAGACTGCTTTTCTTTGTCTGCAGCTGGGACGAGAAGGGGCAGGAAGAAGGCGGCGGCTTAGCTTCCAATCAGACAAGAGCACAGCCTGCGGCAGCGTGAGACGCCTCCGACCGGTACCGCATTTAGTGGGTGATGCTGGGCTGGAGAGAAGCCCCGTGGCCGCTGCCCTCAGGGTGCTCCAAGGCAGAGTCTGCTCCGCGGTCTGACTGTGGCCAAGGCCCCTCACCTTCCTCGCTGCTCTCTCGGCCCAGCGGCTTATCCAGGCCCAACCCAAAGAGATCGGCCTGGTCCTTCGCTCTGAAGGAGCGGATGACGGGCTTGGGCAGCTGGGGAGGTCTGGGAGGGGGGTTAGGGTCCTCCTCGGAGAGGTCTGACAGGTCCTCTCGCACTGGAAACTCCTCCTGGAGGCGAGGGGGAAAAAGCCCCTCAGTGCCCGCTACAGAGCCCTTCTTGCCACCCCCACCCCCCTCGCCAAAACGACCCCCAGGGAAGCCATCCCTTCTGACCCACCTGCGCGCGCGTTTCCTTGGGGCGACAAAAGCACCAGCTGACCCACAGGAAACCTGAGAGGCCCAGAGGAGCGAATTGAGGGCCTCCCCCCCCCACAGTCAGGGGAGGGGAGGGGCTTACCGGGCGCTTCCTTTGGCTCTCTGACTCCTCGCTTTCAAAGTCAGGATCGTCCATCACGAAGGAGAGCATCTGCGTGGCGAAGGGCCCCTCCGAGTCGCTCCCGGAGTCCTGCTGCTTGGAGGCAGAGAGCGCTGGGGGCGGATGGGCCTCCGGGCCGCGTTGGCTGGTGAGAGGTTTCAGCTCCACGGTTCTGGGAGGTGCCGAGGGCCCTAGGAGTTTCAAGGACTTTTTGGAAGCTCTGGGGGGGAGAAAGGAAAGGGAGGCCTCAAGCCAATTAGGCAGCCAGAGTCTGTGCTTGATGTGGTTCTGCAGAAACACAATGGGGTTCAGCGGCTCAATCAACAATGCTCGCATTGGAAAGGGAGTGCCAGTTCTTCCGTATCACAAATGTCTACCACACGTTTATGCTTGGTGCAGAATCTTCAGTATTTTGGGTTGAAATCTAGAGGATTTCACGTGACGGGCAGAAAAACTGATGGGCAAAATCCCACAAACCCTGAATCTGCAAAGTTAACAATCCCTCACTCTTCCTTCCTTCCAATAACTGTCAAGAGAAAAGGTTTTTCTCATACATGAATTTTTCCAAAATATACGTGTTAACTGAATTTCCCTTTTTGCTTTTAAAGTTTGCCACCTTATGTTACAGCTTAAAGGATACATTTTAAACTGAACTGCCAGGGTTGTTGACTTACTAAAGCTAGAACTGAGAACTTCTGATCCTCTCCCCCGTAGCACTGCCCAGCTCCCTCTCCCTCCCTGAGCATCTTGCTACGGGCCAAATCAGCCAAGGCTGCTGGTACTTGTAGTCAGCAACATCCCACAACTCCCAGCTCCCCTTTACCGTTTTTCTTCTTGTTCGGAC
This sequence comes from Vipera berus, assembly GCF_964194415.1. NCBI lineage: Eukaryota > Metazoa > Chordata > Lepidosauria > Squamata > Viperidae > Vipera > Vipera berus. Next base: position 12,318,141 of record NC_138218.1, read on the forward strand.
CCAGCACCTTCAGACCCCACGATGGAGAACTTGGAGGATTCTTCTTCCTCGCTTGACAGGTTCACGTTTTTGCTCGGGACCAACTCTGCCGCTAACGGGGGCTTGCTGGATAGACGCTCATCAAGGTCCAGGTCATCCTGGAAGCCAGCAACCAAGGGGTTCCCACCAGGAGCATCTCTGTCACTGTAAGAAGAAAATCAAGGGCGATGACACACCCTGCAGGCAGGAGTAGAAAAAAGCAGGGACAAAATCCAGAAGCTTCTGCTTGAGAGATGGTCTTCCTCCTGAATTCCCTGGCCGACGGGGGCCTTTCCCAGCACTGCCAACCAAGAATCCTGGAAAATAAATGGGGGGAGGGGGCAAGCCCTTGTGGCCAATGCCGAGGGCAGAGCAGGTGTTGGGTCCACCCACAGCACAGAGCTGCAGAGCGGGCTCTCCTACCTGTCACTGTCGGTGGGGGCCTTTGCTGCCTGTTTCCCCCTCTTGTCTCTCTGCAGAATGGGGTCTTCCAGGAAGCTGTGATCCAGGCTGTCCTCGGGGACAAAGTCTTCTACGTTCTGGACTTTTGAGGGAGCAACTGCGGGGAGGGCAGGATCTAGAAAACAAGAGAAGCACCTCAGGGGAACCAGTGAAGCCGTGCTAAAGTCTGCCAGCAGACAGAGGTCCGGGATCGACAGCGGGTCTGGAAAAGCTGGTACTGTGTTCCTCTTGCCAGCTCTTCTCCCATCCCCATTAGATGGCATTAGGAGCCAAATTCCTGTATGTTTTCAGCACTGCACCCTCACCTGGAGAGGGAGGACCAGTCTCGGGAGCTGGGGAGGTCCCAAAGAGCCGAGCGATGATACCACGTTTCTGCGGTGCAGCTGGTGCAGGAATGGCTGTGGGAGGCTGGGTTTCAGGTAGCAGCCCTGGTGCTGGAGGCTCAGCGGGGTCCATGGCAAGGCCGGGGTTGGCCAAGCTCTGCTGGGGGGTGCTGGGGCTGGAGCCCCCCGAAGCATTGCCAGGTGGAACCACAGGAGACTGGGAACCTGAGGAAAGGATCTGTCCATTGGTGGCCAAAGGAGAGGCACGTCCCCGTCCACGAGCTTCCATCACTTCGAGGAACCTATCGGGAGAGAAAACGTGACCTCAGGAGACAGTGGCAGAGGACAGACTTAAATTACAATTCCCAGGATTTTTTTTGTAGAGGGAAGGCGAGAGGCTCCCAGAAAAGCCCGCAGACAGAGCCCGAAGTAAGGAGGGCAGGCAGAGGAGAGAGCAGTCACTCCCAAAGAGCCCCCCCCGCCAGCGGCTTCATCAGACATACAGCTCATAGTTCTGGTCTTCGGTCTCCTGCTGCACAGAGAGCTCCTCCAGGGTGGCGTCAATATCCAGCTGATTGGTCTCCAGCTGCCGCAGCAGAGTCTCCCGCTGCAAGAGACAGAAGGGGAGATCACCTGCTTCAGAGCATGCAAGGGGCTGCTCGGGTGTCACCACCTCTGGGTTGCTACCCTCTCCTCCTTGCCCCAAGAGGGAGGTCATGAGTTGGATAGCCACTTGTGGCCGGTGAGGTGGCAGCTCAGGTGCAAAACAGGTACGTGTGGGGTTCAGTCAGCATCCCAACCCAAAAGAGCACCTAGTGATGGACCACATCCAGACAGAGGTTACAATTCTCCTCTGGTTTGTGTGGCTCCTCACAGGCAACCAGGCACTTGGTGTCCAGCTACAGGGTGCCAGCAGCAGCAGGAGCAGCTCTACTCCTGGGGAACCCACTCTTCTCCTTCAGAAGACGGAACTTGGATGGGCCCCTGCTGCCCCCTCCCGGTCCCTACAAAGCAGGAGCTGGAGGAGTCCTACCTGCAGCTGCAAGAAGGGGATGTTGAAGAACTTGTGCAGGTATTTGAGGCCAAAACTGTTCTTCATGGAAGACTCGGCATAACGAAAGTAGGAGGAGCCGGGGGGCCTGTTCAATGTCAAAAGGTGGCGGGGTGGGGGTGGGGAGACAGTGAGCCGGAGGGGCCCAAGCAGGCTGATCGCTTGGGACCGACCCTCCAACTACAGCTGACTCGGTCTGCTGAGGGGTTATGCTGTCCATAGACCTTCCAAGACATGCATTAATGCCAGATTCTCTTCAAAGAAAGGGGCAGGCAACTGAAGAGGCCTGCTGCCCATGAGCTTGGGAGGTTGGGGGGGGGGGCAATGGCTTCCAGCAGTTCAACTGAAAACAGCTATCCAAAAAGGCACAAGAACTGATGGAGCATACATTCATTCTTCGGTGGGGCACGTCCGGTTTTTATGCCCACAACCTCACTCTCACCAGCCACCATAGTGGTGGATCCTAGCTTAGAAAATGAGGTAAAATGAGGACCCAGATTGTTGGGGGCAATTAAGCTGACTTTGTAAGAATGCCGCTTGGGGTGTGTGTGAAAGCCCTAATAAGCAGGCATATACATAGAATGAAGGCTACTGCTAAGCTTGTAAGCCGCCCTGAGTCTTCGGAGAAGGGTGGGATATAAATGGAATAAAAATAAAAATAAATAAAAATAGATGGAGATCAACCCATCAGTGCAAAGCAGGTCCACAATGAGTCTGCAGGCATTTCATCATATGCACACAGCACTTCTGCCCACTCACATCCTCTGTCGAGTTGCTGCAGATGAACTCCTTAACAAGATTGACGTTTTTACCTGTTCAGGTTATCAATGAATTCCCGCACATCATCAGGCAGGATCACCCGGTGTTCGCCCATGTCCCGGTAATTCCCAAGCACACACACGGGTACGTGGGTTGGGACTTTTGGAAGTTCTCTCAGGATGTAGTTGAAGGTCCTGGATGGAAAGGAGAGCTCCTTGAACGATGCTTGTCCAGGTCAATTCTGCCGCTACAGGAGGCACAGCAGCCTAGCACAATATACAGGGCTCTTGAGTTAATAGAGCAGCTGAGGGAGACCCCCTCCCCCCCACAGAGCCACCTACTTCATCAGTTCTACTTGACACTCGCAGCTCTTCAGAAGCAGATAAAGGCATTTATCACCTACAAGCTTCATGTAAAGTCTCACAGCAAGAAGCTTTTGCATTTCTCAGAGTGGGAGCCCTTTCTCTTGTAGAGTTACAGCAAGGGAATAGTGAAGGCAACAGTCCCTACCACTGCTTGGTGATATCAAACATCATCACGACACCGTTGCAGTTCTTATATACATCCAGGAATTCCGCATCCAAGGCCATCTCGGATTCTGCCTGGGGTGGAAAGAACAAGATCTTGAAAAAACCCGGCTGCTTCCCTGGATGGCTCACAACCTACAGGAAGTAAGAGGCTGCACGATGTGCAAATGAGGGACGTGGTGGTTTACAAGACAGCAGGTCAGAGTGTGCCTTACCTCCTGAGGATCGTTGTCCAGCTTCAGCCCATCTCCCCGTTTTTTGCACTTGCCTATGGTGTTTGAAAGGAGAAGAACACTGTTGTGAAAGCTGTCAGTCTGCCAGCTGAGCAGAAAAGAGCCCCAAATAGGGAGCTTTTCCCACACCCCACCTCAAATCTCATCCACAATATTTCTGTCTTTGCAAGCTCAAGGGAGACATCCCATCGCTTTGTAGAAAGAGGAGACAGAAACTGGACAAGCTTAACATGCATTTCCAGTGGGGACATTCAAGGGAGCAAGGAAAAGCCAGAGGAAAAGAGATGCTTGCTCACCGTTAGGAACCCAGTGGGGCGGGCAGAGAAGATGCCCGTTTGCCAATACTATCAGGCATAATCCAAATACTATATAATGACTGTAACATCAGAGTGAAAGAAGAGACCTTACCTTTATCTACCACATCCCAGACTTCAACCTTCACAATATCATCAGTAGCTGGAAAAGGCACCCAGGCACATAATTAGAAAAGATTGCTCGAATGCAGTTAACTGGAACACTGTTAGAACTACCCTTGACCCACATGGCACAGAGCAGATGGCTGGGTGTGTTTAAAAAAATGAGGACAAGCCTATACTGGCAACGTGCCTTCAGCAATGAGGGGACTACAGCAACATGTGGCTCCAGGGTCGAGTTATACACCAGACAGCAAAGAGTAAAGTGCTTCTCCATCCCCAACGGCTGGCAAAACTCACTCTTATAATTCCAATGGATGCTGGTGACTTGGATCTCCTGGGTTGGGATATATTCCTCAACAAATTTCTTTCCTTGCAGCCGATGCCACAAAGTGGTCTTTCCCGTGTTTCTGTCACCTCGGATGACAATTTTCACTAGATAAAGAAAAATTGAGGAATTAAGGGAGTCAAGAGCACTACAGAGGCAGAAGAGCATTTCGTGTGTCTAAAGACAGGCATCTGCTTTCTAACATAAATAAATGGTTGAGGCAGGAATGGCTATTGGCAGCTACAGAATCCATGCCAATAATCACCAGCCTTTTCAGAGACATAATTTAGAAACCAAATTGAAAAATGTACTTTTAAAAAGCAAAATTGACATCAAAAGAGAATGACTGTGAAAAGCAGGCTACTGAGAAAATTGCAGGCATCTTGTTGGCTCTGGGACAGTCTAGAAAACTAATGTATTATTGCAGGCATTTGTGCCTAGGCTAAGGAGACATTAGGAGAATGGCCAACGCCCCCAACGTTGTCCTACTCAAACAGGAAAACTAAATCCAAACAATCTCTGCAATGAATGGGACCTGTTTCTAAGTAACTGAGGATGATGGTGTTTGCGCGATCATCCACAAAGCAGCACAGGAGGATAACGAGGATCTGGGAGCGGCCTTGATCAAAGGAAAGAAGTCAGAGGCACAAAAAATAGGCCAACAGGAAGACACCATTTGAAGGACTCCAGACAAAGCAAATCAGCAGCTGAGACTGACAAAGCAGACGCCTGCTTGGCAAGAACGAGGTGGGTGCCACGCGGGGAGGGTAGATGGGGGTGACTTTCTGACGACCTCAAGGGAGCAGCCGCGCCACGAAGGGTCTCCGCCTCTTCAGAAGGAGCCGAGCTGGCAGCCCCGGACCGCCTCTCGGCTCGGGCCCCGTGGCTGCTTAGCCGCCCCCTCCCCTCGACAGGGCCGCTGGGCCCGCGGGAGGAGGGGGGCTCGCCCGGGCCGCCTTCAGCGCGGAGCCCTCCGAGCCAGCCCAGCCGCTCCCCTCCGGGACTCTCTTCCCCTCCCGCCGCCGCCGCCGCCGCTCACTGTTATACTGGACGCCTTTCGCGAAACGCCGCTGGAGCGCCTGATTCATGGACTGCAGCCCCGCCGGGATGGGCCTGTCCCGCCCCGGGGCCTGGTCGGAGCCCACCAGCTTCTTCAAGGCGGACAGCATCGCTCCGCGGTCGCTGCGCCCGGGCTGCGAGGCCGCCTACTTCTGCGCCCGCGGCTGCTGAGCCGCCGGCCTCCGCGCGATCCCCGAAGCCACCGTCCCCGTCGGGGCAGCCGGAGTCGCTTGCAGGGCGGGCGCCGCCGCCGCCGCCATCTTCCCTTCCCCTCTCCGAGCAATCAGGAAGGAGGCGCCGACGCAGGGCGCGCGCGCGAGGCTGGGCTACGGCAGCCCGCGAGGGACTTTGCGGGAGGGGCGCCGCTCCAAAGCAGGGCGGAAGCGGATGAATTCCGGAACTACGGGAACCCAGGAGGACAGAAAGGGATACTTGAACCTGTCGGGGCAACCGCGCCGTGGCGGGAGGACGAAGCCGCTCCGCTTTTAAGCCACGTCATTAGCCGGATTTGCCCTCTACAGCTCCGCATGTAGGGATGGAGGCGGGGCAGGAATATTTCTGTGGCGGGGGGGAGGAGGACGGAGGATAGCAGCGCCTTAGCGGAGTATGGCAACCCGTTCGGGACAGAAAGGGCCGGAAACGCGGGATAGCGCGCGCTACCGTCTGTCGTGTAGCTTAGCAACCAGGCAAGCCACGGAGTTCTTAGGACAGTGGCCCACGAGGGCCAACAGCAGCTCCTCGAAAGGCGAACTCCGCTCTTCGCTGGATGCTGAACCGGGAGCTGTCGGTAGGCGGCCTCTGGGTCTGCTTGCGCCCCCAAGCGGCCGCCTGTGTCTCTGCAGGCGAAATGCAGCCGCCCCAGGAAAGAATTCCGCACCCGGGAAGATCTGATTCAGAGCAAGACAGCATCGACCTCTTTTTGTCTTTATTCTCAATTTGTGGAAACATGGGAAGACTTCTTTTTTGCACATTCCATAGGAGGTGTATTTAAAGCACGTTCAATATCATTTTGAATAAATACAGATTTAAAAAATAGAGGATAGAGTCAAATCTCCATCTCTGAGAAATAGGGGCAGCCAAGTTCTTGGAAGTCTCATTTCTTGGCCCCTCTCTGCTTTTTCTTAGTCACCTTGGTCTTCTCCTCAATCAGCTTCAGGCCCTCCTTCTTGATCTCCTCCCGATTGGGCACGTAGCTGTGATCGATGTCCGCAAAGTGAAAGGCTTCTGTGGTGGAGGGTTAGAGAGAGAGAAGGGGAGGAGGGAACCCACCAGTTGGCCCACAGGCTGACCCCGTGGCAGTGGGTCAGGGGAAGAAAGCCTCTGTTTCACCCAGACACGTACACACAGTGGCCACCTGCTGAGCTGGGCTGAGGCTCAGCTGAGGGGAGACCAGCCGCCCCCCCCTCTCTGGGGCCAGGGCAACCCCTACTCTGTTGCTCCAGAGTGGATCTAGGACAGTGAACCTTCCCTGAGGAAACACTAAAAGGCTATTTCACAAGAAAGATTAGGAAGAGGCATCTGGTGGGAAACTCCCAACAAGGCATAACTTTCTGATCTGGCAGCAATAGTCCCCCCCTCCCTCCCCCAGTGAAGCTCTGCCCAGAGCTGCATGAATGCCAACTGGGAGCTGCTGGGAGCCCACAAGACAGGACAGACCTCGGACATCCTCTTCGTCCTCATTGAAAGAGATTCTCAGGTTCTGCTCTTCATCCCCAGTGCTCTCCTCAAGGAAATTCCGGAGGTGGACAAAGGTCTGCCCAAATTACATATTAGAATTAGAAGGTGGCAGGCAAGACATTGAAGTGGGGAGGGGGGCGGAGAGAGCGTGATGCCCACGAAGATGCCCATGGCCGCTTCAGCCCAGAACTTCCCTCCCTTGTCAGGCTTGGGGTGACTGCCTGGCACGCAAGGAGGGATGGGCTGAGCTTGGCAATATCACAGAAGGCGAAATCAGGATCCTGTTAGTCCCTGGATCACATTTCTGGGGCACATTTCCGCCACCTTGCAGGGAAACCTTCTGGCTCCTGGCCCAGCATAAAGGCAGTGACTGCAGCCTGCAGCCAGGGGAGAAGACTCACCTCATTGCTCTCGTCTGGGCTGAATCTGTCAGAGGGCAAATCGAGCATCATTCGGCTCAAATGCAGAAGTTTTGTTTCACAAAACTGCAGCTTCTCGAAGACATCCACCGTCTTGGGGAAGCCCTCCTGTAAAGCAGGGGATAAAGGTCCAGGCCAGAGCCGCTGCTCCTGGGCTCGCCGTCCAGCGCCCCACCATTTCCTCTGCAGGAGGGGTCTCACCATTGGCTCTCCCACTGCATAAGGGGCAGGGAAAAAGAGAGGGAGGGGACGGGCAGGGGGCTTCTGGGGGACCTGCTCTGGATCAGGGCCGGCTGAGGGGCTGCTGGCTAGAAAAACCCTCTGAGGGAGGGACAGACCTGGCCAGGCACACGGATGTCACACAGCCTGAGGATCAGGTTATCGACCCCATTCTCAAAATGGAGGAGGAGCTCCTGGTTTTTGGAGGCCTGGCCACGGAGCCGCGAAAGCCGTTCCTCCTCCTCCTTCAGGTTCTTCCGCAGATTCTCTTCTAGCGTCTTTGAGCTGGGAGGAGAACCACTTTACTTCGGGTCTGTTGGTGCTGAGGCGTTCTCAATCCTGGTGCCTCTGCTGATGAAAAGGTGGCAGGTACCTGAGGAAACCCAGGGACTGGTGGAATGTCAGCTCGGCTCGCTGCAGCTCCAGAGCCTTCAGCTGGGACTTAAGGCCTCGCCGCTTCTTCTCTGATTCGGCGATCTGCTGCTGAAGGTTCTCCTCACACTTCTTCTGGGCCATGAAGCGCCCAGCGATATCCTGGCAGGAAAGGAGGGGCCATCGTTGGAACTTGCTTCCCCTCCCCAACCCGCTCCTCTCCCCTGCATCAAGCACCCTTCCCGAAAACATGGGGGGCAGGGGGGGCTTCCGCTGGTGTCAGGGGCTTAAGGAGAGAAGCCAAGCCGGAGACTGGGGAGCTGGAGAGCTTCTGCCTGCAAGTGAGAGGACTCCACCAGGTGGCAAAGCGGGTTATTTTGACCCCTCCGAAAGAATTCCTAAAACGCAGCTCCCGAGGGAGGAAAAGTCAGATGTGGGGCTGCTGAAGCTCCCCTTGCCCTGCTCAGGGCTGAGCTTTGGAGAAATCACATCAGAGCAAGGAAAAGAAACGGGCTGGGCTGGGCTCCTGGACATACCCAGAGATGCGAGCACCGCACGGCACTTTTGATCTTCTCCACCTCGCTGGTCACTAGACTCTGGTACTCAATCTGGGCCTTGGAAGCCTCCAGCTTTGCCCCTGGAAGAGCAGGAGACCTGCAAGGGGGTTCGACCCCAACGCTCACCGTCCCCAGGCTCTGCCCTCTCAGAGGAACCTTCAACGTCTGATGGAGGTGACCACCGGCATGCTTACCCCTTGTTCCTTCACGGATCATCAGGGCAGGAAAGTCCATGTCTCGCCGGGCTTGCTGGTAACAGAAGCCAAGCCACGAATTAGAGGAAGGTACTCTTGCAGAAGGCAGAGGAGTCCCAGAAGCCCCCAGGGGACTCAAGGACTCAGCCCTGAGCGGTCTCCCCTCAGAGCCAGACCCCACCCTGGCTTGTTGAAGGAGGCCAGCACAGCTCCAGGCGCCTCAGCAGGACTCACCGTCCGACGGTGCCTCTCAGTGGCATCCTTCATGCGCATCCGCTCTATCTGCTTCTTCTGGATGCTGAGCGAGTTCTCCCGGAATTTCTTCTCCGCAATTAATTCATTTTCTGCCTTGGCCATGTCCATCTGCAGCCACAGGGGGAGCGAGGGATGGGTGGAAGTGCCGGGCAGAGGCTGACGAGGCCAAAAGCTGCCCCTGTGGCTCTCACCTTGGCAGCCTCCGTGGCTTCCCGCATATCCGTTGCCATCAGGTCCATCCCCTGAAGCTCCATCTGATAGGTGCCCACCCGGCGCACCAAGGTGTCCAGGACAAAAGGAAGCTGAGAAAGCTCCTGCAGGGAGGAGGAGATTCTGGAAGCAGCAGTGGGGGGAGGCACCCTTGTTCCCGGCATAGCCATCGGGACCGCTGCTGAAGCAGGAGGGAAGATGGCCTTCCCTTCCCTTTCCTCCTGGAAGTCTCTTTCCAGTACCAACAGGGGAATTGACAATGAGGTCAGTCCTGCGGAGCGCCCAGGATTAAGACCCTCCCTCCCCCCCTCCCCAAGCATGAGCACAGAGGGACTGCCACAATGTCTATCAGTCCCAACACCCTCTGCAGAGGTTGGCCAGAAGCACCAAACTGGACTCACAGCCCTCAGCACGTCCAGCATCTTCACGTACAGGATGTGGACCTTGTCTGCAGTCACAATGTTCACCTGCATCTTCTCCATGTTATTCTCCAGCTGGCGGATGGTCTGCATGCACAGAAAAGCCAGAGGGAAAGGCGCCCCACCCTCCCTGGGCATTCCAGGGTCCTCCATCCCAGGGCAGGGCAGGGAGCTGGATCTCACTTGGAGCTGGAGCTGGACCTCGGGACTGGCCATCTCCAAGTCAATGAGGTCCTGCAGCATCAGCTGGAGCTCCTCCAGGCGTTTCCCCCGGCGCTTGACTTCGTACAAGAGGACGTTGTGGGTGTTCATCCGGTCAAAGACCCGTTTGCTCAGGGACTCTCGAGCTTGCTAGGAAGGGGTGGAAGGGCCTGTTGAGCAGACCTGGAGGGAAGGTATTGGGGGAAGGACGTGCCCACCAGTTACCTCCACGGTATATTCTGCCAAAGCGATTTTCAGCCGCTTCCTGTCCAGACAGGCCCTGCTGATCGTGACGTGGTCATACTACGAGGAGCAGAGAAAGAGGGGCGAGAGTTGCAGACCACTCGCCCAGCGGGACAGCTGAGAGAACTGGGAACAAAGCAGGCGCCACCTGCCTCCCTTCCTCTCTGTTGTGCAGAGCTAATCTGGGCCAGGGAGGCGTGTGGGGCAGACCCAGAGCGCTCACCTTCAGCCCCAGATTCAGCTCATGCATCTCTCCCTGCACGGTGGTGCGCAGAAAGCCGATCAGGTCCCTGTTCTTGCGCACGGCCTCCTCGCTCTCTTGGGTGCGGAGCTTCCTCCCTTGTTCTGGAAGGAAACGCGGGTGGAGGGGGCTCACAGGGGCCCCCAAGGGAAGCCGAAGCCAGCCAGGCCCTTCTCGGGGATCCTCCCATAAACAGCAGCCCAGCAAGACCCACTTGCAAAAGGCCAGTCAGGAGCATTTCCCCTCCCCAGTGAGGAAGAGGCCAGGATGCAGCCAGGTGGGCGCACTCGGGGGGGGCTACCTTGGATGTGGATGAGGGACTGCAGCTCACGGATTTGCTCCTTCAGATCTTTTTTCCTCTTGAACCTCATCCTGAGTCCTTTGGATCGCGCCTCCCTGAGCTCCGGAAAAACCTCTTCTGCGCTTCAAGGGAGACAGGCAGCAAGTGCCAGCCAAGCTCACCCTCTCGTTCCAGCCTGGGTTTGTGCAGCCTCTGCTGGGGCTCTGTGACATCTGAAGGGAAATTGCGGTGCCTTTATGTGTCACACGAAGGCATCACAATCTGAAGATTCCCCTTGGAACCCGTCGGGACGCTCTCAGCTGGAATTCTGCCTTGAAGAGCCAGCCAATTTTTCTGCAGGGGCCGGTCCAGGGGTCCCGCACACTTTGCCCCAGAACGGGTCACGCCCAGCTAGCCAGGGGGATGGCCAGCCTAATGTGTGACCGAGGGGGCCACCTGATCCCTTCCATCTGGGCCTCACTTAGCCAAGGCTTCTGGAGCTCTGCCAGCCCCTGGTTCGAGCTGGCTTTCCCCAGAGCGCCTGAGGCTGACTTGAACGGCTGCTTAAGCCCCTTGGTCCGGAAAGTGTCCCTCCTGGCCCTGCCTGAATCCCATCTGGGCTGACCAGCCTGTTTCCTGTGTGGCTGGCTGAGCTGCCAATCTTTTCAGCCGGCAGGCAGCGATGCTGGAGAACTTTTCACAGCAAAATCAGAGGAACATAGCCCATTTCAGATTTCGGCCACTTCTGATGAATCCTGGCTGCTGGCCTGCAATAACATTGTCTGTTTAGAATCCAATGTCCAAACTGAAAACCTTGGAGGGTTGTTGTCTCCCACTGTTTGCTTTGGTTAATTATTCTTGGGACAAGGAGCACAGGCAGTGAGGGAGGGCTCGAGGCCCAGCAGGCTGACAGAAAGACCCCACGGTGTCAGGATGCCTTTGGTCAATCCAAACCGAAGCAAGAGGCTCCAGGAGGGGCCTTCTGCAAAGGACCAGGACGGAGAGCTGCCCACCAGGACCCACTGCTAAAAGGAGGTTACTGTCCTGCAGTCCGGCCAGGGCTTAGCGAGACCCCCCTCGCCTCAGCTGAATGGACTAGGAACAGTGGGAGGGAAGCCCCCTTCCCTTATCCAAATACATTTCTCTGCCCCCCCCTCAAATTCAACTGGGAGGTGCAGGTAAACCCACCTCCAGGCTCTTGGGCGGCCGCATCCATCACAAGGCCGTTCACCTTTGGTGCAGCCCGCAGGCCAAAGTTCGAATTTCCTCATGCTAGAAAAACAAAGCCGCCCCGTTGCAGCCCCAGAGCTGCCCGCAGAAGCTGAGCAGAGCAGAAGTGCAGCCACAGCCATGAAGCCCCTGGTGCTTCTTCTCGTCTGCACCACCGTCCTCCTCTCGACCAGCAGTGGCAGTCCAGTCGCTCCAGCTGACCCCATCCAAATCCAGGAGGATTTCGATGAAGCGAGAGTAAGACCCCTTTGTGTTGACATGGTAAAATGAGGAATGGGCTTCAGGTGGCCTTTGAAAGCTCAGTCTTCAATCTCTTCAGCCATTTCTGTGATTGTTATGGATCTGGCGTAAGCCCCCTTCTGTTTGCAATTAGTCCAAACAGAATAGCAAGGGCTGGAGGACCCCCAACTCCAACAGAGGACTGGCACAAAAATATGGTTGCCAAGAGTCATAGAAGCACCAACCTGTAAAAGTGGAGGAAAACGTTGGTGAAGAAGTCTGCTTTCTGCCGCAAGGCCTGCACTGGACGTGGTTTGAGCATAACCCCTCTTGGTTGTCCTCACCAGGTCTACGGGAAGTGGTACGCCATCGCGCTCGGCACAACCTGCAAGTGGTTGAAGAAATATAAGGAGCGCTACCTGATGGGGACGCTGGTGGTGGCTCCAGGGGACACCAGCAACAAGCTCTCAGTCACCTCCACGAGGCTCCGGTAGGTTCAGCCATCAGGGCTGCAAGACCTGCCAGTGAATGACGCCACCTAACCAGTTCTCAGCCACTCTCTTCCCCCCTCCCCTGCAGGCAAGGCACATGCAGCCAAGCGGTTGGAGTTTACCAGAAGAGCAGCACCCCTGGGAAATACCACTACTACAATTCTAGTACGTCGGGAGACTTTGGTGCTCAGTGGTCTCGCGGGCGGGGTAGGGGGGCTGCCCAGCGTTTGTAGCCCAGCTTCTTGGGCCATAGGAAGGTTCAGGAGTGGGGTTCAGGTGAAGGAAATGAGGGGGCTGCTGGGGCATCAGAGAGGGGGAATCATTCTGCCTTCCCCCCCAGGATGGGAAACCCACATTGAGGGCTACGTGGCTCGCACCAACTACGATGAGTATGCCTTCCTTGCCTGGAAGAAGAACAGCAGTTACGGCTACACCGTCACCACCCAGCTTTATGGTAGGTGGCTGCTACAGGGATGGAAGCCAGCCCAGAGCCCTGGGTGCAAAACTGAACATGGGTGGGGGGTTCCTGGGACAGACGGCTTGGCTCTCCACTTTTGTGGCCAGAGAGGGGTTGCCGAGGTCTGCAGACAGCCCCGTGCAGCACCAGCCCTCCGGATCCAACTGGCGTCCTGCCTGCCTCCAGAAAGACCCGCCTCTGTGGCCCCCAGCTGGAGACACGCGGCATCCCCCTGGTCCCCCCCACAGGACCCCACATGGGAGTGGCAAGCTGGGGGGGTCCAAGGTGGGTTGGGCTAAAGGGCAAAGGAAGGCTACGTCCACAGTCTTCCTGTTTACTCTGATTTTCAACAGGCGGGGTGGGGGGCCAGAGCCAGGGAGGGAGAGGCCACCCTAAGCTGAGGGACACGATTCCAGGCCTCTCGGTCAGCCTCCCCAAGCGGCTGGGCGGCCCCTGGCTGCTTTGGGGGAGGAGAAGGAGGCTGCCTCCCAGAGCCCCAAAATGCCAGCCGCCGGCCCTGCCCATTGCATGTATGAAGAGATAGCCTGCTATTGAAGATGGAGGGTCCGTTCAGCATTGGCGGGATTCCATATGGTGGGAATACCAACGTCGTGCCCCTCTTGTCCGTTCCAGGGAGGACCCCCCATCTGCCCCAGGAGCTGATAGAGGCGTTCAGAGAGTTCTCGGTGACCCTGGGCATTCCCCAGGACTCCTTCTTCACACTGACGGAAACAGGCAAACCAGAAGCTAGAGGGGAGGAGGGGAAGGTGGGGGAATGGGGGAGTGGAGAAAGAGAGCGAGGGAGGGAGGGAGCCCCCCCCACTCATGCCACACTCTTTGAGGCTGTCTGGCTCGCCTGCCCCTCCTTCCCTCTAAGGGCCACCGGCTGTGGAGACAATGCCCCCCCAGGCCCTCTCTGACTGGTGTCTCTTTCCTCAGGGGAGTGTGTCCCCCCCCAGCCAGAACTCAACCTGCAGGTACACAATTTCCTCGAGGGGCCTTCCTGGGCTCAGCCCTTAATCCCCCCCAACTCAGGACTGGCCCATTTTCTCCCCCAGAGAGACCGGAGGAGCACCTGGGATGAGGAAGCAGGCTCTGCCAATGGCTCCCCATCATTTGGTGGGGGCAACAGGGAAGGTGAGCTTCCCAAGGACCCCAGGAGGCCTCAATCCCCTTTCCCGCAGCTGACCTGGGCAGTCAGTGGCTGGGGGGGGGGGAACCGGCAGTGCGGGCATGACTCCAATCATGCCTGCTGGAGGTTCTGCTCCTCTGCCTGAAACGGCTCTCCTGGATGCAACTGGGCTGGCTCTCTCCCCACAGATTTCTGCCTGCAGCCCAGGGACGCCGGCCCCTGCCTGGGAATGGAGCTGCGCTACTTCTACAACACCACATCCCAGAACTGCGAGAGATTCTTCTACGGCGGCTGTCGGGGAAACCAAAACAACTTTCCCTCGGAGCGCAGCTGCCTGCAGACCTGCCGGACAGAGGGTGAATGCAGCGAGGCCAGTGGGGTGGGGGGTTCGTGTGTCCTCCCAAGTCCTGCATTGACCCTCAGCAGCAACCTCTCCCTCCCTCTCTGCCTGCAGCTGCCTGCCGGCTGCCCATCGTCCCAGGAGAGCCTTGCAAAGACACGTTTTGGGCCTTCGATGCCAAGCAGGGCAAGTGCCTGACCTTCCGGGGCTGCGGAGGCAACGCCAACAAGTTCTACCTGGAGAAGGAGTGCCAGGAGTACTGCGGCCTCCTCCCCAGCGGTAGGTGGGGGAAGAAGCCTCTGGCGGCAGTCTTCCAGTCTTCCATGGGGGGGGTGCGTGATGGGGAGGGAGAGCGAGCGAGGGGATGCGTCTGCTGCCAGGCTCGCCCCGAGGGAGGGGCCTTTTCCCTCCAGATCCCTGATCCAGGCTGGGTCCTGCCAAGCCACCTGGCCTCCTGGTTCTCCTGAGCTTACAGGGGGCAGTCTGGGGTCTCCCCCTTGCCCCAGGGACCAACCGCCCGTCTCCCCCTGCAGACGGAGAGGAGTTCTTGCGCCCGTCCGCCCTGTGAGAGGCCAGCAAGCGAGAGGGGGAAGCAAGGGGACCAGCCCCATTTTCAAAGCCGGCTTCCTGCTGGCATCAATAAAAGCAGCAGCTGCTGGACCAAAACGAGCCGTCTCCTCACTCTGGGACCCTCCCTCTCCCTGGCAAGGCGGGCGATTTCAGGTTGCTTTCCTCTGTCCTTCCACAATCTTCTCTGCAACTGTTTGCCCCTTCGTCCCCCCTCCCCATGGGCAGGCTCAGGCCAAGGACTTTGCTGGCTCCTCCCATCTCAAGCCCTGGGCCGGGAGGGGAGAAGGGGGGGCTTCTGCCCTCCTCTCCCTGCTGGCTGTTTCCCCTTGGAACCAGCAGGGGGCGCCGGGGGGGGCAGCACTCTTTCCCAGAGTTTTCTCAGGCCTTTGGGAAGGCAGCAGCTGCCCTGGGCATCCACTGGCATGGAGCGCCCCTGCCAGTCAGCCAGGAGCCAAATCCTATAAGGGGCTTGAAGGTGGGGGGGTTCGCCCCTCCCCATCAACTGTTGCTTTTTTCAGTATGTCTTCGCTCCAGTCCTGTCCCGGGTCAGGTCTCGGGGGGGGGGCAACTCTTCATGGCACCCCAGCCGCCATCTCAGCTGGGCACTGAGGCTTTGGCCTGTCCAGCTGCTGCTCCAGCAACATCCAAGGCAGGCTGGGAGGGGGACACATGCACACACGCTCCCCCCTACAAGCAGCCAGGGCTATTTGGTCTCCTGTGTGGGGCAAGAATAGCACTAGCGCTCCCCAATGTGCTCTTGGGGAAAGGGATGGGGGGGGACATCCCTGCAATGGCCTGTGCTGAGCTTGCAGGAGACACATACACACCCTGCTCAGAGGGGCTTGCAAGGGAGAGGTGTTCACAGACAGCAGGCAGGGCCCTGGGCTCCCCACCACACCAGCCTGACTCAGCCCTTTCCCACCAAGCTGCCGCTGTTTCTCAGCCCCCTCCCCAAAAGGGACAGCTCTGCGGCTTGCAGCCTTTAAAAGGAAGAAAGCCAGAGTTGTCTCCAGGCAGGGCAAGGATCTGATGACCCAGATTTTCTGTGCGGCTGAGCAGAGTGAATGGTGCATTGAGAGCAGAGACCCAGGGCGCCAGGGAGGGACCCCTCCTCACCCCTCGCCTTGCTTTCCATTCTGGAAGACGGCAGTAGGAGACCATCCTGCACTCCCATAGGCAGGGAGGGGGGATCCGAATGGAGAGACCAGGAAGGAAGGACCCCCAAAAGCAAGCCAGGACCAGAGAGCACACTGACCTGCAAGGAAGAGGGTCTTGGGGGGGAGTGAAATTGGCAGCCTCCCCTCCCCACTTGCATTGTCAAGCAGGGCTGGTCTGGGGCAGACTCCCGGGTCCCACTTGAAGGACCCCGACTGGCCCTGGTGCTCTCGGCAAGAAAAAAGGGGTGGCCCCAGAGGGCGCAGGTCCCTGGGGAGGTCAGCCAGAGAGCCATTTAGGCCCTCCCCCACTTTTATAAGGCTGCAAAGTATCTCTGAGTGGATGGGAAGGCAGTTGCAGCAAGGCGAGGATGCCCTCCTCAGGGTTGAGGTTGCCCACTGCCCTACTTCTCACAGATGGACGATGGCCCCTCATCTGCTGACCGAGCTCTGAAGTGCCAGCCTGCAAGCCTGGCAAGACAGAAGACTTGGTCTCTTAAAGACTGTGTGGCAAAAGGGAAGGCTGCCCTCCTTCCTTCCCCAACAGACTGATGTCCCAGTTCCCATCCTGGACCACCAATACCTGGGAATGGGCGAGCGAAAAGGGGCCCAGGTAGATCCTTTGCCCAGGCCGTTCTACAGCCCCCTTGTCCCCCCCCCCACATAGGAACCCCCCCACCTAGGCAGAGCAGCCTCCCTCCCTCCCTGTCTCCTGGATTTAATGCAGGGCTCTGAATGAGGGACTGGAGCTCCCTGTTTAAAGGATTTGAATGTGAAAAGCTGGCCGGCCTGAGCTGGTGGGAGCTTCCTTTGTTCGGCTGCTGCTCCTGGCATGGCTTCTGCAGCCCCCCCCCCGCCCCTTTCTGTGGGGGCCCTCATTAGCATACCAGCTGCTTGAGAGAGGGGAGCAGGAGGACGGCGGAAAGGCTGTCCTGGGAATGAATAGCTGGAAAAAGGCTGAAGGGGAACAGTGGGGGTGTGCGAGGGGGGAGGAGGCGTCAATGCTGCTTTGAAAGGAACCGGAGGGGGCTCCAAGGGGTGCAGGGAACCAGCCCATCTCGGGGAAGAAAAGAGCTGGGCGAGGGGGGAGTGGCTGGCCAGGGGGAGGGGGAGAGGTGACCCAGGAAGAGGCGCTGAACGAGACCCCCTGTCTGCAAACAGAGGCAGGAGGGAGGGGGCTGCCTTCTTCTCGGCAGCCCCACCAAGACGAGGTTGTGGGAAAGGCCCCACGCTCACAAAAGGTTCTGCCACCAAGAAGGTCCACCCTGCACGGGGGCTGGCGGGCTGGCGCTTCGGAAGAGCTGGGAAGGCGGGCCCCTCCGCTCTGGCCGGGGGGGGGGGGGCAGGATGAGGAGTGGTCTTGGAGGGACTTCTGCTCCTGAGAGATTCTCACCTGAGGGAGGTTGTAGAAGTGGATTTGGGGTGCAAGGGTCAGCTGGACCCTTGGAGGGAGCCAAATTCACACCCAATGCAAAGGCCCTGTTGAACAAGGTCCCCGCTAGAGAATCCAGACAGATTTGGGGTGTCCTTCTCCCAATTCAATAAGCCCCTCATTCAAAAACCAGGCTACCCTTTATATAATGTAAAAACAGCCAAGTATTTTTTTCAATTGGGTTCAGCTCAAATTCTTGTTCGTGGTGATGCAGATTCCCAAGAAAGGATCTGAAAAGTACATTGAAATGGGGTCCTCGCAAACTCTGAAGCAACTGGATTCCCCCCACTTCAGATATTAAGGTATTCAAATCTGACACCCCCACCCTTATGGATGACGGATTTTTCTCTCCATGCGTCAATCACAAAGGAAATGAAGCTTTTGCCCCCCCCCCCCAAAACGACTGAGAGGTGCCCTCGTCCTCAGTCCTGCAAACAAAAAAACTGCAGACAATTGCAGGAAACACTTGAGAAGTTCAAAATTCTTTCACGGGTTTTGGCGACTCAGGGACAATGAGATTAGGAAAAATAACATAAAACTAGATTAACAGGGTGGCACAGGCCTAGAGCAGCAAAACAAAACAAAGGAGAAGCAGCCCAAACCGTTTTTAAGAGAAAAACCAAGATGCTGGTGCTCGGGAGTCACCCTTCTGCCTGGGGGAATCTTGAAAGCCAACCGAGCGGGGCCGGATGGGCCCAGGAGCCTCCTTGGCAGCGCCCCCACGCAGGGCAGGGAAGCGTCACCTTCCCCGTGGCATCGTCTCTCTCCTGAGTTCACAGCAACCAGCCTCACTTGGGAAGGCAGAGCTGTAATCCAAAAGGCCAGGAGCCGCTGGACACAGCTGGCACGGCAACCTTCCTCCACACCACCAAAGCAACCCAGCCAGGGGCCAGCTGTGGGAAGGGGCTCAAGGAGGCCCGGGTGCCCTGCTCTAGTTCGCCCAGCCCCTCGGGTGATCTGCTCACCCAGCACAGACTAAAGCCTAAGGATTTAAGGGGGTGGGCTGTTTTAGAGCCGGGTTAAGCTGAGAAGAGAGACCCTTCCCCATTTTTGCCTGCCCTGGTTCTCATGGAGGCAGGCACCCCATCCCCATCTCCAGCCCTGGCCTGCCAGACCGCCCTGGGTGTCAGCATACAGGCATCCACTGCCCAGTAGGACAAGGCATGGGGCCCAGCCAGACCTCCATGGTGGACAGTGGCTCTGCTCCAGCTGCCCCCAAGGGCAGGGCATCTTGAAAGCCCCCGTGTGGGGAGAAGCCTCTGTCTTCAGCCGGGCTCAGGCAGCCAAACTCATTCACCGCCCTGGTTCAGCCTGTGTGAATCCAGCCCAAACAGTTCGGTGGGGATCAGCTTCTTGTGAGAATCCAGCCTGGGCCAGTCAGTCCCATAAATCAAAGTCCACCCCGTTGTGTGAAGAGCCGGCTTCGGTCCCTGTAAGGATGCCAGCCTCAAGAGCCCTGCACAACTGGTGCCCGCCCATAGATGCCGGCACAGCCACACCAGCTGGGCGGGGAGTCTGTGGCCCTCCGACTCCTGCTGGGGTGGGGTCCTGGCCCCTCTCCTCCAGGGCCACTGAACACTCAGTGAGGGAGAGAAACAAAAGGGGCTGGTTTCTTCTGTCAAAAGAGGTGAGGAGCTACAGCCCTCATCCTGGCAGCCCAAAACCATACAGATGCTTCCCCTTCCAATCCCCTTCCATCGCTTACACTACTCTGAAGCTGAACTGTTCCTGGCAATGGAGGCTCTCCTTCAGAGTTCCCTTCCATCAGTCCCACGCCTGCTAAAGTTGCTGCAGCCTGATCCCATTCCCTGGCAGCCTTCCAGGGCGTCCAACTCTCCCTTTTGGTGAGGAATGATGGGAGCTGTAGTCCAAGAAAACGGCAACACTCTCTCTCTTTCTCTCTCACACCCTCCCCCTTGTCTGTCTGTCTTGCCCCCTTTGTGCTCCCTGTCCATCTGCAGCTTCCTTGAAATCTCAGCCTCTGGTCAGGAAAAGAAAAACAAAGCACACACAAACATAGGAACATTTTTTTATATAAAAAGATCAGTGGAAAAATTACTTATAAATTTCTCACCCTGGGACTACACAATTCTATTATATACTCAGAAACACAGCCCCCCCCAATACAGCCTTGCAGTCTCCGTCATCCAGTTAAAAAGTGATCATACAGTCACCCACGTAGAGCTTCAACATAAGCCTAAAATTCTGCACAAATTAATTAACATAATTAAGAAAGTTATTTGCCGTCTAGAAACAGGAGGGGGGAAACGACCATTGTCTAGCAAAAGGCTGCTCACTAAAGTAATCTGGGGTGGGGTCAGCTTCTTCCAATATCTGTTTTTTCACAAGTGTTAATGCATTTTCCCCAAGAAAAATATTTAGACTTGAAGATGGTTCAGCACAAAAATGATGCTTTTCAAACACACACACACACACACACACACACCACTAAAGAAAGCCAAAGAGACACTTCCCATTTTGGCACAAAGGATCCAGCAGCACAAGTAGCCAAATAACATTATCCCTTTTATGTCTCAGTGGGGTGCATGTGTGTATGTGTTGGGTAGGACATAACACCTGGCTACATTCAATAACTTTATGGGGTTGCATAGAAAGTATCTTAATTTATTCCCTCCCGTGTCAGCCCAGCAGTGCAAGTCCCACCAAGCTGGGCAGGTCTCACTTTACAGCAAGGATGCTGAGCCATTCCTGTGGCTAACTAAGATAATGAACCCCCTTTTTCTCCCTCAAGGGCAGATATTCCTAACTGAGTTCCCATAGCAGGGAAAAACACCTCTTGGGGAGGGGGAGTTTCTCCCATTATTCTTTAAAAGGTGAAAAGATGCCAGAAACAGAGCAGAACAAGCCTCAAGGATATTTCATTTCAACCCCCCCCAAAAAAGGTTTCACAGTCTTCAAAAGTATACTTTTCATATATAAAAATATAAATATGTGTTAACATCTTTACATGAGTCTTTTTTAGAAAAACCGGCTTTTAACCAAGATCTTTTCCTAAAACTGAAATCTGATCTTGGATTTCTGAACACAAGCTACTTTTTCTTATTTAATAATTATGCCATAAATGTTATGACATTTTATTGCGGCAAATCTGTTTTAAGACAAAAAGAAATCATGTGCAACTCTAAAACACCCCCCCCCCAAAGTTGAAAAAAGGATCCGGTTCTCCCCCAAGGACCCTCAGGCTGAAGCCACAGTCCGGAGGGGCCCCGCAACCCCTCAGCAGCTCCCAGTGGGGCTGGTGAAGCCCCAACCGCCATTCCTTTTGCAAGTCGACCAGGAAGAATGTAAGCAGGAGGGGGCTGCAGAAAACAGGCTCCCACTTTGGGGGGGGGGCACGGAGGAACTGGAGATAGCAAAATAACTCAGTGCAATGGGGTGAGGGGGAAATTATTGCAGGAATTAGGGAAGAAATATGCGTAATAGCCACCCCCGGAAAAAAAAACACCTGCATTTTCTGAACTACCAAAATCAAACAAAACGCCCAAGTCACAAATTATTCACGTTCACACACATCCTTGCACACGTACAAGATAAATACTTAAACGCTCAGCCCAAACACAATGGAAAACTATATTTTAAAAGGTTTAATGGCTATTTGCGGGGTGGGGAGAAGAGACGCAGGTGAGGCGGCAGCCGAAGGGATTACTCGTCTCCCTCTCGCTCTCTCTAGTGCACACGAAAAGGGGGCCGAAGAGGCGGGTGATTTCCTCCACATTCACGGCGCTGCCCGGGCGCACCACGCCGGGCAGGGACTCACGAGCAGCACGGAAGGCACGCGGGCGCTCAGTTCCGGGCCACGGCGCCCCTCCCCTCTCCGAAGCCGGCCGCGCGTGGCGATCGCCGCCTCCTTCCGAAGCGTTCGGTTTTCAGTAGTTTGCTTTCCCTCCATCAGCAGCAGGGGGCGCCCTCGATCCTCCGGAGACGCTTCCTAAAGCACCCCGTTCCCAGGGCGAAATTCACCCTTTTTTGCCAAAAAGGAAAAAAAAGAAGCTCCCCCGCCCTCGGGGAGGGGGGGGGTTGGATAAGAAGACTGCGAGAAGGGCGAGAGCGAGCGGGGAGACCGAGGCGGCTGCGCCGAGGAGGGGCTATTTCGGTCTGGACACCAGACAAAAGCTACGAGCGTCTTGCTCCGGAGCAAGAGCTGCAGGGCCACCCTCCGCCGCGGAAAAGCCCCCGCCGGGCCGCGGCTTGCCTGGGGGGCGACCGTGGCAGCTGCTGGCGGCGGGGAACCAGGTCCGGGCTGCGACGGGCAGCGGCTGATCGGCCCCGAGGAACACTGTGGAAGAACCGAGGTAGATGAGAGGCAGCAAGGCGGCGGCGGGACGGAGCGCGGCGGCTCTCGAAGGGCGGGCAGGTCCGGGCCAGCGCCCGCGTCTGCTCTGCCCGAGCGGCGGGGCCGGACGGCCGACAGCGCGCATCTCTCCCGGGAATCGGCGCGGGGCTCGGTCCTTCAGGCGGACTCGGGCGACTGAGGCGCCGCCGCGCTCGACAAGCGGCTGGACCGGAGGGGTTTCGAGGCGCCGCCGCGACTGAGTTCCCGGAGCGCGCTCAGCCGCGGCCGCCGCCCCCCGCGCCGCCTCCTCCGCCGGCGGCCGAGTACTTGGCCTTGGTGATCAGGTAGAGGACGATGTCCTGGTGACCCCCGAAGGCGGCGATGTGCAGGGCGCTCCAGCCGTCGCGGTTGGCCAGGCGGATGTCCGCACCGAACTTGACCAGCAGCTTGACCAGCTCCAGATTGCCGTCGATCACCGACTGGTGCAGCGCCGTCTGGCCCTCGGGGCCGAAGGAGTTCACGTTGAACTCGCAGCTGCTCATGTTCTGCAGCAGCGAGTGCAGCTCGGCCGTGTTGCCCTTGCGCACCGCCTCCTGGAAGACGCGCTGGCTGGGCGCCGCGCGGGGGGCCGACAACTCCGCCTGGCTCATGGCTGCGCGCCCGGCTGGCGACGGGGCAGGCGTCGCGCCCGGCCCCGCATGGGCGAGGCGCGCGGGCCCCGGAGAGGCCGGCTGGCCTGCTTCGCAACGCCGGGCTCCTAGGTCCGCACCGCGCCCGGGATCGCCGGCTGGCTGGAGGGATCGCTGGCGGGCGGGCTGCTACGGGCGCCGGGCGCCGCGGGTCGGCCGGGGACTGAGCGAGCTGCCGGCGGGGGCGCTTTTTAGGCGTCCCCGTGATATTTGCATAACAATGGCCGAGGCCCGCCCCGCCCCCTCGGGAGCCGATTGGTCGCCGCGTGGCGAAGGAGGGCCAGCAGAGCCCCGCCTTCCCCGAGGGGGGGGCGGCGGCGGCGGCGGCTTCTCGGGGTCGGGCGAGCGCAGCCCCGGCTTGCATTACAGCAGCCGGGC
Organism: Vipera berus; assembly: GCF_964194415.1. NCBI lineage: Eukaryota > Metazoa > Chordata > Lepidosauria > Squamata > Viperidae > Vipera > Vipera berus. The sequence goes on from NC_138218.1 coordinate 12,340,987, forward strand.
GATGGGGGCTCGTGAGGCCCGGGCGAGCACCGAGGGATTGCCCTGCCCGTCTTTGCCTGCGACGGCTCCTCTCCCAGCCCGGTGGTTCCAGGCAAGATCGGCCGGATGGAGAGGAAAAGGGGCGGGCGGGTTGCTACTCCCCACTTGGTCTCCCGAGGGGCAGCTCCGCCTTGGAGCGCCTAGAAGGAATGGGCAGATGCAGCCGAGGGGATCTGCCCCACGGAGGGGAGGGGAGGTGCTGATGGACAGAAACGTAGAGAGCTCCCCAACCCCAATTTCCTAATTCTTCTCCCTCCTCCTCAGGAAAAGACCCAAGCCCACCCATCAGCCCCAATTCCCGAGTAAGAGAAACCAGCAGGTGCTTGCTGACATGGCACCACTTTCCCATCCCTTCAAAACGGCTCCTGCACTTTTAAAACAAGCTTGTGAGGCAGAAATTCGACAGGGGTGGCTACCATCCCTTACTTCCCGCTCAGAAATGCTTGCTTGGCTGGATTTCTGCTGCTTCTGTTAACTTTTAAAAATGCAGAGTCCTGAAGTACAGGGGACTAACATTTTGTCCATGGGCTGCAGGATGAAGCTGTTAAGTGGCTGAAGCACCTGTCCCTTTGACCATCTGTAGCTTTCACACCACGCAAGTCTCCCAGATGCCCCTCCTCCCTTGGTCTCTCTGGAGGGCTCCTGGTTGGGCATCCACCCACACAACTACAACAACTACAAGTAAACTACAGCACAATTCCGTAGCTCAAGAAACAAAAATTAAACCAGCTTGTTTGAAAGACCTGGTAACTCACCTGCTTTCTCTGCCCCAAAGAAGCCACCGACTGACTGTCACGTCTGCCTCTTTCTCGCATGCAGTTGCTGTCCTCGGGTTCCTGCAGGATCCGGGGCATCCTGGAAGGCCAAGCAGGCACAAGTAAAGTCAAGCGTCCGGCTTAAATTCTAGGGAACAAACTGGGGGGCCTGGGCAGAGGTGGCAGCACAATCTCAGATACCTCCCCGATTCAAACAGCTGCTGGAGATATCAGCACACCCAATGGAAAGATCTTCAAGAAGGTTCCTCTTCCCCTGCTGTGCCCCCCCCATGCATTACGACTTCCAAAGTAGTTGCTTTATAAGACAAAATGTGGGGTTCAGGTGAACACACTTTTCTTGTGGTTTCCAGGGCAGCTATTGGCAATTTTTAGAGAAATAAGAAAAGGTTTTGTGTTGGGTGCAAAAACTTAGGCCCAGGCCTCCTATTGTCCCTCCCCCCATTAAAGCCTTTGAGGGAGGCTGGGGGGGGGAGAGATGGGGTGCAGGAGTGCCATTATTTCCAGGCTGTCTGTGGGTTCCTGCCTGCTCCAGAAAAAGTGCTGCCATAGGGCTGGCTCTCCAAAGGGAGGACTCGGTTTACATGGGGCAGGAGGGGGGGGGCCTTATCAGGAAGCAGAACTATTGAAAGGATGGCTGGGCAAACAAAAGACAGAAGCCGCAGCCAAGCCCACAAAGGAACTGCTGACTCAATCAATTTCAGAGGGAAAAGAGGAAGAAAAGTGAAAGTGGAAGGGGGGGAGGCAGGGGGCAACCAGGGCGTGAGAAAAAACCAAGCACTGGCCAGCCAAGGGGAGTGGGGGGGGGTATTCCCCACCCCAAGGGGCACTTAAAACAAGAGGAAAGAAGTCTGGACACTCGGAGACATTCGGTACAAGGCCAAGAGTCCTGTGTGGCCTGAAAGTTTGCCCTGCAAGTTCACCTCTGCCTCCAAGCAAGAGACACTTTCCTCCCCGAGGGGTGAAGGGCCCCCTCCCCTATGTTGTCAAAGAAGCTTTGGGGGTGACTTTCTTGAGCGACTGTTGGCGTTGGGGGGGGGAGTGCCTGGAGCCAAGTTGTGCTTTGCATGAAAATAAACCACGAATGGCAGGACTGCAGGGCCCCTCCCCGTCCTAAGCCCCCCAATAATTCCGGCTTCTCTGCCCCTCAGGCCAGCGTGGAGGGAAAAACCGAGGCGGGCTGATTGGGATCTTAGAATGTGGAAGATCCACGAACGGCACAAGCCAGCGAGCCCTGCCCAGGCCCGGTGGGAAATTCGGCTCCTGCTTCGCTCTCCGTGTGAGGACACGCGGCCAGCCCCCGGGGCGCCCTCCTCACACGTACCTGGCGCGCAGGGGCCGCCGAGCCGCCGGCCCTTCTCCTCCATCGGAGCCGCAGCCTTCCGGGCGCTCCCGGGGGGGGGGCGAGGGGCGGACGCCCCCCCCCCGCAGCGACGACGCGGTCCGAGCCGGGCGGCCCTCTAGGAGGCGGGGCGGGGCGGGGCCTGCCGGCGGGGGCGGAGCCGACGCAGCCTCATTACCGTGAACCCGGGAGCGTGGGAAAGTCTCGCGCCTTTCTTCCCAGCCGCGGGGAGGGCGGGGCCGGAGGGGCGGGGCGGGCGCGCGCACGCGGGTCTCCGGGCGGGGGGGGGGGGAGATCGCGCCGCCGAGGAAGGCCGCGGTGCCAGCGCCGGTATCTCTGCCGAGATCTAGGCAAAGAAGCGCAGTTTCGCTTATGCGCACAGAACCAGCCCCGTGCAGAGCAGGCGGTGGGAAAGGCGGCCCAGCGGCGGACACCGGGGGGGGAGGGGCCCCCGTCCGCCCAGAGGCTGGCCCCAAGGCAAGCGGTGCCAAGGAAGGGCCACCCCTGGCAGGGACGCTCTTCTCAGGGCTGGGCAAAGGGCACGAGGTCCTCATCAGAAACTCTTCGCAGATGATCAATGCGAGGTTCCTGCCCGCCGGTCTTCCACGTTGCGCTGCCTTTACCATTTCCTCCAAAAGCTACCAGGGCCAGCCGCCCAGCTACCCCCAGGCTTTGAGGCCTCTTTTCCTGCCCAAGGAAAGCCAGTGCTTCTGGTGACCCCATCCGGACCGGTTCTCTTCCGCGCCAAACCTCCGAGGGCCATTTTATTACGTGAGGGGACGGAGTGCCTGCACGGACACCTTCACCCTTGTGGAAGAGGAGAGGGACCGTGGCCCCCCTGGGAATCCTGAGCTGCTTTCGGGTGCTGCCCTGGCAGACTGTGCCAAGGGGCCTGGTCGCCTTCCTCCTGGGTGTGTGTGCGTGCCAGTCTCTCTGAAGAGCCAAAGCCCAGAAGGGGTGGCGTCCTCTGAGATCTACCGAGCTTGCCTTGAGATGCTCAGAAACCCTCTTCCTGCCTTGAGGACAGGATGAGGGAGGGAAATGAAACTTCCTTCCAGAATTACGGAGCTCCAGCATAACCTCCCCACCAGGAGACTGATGGGTCTTTGGGTGGCCTCCGGTCCTTGCAAAGGCCTCTGCCTCCTGCAACGGCTGCTGCTTGCATGGGAGTTGCCTGCTCTTGTGGGTACCTGAGCTCCTTCCCAGCTGCGGTCCGGGAAGGAAAGTCAGCATAAACAGAATATTCAACCATCCATCCTTGACAGAAGTGAAACTTTAAACTTTTGATGCTTTAAATCCCCCCTTCCTAAATGTGTTGCTTGGTGGGCAAAATATGGCTGGGAAGAGTAAATCAGAAAAGCAGGAGTCGGATGACCTCACCTCGTTTAAGTAGCACTGTCCTTTATTGTTCTACGAACTCTGCAGCTGAACGTCTGAATGCATAAAAAAACATTATTTTACTCAAACTGAATGCATAAAAAACACTATTTTACTCAAACAAATTTTCTACCACCCTCAGTAGCATTTACACCCCAGCTCAAAGCATCCTTAGATCTGCTTGCCTAACCTTGTGGACGCCTCTGCCAGGGGCGTCTCATTCTATGAGGAGGGGGCCCAAGCCCTCTGGGGCGGGGGGGCAGAGCCAAGGAAAGCCCCAAGGGGAGAGGGCAGGCCGCTGGACTCCAGGCTGGAGGTCCAGGTTTCTCAGAGAGGCCTAAAGGTCTCCCTCCGGGGTCTCTTGGCCGAAACTTGGAGGATACACAGGCAAGCAAAGAAGGGGTAACAGGAAGGGGGGTGGCTGGCTGGCTGGCATCAAGGCAGACATTTCTTGCCTGTGCCTCTTATCTCCAGAGAAACAGCAGGACCTTTTCTGTGTGGGGGAGGGGGAGAGAAAGATGGGCGAAGGCTCTAAGTTGCACTCTGCGGAGGGCTGTGGGGGGAGGAATCCCCCAACCTGCAAGAGAACATTTGGTCCTGGGAGTCTGGAGTTCAAATGCAAGGATCCATCTAGCGCTAGAGGCAACAGCCCCTCCCCACAAAACAGTGGTGGTGTGGGTCTGACCCTGTGAGATGGTCGCGCCAAGAGCACCTGAGGAAAGAAGCCAAAAGGGGGGGCCCTGCCAACATGCCCTCCCGCCGTGAGGGAGGCTTTAAGGGGCCCTGGGACCCTCCCCCCTTCCTGCGCAGAGCCCAAGGACAAGCCCCAGCCCCAGTTCAGCTCTCTCCCGGCAGGTCCAACACCTCCCTAAACTGGGAGACCAGGCGGTCCAGCTGGGAGCCCTCCCAGAAGACCTGGCCACACTGGCTGCAGCAGTGGAAGCAGCCCGGCTCTCCCTTGGACAGCACCCCGGGCGGGACGGCCTCGACTCTCAAGCGGATGCCGCTGGGCGGCAGGGTGGGCTCGTCCCCTGGGCCCGCTGCTTCCGGCCCCTGCCAGCTGGGACTGCAGGCAGGTTGATGAAGGGTGAGGCGGCGACTCAGGGGCTCCACGGCGGGGCCAGGATCTCCTGGACAGGCCTCTGCAAAAGAAAGAGCAGCTCTTAGCCTTCCCCGCTGGGGGCCACAGGTGGCAGCTGCTGCTTCAGATTCCCGGCATCCTCTGGAGAAGACCCGTTCCGCAGGGCCAGAGAGAGGAGAGGTGACTGAAGGCGAGTCCCTGGATCCAGGCGTCCCTGCAGGGTGCAGAGGGAGGGAAGCCCAGGAGGAGACACTGGGCTCCGTGGGCAAAGATCTGTCCCCCCCCTTCTCTGGCGCAGTGCAAAACGGGGTGCAGTTTTACTGGAAAGCCCTCCAGAGATTCTGAACCTGCAGCACAAATGGGAAGGTTTCTGCTGATGCCTTTTTATTGTGAAATCAACCCGGTGCAGCGTGGGAGAGAACTCTGCTGGTGTCTCCCCACTCAAAGGGGGCTCCTCCACCGCCCACCCACCCCGCTCTGCTTCTCCAACTCCCTCCCTTCCCAAAGAAAACCCCCTTTGTCTTTGGTGAGACGGCAAGGAGGTGACCTTTTGGCGAGGGGCCCTTGCTGGCATTCTCTGCACTGGTGGGGGGGAGGGGGGGCTTTTCCAAGGGAGAAGGGCTTTCAAAAGAATTCCTTGGGGGGGCATGGGATGGAGGGGGCTTTACAAGTTCCTCACTGACAAACGGCCACTTTGAAGTGCTTTTGTGTTGGTGACCCTTTGAAGTGTCCCTGGTAAAAAAGGCCAAATGGTCTGCCTTCCCTTCCTGTGTAAAGTCACCCCCCCCCACACACACACACACAGAGAGAGAGAGACCCCGCTCCAGATAGGAGCAATTTGGCCCTCTTGACTGGTCACGGGTATTAAAAAAAAAACCCTTCGGGATCTCAGAACTTTTCAAAGGTGACATACACAGAGCTGTCTCCGTTTCCCTCAACAAAAAGGCAAGGTGCTAGTCCTTGGGAGGCCCAAGCCAGTCACCTCTCCAACTTCCCCAGGGACAGCCAGCCCTTCTCAGGATGCTGAAGGTGTGCGTGCTAACTTGGGGCCACTGCCTGGAGAGAGGAAGGGAGTGGTGATGGTGACGGCCATAAAACTTGCCCAAGTCTTAAAAACGCCCTGGGAGCGTCCTTGGAGTCCAAAGGTCTGTTGAGGGGCATGAAGCCCTCAGGAGTCTGAGAGAAAAAGCCCGTCTCTCTTGGGCCCCTGGGCATCCTCCAAGGGGCAAGAAGTCCCTGTTCTCTGGGTGAAGAAGGGACTGGCCAACAGCTGCTGCCGAGGGTGCCAGGACAGCCCTTTTGAAACGCCCCCCCCCCGCCACCCACTGTCGTCCTGTGTTGCCAAAAGGGCAGCTGAGGGAAGATGCCTGCGGAGGGGGCAGAGTGGTCCTGCTTTGGTCCAGATGCCCAGAAGGACACGGCCCTTCCATTCCCTGCTCCCCCCTCGTCATCCTCTGGTTCTCCCTTCTTTCGGCAGGCGGGCTACCGAAAGGCACGAGGGCTGCCCACTGTCTCCGTTCACTGGCAGGAGAGAGAGTCCCTGCTTGAAGACTGAGGCAATGTGCCCAGGACCACGCACTGCAGCCGTGGGCAGGTGGGTTGGGGCTCACGAGAGATCCTGGCCAAGACCGAGAGGGGAAGAGGATGCGCTGGGCCTGGGAGAGAAAGGGGCGGGAAGAGATCTCACAGCCTGGGAAAAATCTGCCTAGAGCCCCAGGTGAAAAATTCAAATGAGTAATTATACCACAATTAAGTGTCCTCCGGTCACACGCAAGCACAGTTCAAATGAAAACAAAACAGTGGGCGAGGGGAAAGCAGGCCTGCGGTGGGTCCCAGGAAAAGCAGCAGCTCAGCTGAGCCGTGCTCAGCCGCCAGTCCTCTTTGAGGGCAGTGGCTCCTTTTCCCTCACTCCATATCGCTTCCCTCCGAGAGAAGCTGGGAACCTCTGGAGCTGGAGCCCAAAGTCCCCAAGCCAGCCTGGCTGACCCACCCGGGGAAGGACTGGGGTAGGCCCGCCCAAGGCAGGAAATGGGGCAAGGGGCTCTTTGGGCCCCAGCCAGCACCGGGGGGGGGGGCGGGGGGAACGTAAGCCTGGCATGGGAGAGAAGTGGGCAGCCATTGCCCCTGCTCTTCTGCTTTCTTCACGGGAACAAGGAGAGACCAGCCGGGCTGCTCTCTTGCTCTCAAGCCTTTCCTGAGAGAAACCTGTTCAGCCAGTTGGGTCGGCCACACGAATGGCAGCCGAGGCAGGGAAGATCTCCCCCGCGGGACGTCTCGGGTTCTTGGGGGGGTGGGGGAGAGGAGCGAAGGGCCCCCTCCTGCTTGCCCAGAAGGCAGCAGCTGCTGCCGCCTCCCACCCGGGATCCAGAGATGGCGGCAGCCCAGCAAGCAGCCTCCCCAAGAAGCCCCTGCTGGGCTGCACCACGTCTGTGACTGCCAGGAAGGGGAGACGCTTCCCTGCCACCTGCTGGGCTTCCTGAAGTGAACGGCCAGCCCTGACCGCTTCCCACCGGACCCCTGAGCAGCCCAAACGCGGCTTTCTCTCCGCCTTCCCCATGTGTGCTGCAGCCGGCTCTGACGCCTATCCCGGCCTCCACGGGGGGCTGCGATGGGGCCAGGGGAGCGCTTGAGCCCCTCCTCCGCCTACCTCCGTCCTCCCCCGTCCGGCAGCCACTCTGCTTCCTCAGCAGCGCCATCCTCTCCTTCGAGACCTTCGCGTACCGGCTGCAGTTGCAGGCCTGTGGGGAGGCAGAGGGAGGGAAGGGGCACTCGTGAGAACCGCCTGGAACGGTGGAGAGCCAGTGAAAGCTGGCCTTGCGAAAGGGGATAAATCCCGGGGTAACCGGTGTCCAGCCTCATCTCTGTTTTCCTGGACCTGGGTGCCCTGAAGGGGGCGGTTCCACGCTGCCGTCCTCCATCCATTATGTCCGAGGAACCCCGGTTTAAGGGCAGCCGTGATGAAGCCCTTCCCTGTCTAGCTTCAGGCCACAGCACTGCCAGAGGGTCCCTCTCTGCAGCCCTCCGAAGACTCCCCTGGGCTCCCTGCCAGCCACTTCTGGGGTGTGGCTGACCGGGGGCCCAGCAGAAGCCAGAACTGTTTTCTGGGGAGTGGATGCTGGGATGCCTTGGGGACTCCTGGGAGAGCCCCCCCCCAGGCCTGACAGGCAATGCATGCTGTCCCCAGGGCCTCTGGGAATGAAGTGGCCAGAGTTTCTCCTGGGGGGAGGGGGGGCTCTGGCCTGGGCCATTCTCTCTCTGGGCATCCAGTTCACAGACCAGGCCAGGCAGAGGCCGCTCCGCCAAGAGCTCTCCACAACGGGGCTGATCTGCATGTGCCGGCTTTGTTTCCCCCATCGCAATCAGCTGAGCAGCCCTGGGCTCCAGCTGGGAAAGGGGCCCCTTCTGCCTGTGGGGGAGCCAGGCAGAGACCCGAGAACGAGGCCGGCACAGTGCCCACAGCCGCTCCTCTGCCTCAGGCCCCTGGAGACTTGGCGGGGCTGCAGCTCCCATCCCAGAGAGCCGTCCTGGGGCATCAGGTCTGAATCTCCCGGGAACTTCCCCCGTTTGCTCACCTCCAAGGCAATTCTTGTTGCCAAACACTCTTTTCTGGGAAGGGAAGGGCAGCCCTGAGAATGACTCTTTCTGCTGAACCCGTCCCACTTGGACGGCAGGAGGGAACCTGCGCCCAGCCCCAGCCCTGGGAACGCTTCCCCGCACAGGTCCCAAGGATGACGCGGCTCCTGCCGTTCCGATGGGAAAATCTCCCAGAGGGCTGGGCTGGCTGAAGGCTGACACCTTGTCAACCGAGAAGCACACGGGGAAGCCGTTAAGCGGGCGTGGCCCGGCACGGGTTGCCAGTCCAAGCAGCTCTAACGCGACCTGGGCTAGGGAGGCAGGCAGGCACCTTGCACTTCTCTGCAGCTGCCTGCTCCGGCTTGGGGTTGGGAGGGAGCTGGAAAGACACAGAAGCTTCCCCATTTCTCTGAGGGACCCACAGGCCCTATTGATCCTGGCTGCACATCCAGCCTGGGCAGCTCCTGGGCTGGCACTTCCCCGAAATGGGGCACGGCGAGTGCTCCCTTCCGCATGGGGGCTCTGGGAAAGCTGGCAGAATCTCAGCCGCTCCTTGTAAGCCAGAGCAGGACCAACCCAGCCAGGGATCCGTAAAGGTCTGAAAATGGTTGCCCAGAGTCAGGACTGGTTCCCTGAAAGAAAGGGCAAAGCGAGGCAAGGAAAGGGGCTCGTGCGAGACAGTTCCAGGAAAGGTGACCAAAGTCCTCCTGGCAACTATCAGGATGCCAGGCTTCCTTCCGGTTCTCCCCAAGGCCCACCAGCCTTGGCCCTGGGGCTGCTCCCTCCTCTCCTCCCCCCTGCTGGCCTGGCAGGCGAGGCCATGGGAACCGGGCTCCGTCCTGACTCGGGAGCCTCTGAAAGGCTGCTGCAGGAGGGTGCCAGCCAAGTCCCACTGCGCAGGAGGCAGCGAGGGCCCGTCTGGGCTTGGGCAGTGATTCAGGCTGAGCTGGCAAGGTTTGCCCAAATGTGGAAACAGCTGCCCAGTGCTTTCTCCTCCCCGGGGGTGCTCACCTGAGCGAGGGCACAGCAGCTGCTTCCAGCCTTCCTGCTCCTTTGGGCCCTGCCTCCAAGCAAGGCAGGGCAGGGCAGGGCAGGGCTCTTAGTCCAGCAAAAGGGGCCTTCCGGCTGGACACAGCTGTTCCTAGGGGGCTGGGTAGGGGAGGAGGAGGAGGAGGAGAGATCCCCGTGACAAGGTCTGCCCCTTTGCTGCCTCCTTGTGCTGCTCTGCAGAGGGGGCGGGGGCTGGGAAGGAGCTGTGCACAGCACTGGTGTTTTTTTTCACGCACACACCGCAGGAAGGGTGAAGACAGCCAAAGGGATCTGCTGGTTGCAGCTGGTCTTCCCCAATGGGGATGGGGAGGGGGGGGAGGAAGGCTGTGGCACCAGGCGGCTTGGGCCGGGCTCCCCGGAGCAGGGAGCAGCCTCTTCCCCTGTGCCCGTTAGTCACGCATTGCTGGGAGTTGCCTCATGTGCTCAGACACCACCAGCAGCCAAACCTCCCTGCCCTGGTGGCTGGCAGTGGGGATTTCCCAACCTCAGCTCTGATTCCTTAAACAAGCCCCCCCCCCCCCGGCCCCTGCCCCTGCCCTGGCAAAAGGGACTGGGCAAATCACACACACACACATACACACACACACACACCCCAGGAGGCACTGACGTGGCCCCATCTCTGCAGCTGTGGAGCAGAATGTGTGGCTGCCAGGGGGGCTAAGGGAGTCAAGGGGCGCGTGGGAAGGGCTGCTGTGGGGGTCCCAAAGGCCAGCCTCACAGGGGTGTGGGGAAAGCAAAGCCAGTGCCCAAATCCAGAGAGGCTTTGACTAACTACTCGGGCCCACCTGGAACAGGAGCCACCAGTCAAAGAATAGCAGGGCTGAGGGGCCAAGGCAGCAGACCCCAGCCAGAGCATGTGAGCACCGTGTGCCCCCTCCGGGAGGAGAGGAAAATCACCCACTGCAGCCCTGCGGGGCTTGCCTCCTCGCCAGTCTGGCCCACACCTGCCGATCTGGAGGCTGCACTGCCAGCTGAATCCAGGGGGGGTTGCCTGGGGGGCCGGGTCAGGATGTGGGCCCCCACATTGCATAGCCCTGCCTGCCCAGCCTTCCAGAAGCCCCCTCCAGCACCCGGAGCAAGAAAGCCAGACCCACTCTCGCCGCCGCTGCTGCTGAGCAGCTTGCATTCAGAGGTAGATTGCATCTGAGGCTGGAGGCCCTCTGAAACCTCCGCAGGAAAGAGCCCGTGAACCGACTGCTGTCTCTTCCATCCCCAGAGTCTGCCCCATCGAGGAGGCCCTTCTTGGCTCGCCTGCCAATTCTGTCCCTTCTCCTCCGACCTAGGCAAGCTGACCGGAGAGAGTGACCGGAGCGAGGGCTGCTTGTGCCCGTCCTCTCCCACCCGCCAGAAAGTGGGGAAGCGGACACCAGGACGCCCTCTGCAAAGCGTGAGAACGGAAATGCGAGCGAGGCCCAGAAGCAACGTAACTGATCGAGCGGAAACAAAGGCCCCGGAGAAGGAGAAAAACCAGTTCCTTGCGCACAAGGTGGAACAAGCCGGGAGCAGAGGAGGGAAGAGGGGGATCGGACACGAGTCTGTTAAAACTGCCAGAGAATCAGGATGCAACCGGGCCCTGAGAAGGGGGGGGCTGCTGTGTCAGTAAATGGGTCTCCCCGGGTGGGTGCCAGCACCCAGGAGGGCAGGGGCAGCAGCCAAGAGGCCTGGGGAGAGGCAAGGAGGCGAACAGGACGGGGCTGCCTCCGGCCACACGGTCCCTCCTGGAAAGTCTGCACCCCAAAGGCTTGTCCGCAGACAGAGGAATGGGACAAAAGGCAGGAGCAAGACGGCCGTTCCTGCAAGGCTGCTTCAGTCTGGATGGTTGCCCCAAATTCAAGAAACCTGCAGCAACCCTGCGGCGGAGCTTCCTGGCTCCCCCCCCCCAAACAGCCCAGCCTTTTTTCAGAAGGCGAAATCGCCGTGTGGAGGCAGAGCCGTCCGAGGAGCTAAACGCGGGTCACGCTGAGAAGGCCGCCCCACTCCCCTGGCAAGGGCAGAGCCCAGATGTTCCCAGCTGCTCTCGGCTGGGCCGGGCCTGCTGCAGACCCCTTCTTTCCCAGGGAAAGCGGAGGGGAGGCGGGCTCAGCCTTGGCACTCCCTGCCTTTGGCTCCTCTCCCTTCCCCTGCACAGCAACGGCGGCCCCATCTCCTCCGTTCCTTTACCGCTGCCCTTGCAGTGCAGAGTGGTGGCAAGGGAAGGTCCCAGACGCAGCCTGGGAGGCTTTGGGACAAGCCGTCACACTCAGCCCGGCCTACCTCGTCAGCTTGTTGTTCCCAGCACCAACCAGTGGAGGGTGAGGCAAGGCGACAGATACCAACATCGCAAGGAAACAAACTCAACGTCATTTACAGAATGTTACGTTCCCACGCCAATCTTCTGCCCCCCCAAAGACACCCCCATCCTTGGCAAGAGGATTGAAACCAACAGATGAGGGCGGCAAGGAGGGACTGCAGAGAGGAGCCCCACCCCCTTCCCCGCAGCAGCACAAGTCCTGGCCCTCCCCTCAAGGACCAAAGAGGGAGCCAGCAGTTCCTGCTGCAGATCTGGAAGCCTCTTTTGAAGCCCCTAAGAACAACACACCTCCCCTCCCCTCCATGACAACTTTTGGGATTCCTTCTACGCTGTGGCTGGACACCGCTGATCCACCCCCGGCACTTGTTCAGCAGCAAACCGGAAGCAACAATAGCGCCTTGACGCCCCCTCCCCCAAGGGCGCTGGGCCGGCACGTGTGAGCCGGGGAGGGAAGGACGGGCTTCCTCACTGCCACGGCTTCTCGGCTGTTGCCTGTGCTGAGACACCCCAACCTTTGGGAGAAGCAAACGGGCACACTTGTTTTCACACCCGAGTGAGCGAGAGCCCATGGGGACACCAACAAAGGCTGTTCCCAGCAGGGCTGCTTGCTGCCAGGCGGGACCTGACGGGGGTGGGCCCTGCCTTTTGCAAGAGGCAGGTGGCTTCGATAAGGAGACCGGCGGGGGGGGGGTGCTGCCTGGGGGTGCATCTCCTGTTTTGACGGCAGGACTGGGAACTCCCAGCCAACCATAGAACCAAGACCGGACCTTCCGGCCAGGTGGGGAAGTTGCAACTGGCTTTGCAGAGTTCCGAACTACCAGAGACAAAAGCCAGCAGCTGCTCAAGCTTCTCCAGGGCCCGATTCACAGCACTAGCAAACGCCCCGCAGTTCTGCGGTTCCTAGTCCAGAGGAAGGTCAGGGGACTTCAGAGCCTTTCGGGAAGAACCAGATGGTCCGTGGGTGAGAAGAAACCCCACAGCCAGGGGGCGGGAGCTGTCCCCCAAAGCAGGGAGAGCTTCAGCCTCCCCAGAGAGAGAAAAGAGGCAGAGCGAAGAGAACCCCACCCCTGCCTCCCCTCACAAATTAATCCCTTTAAGTTAAACTGTTCAGCAAACAGTTGGACGACATGAGGGCGACCCAAGAATTGGGCCGTCAACCCTGGGAAGAGGGCCAGGCGGCCCCAGGAGCACAAAGGTCGCTGGGGCCGAGGGCAGGGGGCTTTGTGGTGGTGGACCCATGGTGAGGGAGGGAAAAAGGGCAAAAAGGGAGACTCCCCCCTTGTGACTCCTGTAGGCCTGGTGACTCTTGCCATGACTGAGGGGCCCAGCCCCTCCTCCCCACAGACGCCCCTCTGCCTGCTCTGAGAGTGCCCTTCCCTTCCTCCACCCCACTCTGCCTGGCCTGCCAGTCCCTCTCATTCCTGGGAGGTTCCCTGCCTCTGGCGATGCAGTCCAGTGAGGAGGATGCCTGTACCCGCCTGGGGGGGGTGGGGGGTGGGAAGGGTGGTTTCCCTGGCCAGGGAAGTGGGGGGAGAGAGAGGAAGCGCCTGGGTCGGGCGGACATGCCTTCGACCAGACGGGCCCCCAGGGAGCAGAGTGTGAGAACCTGTCGACTTGCTAAGTAGTGGGGGAAAGTGGGGGAAGGGCGGGCAGCTTTGAGCAGCAGCAGGGAGGAAGAGGAGGCGGCCCTGAGGAGGAGGGGCGGCTTCCCCCCCACAGCCTTGCAGCTCTGTTTGGCGGGGGGGGGGGGGAGGAGGGACCGTGTCGGAAGGATGAAAAGCATTGGGCACTGCGGCTTTTGTTGCAAAGGGAGCAGAAAAGGGCTGGAATTCGTAGGAGCCCGAGGGAGTGAGCCTGGCCCCACACACAGACCCGAGACACTGCTGCTGGGGGTTGAATGGGCATCCCCTCTGCGTGTGGAGAGAAAGGGTGGCGGGGGAGTGCAGCCCAAGCCAGAGGTTGCCTCTTTCTTGCCTTGCCTGCCTTCAGCCCAATGTCTAAAACCCCAGGTGCAAACAGCAAAGGGAACATTAGGGGCAGTTCAGTTAAATCACACCATCGCAGCCCCCCCTGGTCTGGCCAAGGGCTCGCTGCGCCTCAATGGCCCCGATTCTGCCTCCGGGGAGGAGGGGTGCTTTGTTGGAGCAGCTCCATGCCCTCGGTTGGAAAGAGAGGAGACTTTCTCTCTTCACAGGCACCATTCAGAAAACACGCTGAGGAAGAGGAGGCGTAGGATTCTCTGACTGCCCCAGCTGCTTCCGGAGGGACTGACGTCACCTCAGCTGTAAGAAAGGCGCTGGGAGAGGAAGTCCCCGCCTGCCTGCGGAGGGTTTGGGGCCCGACCACTCGCATGGGCGCCCCTTCCCCTCTGGAAAACGCCCAACGGACTGGCGCTCCACACAAGGCAGTCGCACAAAGGAAGACCTTGGTGGCTGCTTCTACGGAGTGCAACAGTCGCTGAGCTGGCGGCAACACTGGCCAAGGAAGAATGTGAGCTGCTTGGGGGTCCTTGACCCCCCCGAACCTAAGGGGGCATGGGCACAAGGAAGGAGTGCACCCCTGCCCTCACTGCCCCACTGAGCATCCCCACGGCTGCCCCCCTGCCCCCATCTCCCATCTCCAGTGAGCGAGGATGAGGAGGGGAAGCGGTTGTACTGCGGTCGAGACGCTGCAAATCAGCTGTCCTGCAAAGAGGTTAATCTTGGGCTTATCAAAGGGGGGGGGCAAGGTGCGCTTCCTGATCGCCAGGAGCTCCGGCGGGAAAGCCTGCAGAGAAGCCTGGGAAACAGGCCATGCTGTTCCGTGTATGCAAAGTGCCAGGGCTGCCGTGAGAAGCTTGGCCCTGGGATGCTCCCTGTGAGGAGGCGTGGGAATCCCTCCTCCTCCACCACCACCGCTGCAGGAGGCAACCTGAGGACACCTTCCCAGACTTCTGCTGCCAGAGGGAGGGGCTCCCTTGGGCAGAATCTGTTTGCCTCCAACCTCCTCCCGGCTACGCAGAGGGGCCTGGAGGTGCAAGGGGCGGGTCTCCTCTCCATGCAAGCAAGGGCCTGGCAGAGCAAGACCCCCTATGGCCACAGGAAGGGGGCGGGTCGCAAAGGCCTCCTGTTGCCAGGCTGGGACCCCTGGGCAATGCCGAAATTACAGAAATCCGGGTGGGGAAATAGGGTGGCAGGCCGGGGAAGGAGGGGGCTTGGAGAGCTCCTCCAGGGGCCCCCAACATGTAGAAGGGCAAGAAAGAGGGGAGAAGCCCCTTTTAAGATGAAGCCTTCCAGCACCAGAAGTTTTCAAAAGCACTTTGACAAAACTGCCTCTAAATTCCAAACCCCCCTTTCCCCAATTCAGACTCCAAGGGCTGCCTTTCCACCCCAAAGTATGGGGAGGACACTCTGGGCAGCTGGGTCTTTGGGGACAGCCAAGGAGAAACTGGGGCAGTGCAGGAACCGTCCTGGAAGAAGCTTGGAAAGAAATGAAGCAACTGCCCCCCCCCTCAAAACACCCTCTGCCTGCTGCTCTGTCCCACCACTTTGGGCCCCTTGTGACCCAGCAATTACGAGTGTGGGAATGAAGGGGGGAGGGCTGCTGGCTTCTGTGGGCCTTGCTAGCAGACAAAGGCCTGGGAAGCCCAAGGGAGGGAGGGCCTTTTGAAAAGGGAGGGAGGGAGGCAGGCTGGCTGGCTGGCAGCAGAGGGGAGGAAGTCTTCTCCCCCCAACCCCAACTCTAGCCCACCCTCCCACCCCCAGACTGCATTTGCCCCAAGCACAAAGCTGGGAGGGAGAGCAGGTTTTGCCTCCAGCCGTGGATTTCCCACCTAGCGGGGACTTTCCACAGATGGCATCTCTTCGAAGATCCGTAGCCCACCCTTCCCCCACCCGCCATTCCTCCAGGCTGACCTAAACCCAACACTGACAGGGCTGGCCCGGCTGGGAGGAGGCCAGCCCAGAATGACCTTGCAGGGCGGACTCAGAAGCAGCAGCCTTGTGCCCGGCCACACACAGGTTTCCCCAGCAAGGGGCTAATTTTGGAAGGGGCAGAGCTGATCAGAACAAGTGAAAGCTGGGGGGGGGGGAGGGGGAGGCTTAAAAATAGCCATTTTGTGGTGCCAGTCAATGGTTCCTCCTTTCAGGGGAAGCCCTTTGCCAGGCTCCTCTGGGGCAGCGTTCCTGACGGAGGGTCCGGGCCTCTGCCTCGCTGGCTGCATCCGCACCAGATTCCCCCGTCACAGCGATGCAGCAACGGGTGGAGAGTGCCTGCCGGGATGGACTGGGACTCCCCGTATAGCCCAGCCCACCAACCTCTGGTCAAGCCTCTGGGCCCTGTAGTCTTTCTTCCCCCATTGAAGCCCACTGACTGGACCTCATGCCTGGGCATTTGCCCAATCGGCCAAGCCCTCTGTCCTCCAAGAGCCAGGCGTGCCTGGTACAGCAGCTGTCCATCTACGAGGGATGCACCTGGCAGGCAGGCAGGGTCCTGCCCACGCAGCTACCTCGCTTGCCCCAAACAGTGAGAGGGCACGACACACACACACCCAGAGACAGACCCACTCTGAACGCGGAGGCCCCTTCCCTATTCACTGGGGTTCGTGGAAGTGGGGCAAGCTGGATCGGACCCCAGGCTGCTCCACGGGGGCCCTGGGAAGCCCCCGGGCGCATTCCCAGAGCACCCTGCTCTCCCGAGACTCTAGCTAAAGAGAGAGGCAGTTCTGTGAGAACATTTCAGAGAAGGCCAGGCTTCCGGATTGGGAGCAATTTTCCGTTCCTTTTATATCCTTCACGCTGCACAGGAGCACGCCCTCCCCCCGTCACCCCTCTTAGCTGAGGATGACTCCTGAACTCAAGTTCAAGGGGAGGAAACTGGAAATAGTTGCCCTTGGCCTCCCAGCTCAGTGGAGGGGACAGAGGACACAGCCCTGGCAACCCTGGGCCCCAGAAAGGAAAGGGAGGGGCAGCGCTGGGGACATGATGGATTTGGGGAGGCCCAGCAGGAACCCCTCCAGGAAAGAGGGTCCGAGGCAGCCTGTGCTTGGGCCCTGGGCAGGAGGCGCAATGCGCTAAGAAAATCGTAGGGCCGCCTTGGTCCCTGGGCACCTCAAAGCGGGTTGTGGGCTACGGCCATCGGCTGCAGGCTCATGGCTCTCCCAAGGCTAGGCCCCGTCCTCCGGGGAGCCCACCTCTCCAGCCGGGTCTTCCCAAGGTTCTGAAAGGGCTACTAGGGCAGCGGGCCCCCAACTGGGGTTTTCTATTAGAGAGAGATTACAGTGTCGTCAGTTGTGTGTCTGTTCCCCCCACCCATCTTCGGCATTTCCCAATGGCCAGTTAATCCTTCCAACTAAGAGATAAGATTTGATTAGGTCAGGAAGAGACCAAGAGGTTAATCTGACCCACAGCACCCACCCGCCCAGAGGCCGGCAGCAAGGATGGATGAGGAAGGCCCAGTTGTAAAGCAGTGCCTGCCCGCTCCCCTTGACCTGCACCCACCCAGAGGCAGAGTAGCAGGAAGAGGAAATGGGATGCCCATCAGGTGCCACTGACCCCCCCCCACACACACACATACACTGGAATGGGGCTCTGCTTCGCTTATAAGAGACCGGCTCCTAGCCCCACAGCTTGAGCCCTGGTTGCCGGTCACCAAAGGGGGATGGCCTTCTGTGCCGATGAGCAGGGCTTGCCACAGATTCCCAGCTGAGGCCAAAAGGCCGACCGACCTCCCCCTGCAGCACCTGCCTTGGGAGCGGAGCCTCCCTTTTGGATGCCGGAGAGGAGAAAGAGAGCTTGCAGGGGGTGCCCAGGGTAGGGTCTGGGGCGTTCCCAGCCATTCTAGGAAGTCCCGTGGGGGCTTCGGGAGCATTCTGATTGGCCAGCAGTCCAGGCGTGTAACTGCTGAAGCCTCCTTGCCAAGCATTGGTGGAAGAGAAGCAACCGGCAGCAAAATGCCCGTAATGCCCCCAGCATGGTTTTGCCTGACTTTGGGGAAGGGCTGCAACTTTACACGCAGGATGAGGGTTCAGAACTGGCGCCCCAATCTCTTTTCCCATGTCTGAGAAACCCACATATTTTTAGCAGCAGCACAGCAGCATTTTCCTCCTAGTGCAGGGACAGTTCCATGGCCTCCCCAAGCTTTCTCTTATCACTGACAGGGTATTTTTAGCGTGAGAACTCTCCCGCGCACAAACAGATCATGGAGCAGGGACGGGCCTTGGAAGCTCAGCACGTGATCCGTTCAGGGAAGGCGGCGCTCAGCATCATGGTCCCCAGAAGGGCCACTGAGCCCACCTCCCCAGTACTCCTTTGAGGTGAGCCAGAGGGCTGACTTGCTGCCACCTTCACCTGGCAGGTGCACGGAAGCTCCTGACTCCCCCAACCCCACTGCCTGCGACTCAGCGCCTGACTCGCCACCCCCAGCCCCGGCCGTCCTCCCTGCGGGCTCTAAACAGGCAGCCTTGAGCAGGGCCAGCAGGAAAGGCACCTTTGCCTCAGCAAGCCGGTCTGGGGACGCTGCCCCACCCCGGCTATCCACGCAGCTGAGTGCCGAGCGCCAGCAGCCCCACTGTGGGGCCCGTGAGCACGGCAGGCTCCAGTCGCTCTACTATCGTGAGAAATCCTCGCCCTCCAACAGCCCTCCTGGGAAACTGGCGAGAGAAGGGAAGCCCAGACTGTGAAAAATAAGGATTGCAAGGAATCTGGGGGAAATATGAAGAGGCTCTGGCTGGCCCACTGGGCAGGGAAGGAGGCCCCTCCACTGCCTTCGAAGGCCAGCAGGGCTCGTGCAAAGGCAATCCGCACCCGAAGATCTGCCCGGGGGCAGCAAGTCAGCAGCAGCACATTAAAATGGCCGCCATGGCATCTGCAAAAGGGCCGCCTGGCCCGGGCCCTGCCAACCTCCCTCCCTTCAGGGAAAGGCCGGGCTCGGCTGCGCTCTGTCCTGCCGCCTGCCCTCCAGTCCCACAGGGAGAGCCCGGAAGAGGGGCCAGGGCCTCCAGGGTGGGCTTCCCCAGTTCTCTGCCCCGAGGCCCCCCCAAATCTCCCGGAGGGCGGACAGCGCCAGGGGCTGCCATGCAGATCTTGCTGCTGGGAAGGAGACCCCACAGTTGGGGAGACCCCTTTCAAAAACACCCCTGTGAAAAGGAATGGCTGCCCCGCAAGTCTGCCCCGCCGGGAGAGCGCGATTCCTGGGCACGAGGGGCCCGCAAGGTACGCCTGGGTGCCAAGAAGGGACCTCTCAGGGCAGGCAGACCCATAAGGCCCAACTGGGGGAAAGGCTGCTTCGGTGACCCCCAAAGAAAAGGCAAAGCTCCACATCACGCTGAGATTCGAGCCCCCAGCCCCACTGGCGCTCGACTGAACCACCCCCAGAGAAGGGGTGCCTGGAAATGGCACCTGCTCCCTCTCCGCAAGGCCCTGGCCGTTCTCCTCCAGGGGAAAGGCCTTCCAACTCAAGCAAGCCCCCTTGTCTGAGCCAGCAAGCAAGCATTTGAGTCCACGACCTCAGATAACCAGCCAGGGGGGAGGAGAACCTGTCAGCCGCCCTTCCCAGCCTGGGAACTCTGCAAGGCCGTTTCCCACTGGGGGAGGGGAAGGATCCACGGCGGGGAAGATCCTGCCGTGTTCCCAGGGATGGGGGAGCCACCTTCCTTCCTGCTCAGCAACTGCATCCTCCGAGGAAGATGGAGACCGGGGGGGGGCTGTCCGGAGAGAATAACGTCCCCTCGGATCTGGCTCGCTTTAAACCACCGGGCTCCATCCCAAAGGGGAGCCTTCCCCACCTGGACCTTTGACTCCCCGACTATCTGCAGACCGGCCTCAGGTAAGGAAAGAAGCAGGCCAGAGGGAAGCCAGGGAGGCAATTCGGAGCAGGATGAGGAAAGGCGTGTATTTGGGCCTGCCCCCCTGGCTTCTGAGGGGGGCAGCCCAGAGCTCCTTAGGGAAAAGCAGAAGGCGGGGTGGGGGGTGTCCTTCTTCCCTAGTGGTGACCTTCATGCTCTGCTGGATTTCTGAAGATACTGACATCTTGGCAGGAGAACAGACCGTCTGTGGGAACCAAGCAGCAGCGCTCCGCAAGGCAGCTACCGCTGGTGAGATCCCGGCCAGGGTCCAACTCCCCCCCCCGCTCTTTCTCCCTCTTCGTTCAGGAGGCTCCTGCGTGGAATGCGGAGGGGAAACGCAGCAGAAAGGCTGCTTTGGAAAGGAGCCCGCCTGAGGAAGCCCCCCCGCCCCCCCAGAGCTGCTCTCTGGGGCTGAACAAGTCCCCACTGCACCCCACATCCAAGGCGGACAGGTGCTGGCTCCTGCCTACCTTCCGCAGGGTCCCTACGTAAGGGGACGGCCTCCCCAGTCCCTCCACGAGCTCCTGCCCCAGCCCATGGGTGGGAGAGAGGCTTTAGGACCGCTGCAGGTAAGAAGGGCAGACGGGCCCCTCCCTACTTTGAGCCCCCTTCCCCCCCCCGCGGAAAGACAGGGTGGAAATGCGGCCTTTGTAGGGCACAGGATCCCACAAGGGGACGGGCGCAACTAAGGAGCCCGGAGGCTGAGGCCCATTCGCAGCCACGCTGAAGGGCTCCCATGGACAGGGCACCGCAGACCCCCTGGCCTGCCCCGTGAGTGAACGTTCCCCTCCCCTGCAAGCCACGAGGAGGAAAGAGACCGGAAGGGGGGCAGGGCCAGGGAGATGGCAGTCCACGTCCTCCACAGGCCGAACAAGGCTGAGAAAGGAGTTCCCGGAAGAGGAAACGGCTTTGCAAGCAAAAAGTGGGCCTCCCCACAGTTGCTCCTAAGCCATTCCTTTTCTGTGGGGCTGAACTGCCCTCCTCCCAGCAGACCCTCCCAGCAGAGGGGCTCCTGCCCCTCGTCTGCCCAGCACTCAGCCTCCCTCCCACAAGTTCGAGGAGGAGGAGGAGGAGGAGGAAAGCTGCAAGCCGGAGGGAGAGGCAGGGGGGCTCTGGCCATCTTACCTGGCAGCGGCTGAAAATATCGGCCAAGGCCACCCGGACGTTGAAGTGCTTCAGGACCTGCAGGGCTTGGTCCCTGACCTTCTCCGAGCAGCTGACCGAGAAACACCGGCCTTCCCCTACTTGGGACCGCAGCTGTGGGAAAACGAGGGAGGGCCTTGTTGGGAAGGGGGGTTCCCGGAGGCCTGGAGATCCCAGTGCCACAGAGAAGAGCTGGTGGAGAGGAATTGCAGGGCGGCCTGGACGCTCCTGGCTGGAATGCAGCCTGATCGCAAAAGAGGAAGAGACAACCCCCAACTTCCACACCGTGAAAATCCCGGAGCCACAGGAGAGAAGTCCACGGTGACCTTCCACCGCAGAGGCCGGGGGGTGGGGGCGGCTCTTTGCCAGGCCTTACTGGGGGACGGAGGAGCTCAGGAACCCACTGTCCTCTCGCCCCTCTGCACACTCACCAAATGAAATGGAAGGCCAGAGGTTAAAACCACTCGATTCTCTTCCCTGGCAATCTGGAGAGGAATCAACAAAAGCCAGACTTACTTTGGGCAACCCTTCACTTCTGGGGGAGCCCTTCCTCCACGTGAGACCACAGCCATTGGCTCAAAGACACCGGCCTTGTGGTAGCGCTAGGAAGGCCAACTGCCTGGTCTCCGTGGAAACAGGGCATCCTTCCCGAGAGATCCTTCCGGGAAGGAGAAGGGCACAGAATGGCTGAGGGGGCCGGGTTTGAACCAAGCTCATCTCGGCGATCAGCCCCAGGGCCTCTGCCCTCCCTTGGACGGATGAGGAGTCCTCAAGGTAGGGCCCACCCCGCCCCCCTTGGGGCCAGAAACAGAACCCCAACCTCGGCTGCCCTCCGGTGCTCGTCATCGTTCCCCAGGATCCGGACGTCCACCCCGAGGCAGCGCAGGGATCGCCCCAGGCCCTGCAGCATGTTGTCGCAGACCACGCGGAAGTCTCGCACCAGGACGCCAACCGAAGCTCTGGGGGCATCTTCCAGGACGGACGCTGGCCTCTGCAGGGAGAAAGGGGCCCCATCTCGCCAAAGGGGGGACTTTGCCGTGTCGGGTCTCCACGAGCCCAAAGCATCGCTGGTCGGGGGACAAGCCCGGCCTCGGCCCGCAGATTCACCAGCACGGAGCTCAGGGGGCGACTTGCTCGGCAGAGGCCTCCCTTTTCTGGGTTCACTCTTGCACCCCTCCTGCTCCCGGGGCGGCTTCCTTGCTCTCGCCTTGGGACTGTCTCCTGCTTTCCTCATCCTCTCCACCATATCGGAGCTCAGGCCGAAGGCAGCCGGGTCCTTCGACAACTCTGCATGCACCTCCAGCAAGCAGTAGGCATCAGAGGCTGCAGAAAGGCACCACTGTCAGAGCTGCTATCAAGCCAGGCTTAGCCTTCCGTCTCTCTTATCTCTCAACCTCACGACAGCCCTGCGAGGTAGGGCAGCGTCAACATGCGAGGCAGAGAAGCTGAGGCAGGAACAGGTTATTGCCTGTCAATAGCCACGGAGAGCTCCCGGGGGGGGGGGGGGAAGGTTTCTGCAGGCCAGCTTTAGAAGGTCCCCTCCCTGCCACTGCACCCCACTAAGGTGCCCTCTCAGTCTGGCTGCCCAGCTCAAAGGGGCGCAAGGGAGCCAGACCTGCGTAAAGGATTTGCGCCTCACGAAGGGGCCTCTTCTCCCAGTTGGACAGCTGCTCTGCCTTGTTGAGGGGTCTGCCCAGGACCTCCTGCACTAGCAGGCTGAGCCCCTTCTCGGGTGGCCTGCTCCCCCAGGCCTTGTCCTTCGCCTGCCGGGGGTCCAGTGGTGGCTGGCAGCTCTTCTGGGAGCGCTTGGACAACTGGAGAGGGAGGGAGGGAGGAGAGGTGAGGTGGAGGCAGCGTCTGGACACCTCCCTAACCCTGGATTTGGGCCAAGTCTTGGGAAGCTGTATTTCCAGGTTTGGAGAGGCTGAAAAATGGTGGGGGAGGTTTTCCCAAAGAAGGTCAGGCCACAGGGGCTGTACAGCATTTCTGAAAAGCTCGGGACTGCCCTGATGCACCCCAGGGTGGGCACAGAGAGGGCCTGATCCACTCAGACCTGGGGGGGGGGGTTCTTTCCTTGTGGGAACAAAGCAGACTTTTTCTCCATGGGCCAGAAATTCCACTTTCTCTCCTGACCTTTTGGTGTATCAGGTGGAGGTCCAGAATTCCAGAGAGTTGCAAGTCCACATCTCTGGAAATGCCACAGGTTGCCATGAGGTCACGCAGGTCTCCTGACATCCCGTAGCCTGCAGAGAGACACAAAGCCCGGCTTGGGTTCGCCTCTGAATTCGGCTGCTGCAGAACCCGAAGGAAAGCCCAGTCCAATCAGAAAGCGGAGGCAGCCTAACTCCGGCTGATACAACGCTGGCTGTGTT
Organism: Vipera berus; assembly: GCF_964194415.1. Taxonomy (NCBI): domain Eukaryota; kingdom Metazoa; phylum Chordata; class Lepidosauria; order Squamata; family Viperidae; genus Vipera; species Vipera berus. The sequence goes on from NC_138218.1 coordinate 12,363,849, forward strand.
AAGGGGCCCTCCCGGGAGGGACCTTACCCACAAGACACCACTTGCCTAGTTTCAAGATGGCTGGGTCGGCCAGGAGAGTCAGGAAGAAGCCGGAGAGGGCAGCCTGCGGCCCCCGTTCCCCCTGCCGGAGTAGCTGCAGCATGTCCAAGAGGAAGACGTGGCCCCAAACCGCCAGCTGAACGACTGAGACCCGCGGTTTCCCTCCAATGGTGCTGAACGAGGGCCGCCATTCCAGGTCGATGCCAACGACCTGGCCAGGCTGTGGATGAAGGACAGCAGGCGGATTATCTCGTGAGCCCTGGACGCTCCCCAAGAGATGTGGAGGAGGAGCAGCAGCGGCCAGACTCCCCTCTGTGGGCCCTGTGGAAGGAAGGGCCACAGGGGCCCCACAGAGTTCTCGAAAAGCAAGGCTGGCATGAAGTCAGCCCTTGCCAGAGGTTGGGGAGGGGGTCTCCCCGCTTGGGCATGTCAGGAAAGGGCATCCTTGGCCACCAGCCCCGATGAAGTGACTTGGTGAAACTAGGGAAACATCCAGGGGATCTTCTAAGGCAGGGAAAAAGCCCCACAGCCAGAGAAGGGAAGTCCTCACCTGGAGCACCTGTTCCTGGCATGCCATCACCTCTTCCCAGGTTGACAGGAAAAGGATGTTTCTTCTTGGCACGGGGAGCTGGTAGCAGCCCTCCTTTGCGCTGTCCCAACGGGTCTGCTCTGAAGCATCGTCCCTGGGAGGGGGGGTGCAGGAGGAGGGGCTTCTTTTAAAAAAACAGAAGGAAGACATTCCCTCCACTCATAAACAGGTCCTGGAGCAAAAATGGTGGGAGAAATGGTGTGCAGCCACAAGCAGCAATAAGAGGCAGCCCAGGAGGCACCCTGGCCTTGCAGGTGGAGGCACCAAAGATGGTTTCTCTGCGGTCTAAGGAGGCGGCGGAACACAGCATCCTCCTTCCAAGTGCACCTCAAGAAGCTATTTCTGAAAATGCCTGCCATTTTGGAAAAAAAAACCCTGCAAGCAGAAAATTAGCAGGCTAATTTTTCCTAGCAAGTCGGCTTCTTGGCAACTTGGTGCCCCCATCTGAAGACGGAGCTCTTCTCCATTTTGCCCCCTTTCCTGCAGAAGAAGCGTCTTGGGATGCTTCCTCGGCTCCCCTCGTTCCAGGCCTGGGAGACACGGAGGCTAAGAAGCCCCCAGCGAGGGGCTGGAAGAGTGGAGGAATGAGGCAGACTCAGCGATTCCCTCCCTCCCTTCGCAAGACACCTTCCTGGCAGATCTTCATTTCTGATTTGCTAGCATGGCATCTAGGGAGCCTGCATGGATTCTGCCACGCTGTCTCCCTACCTCTCCAGGCCGGCCGGCTCTTCCATCCTGTCTGCCACGCCACGCGGCAAGCTGTCCCCGTGGAGGCAGTAGTGCCGGGCCCACCAGGCAGCAACCCCCAGGCCAGCGTAGCGGGTCAGGAGTCGCACCAGCTGCTCTTGCAGCCACCGGTTCTCCCGGACGATGCCCTGGAAAGCAGAGAGAGGAGAGGGGGATGCTGGGGGGCCGGGAGGCAGCCCACGGAGCCTTTGGGAAGCAAACCTGCCTGGTCGGCAGGCGAGGCCCAGAGCTACCCTGGGTCAGGGAAGGCAAAGGCCGAGTCCCCGGGAGGCTAAACAGGCATTGGGGGGAGGGGGGGACACCCAACCCAGCCACGAGGGAGGGAGGGCCAGGATCTTCTCCACCGCTTGCCACACATTTTGCTTTATGCTTTTACGGAAAGCTGTTTCAGTATTTATTATTTTCTGTGCAGTATTTGTTCTTTTAAAATATGTCACCATTTTCCTGAAGCCGCCTTCCCCCCCCCGGCCCCCCAACCACCACTCCCGACTCCTTTGGGAGGGTTAGGGTTCCCCAGGAACATTCCTCGTTCTTCTCCCGCTGGTCCTCTCCTTCTGCCTTTCTGTGTGGGATTTTCAAGAAGCAGGCAGGTCTGAAATTGGAGCCCTGCATCTGCCTTTCCCACCGCTCCAGTTTTGTTTTATGGCTTCGGCACCGGAGGCAAAACACCGGCCGGGCCACATTCCTCTCTCCAGCTACAGGTAACGTGTGGGAACCTGGCCTGTTCCCTGCGGAGCTGCTGAGGCAGCAGGCCCTTGTGCAACCCGGGAAGGAGGAGGAGAGCCAGCTGGGGGGGGCATCCAGGGGGGCGTGCTGGCTCCAAGCCAACAAGCCAAATGGCCTCCACGGCCTCTGGCGAAGATGAAGGGGGGGGAGGAGACACTCCAAGGAGGGACGTCAGGAGGAGGATGTGGCTAATGCACAGGAGTTACTTGGAGGGCTTAAAAGGTGGAAACAAAAGGCGACCACTGGCAAGATGCCAAGCATTGGCATTGGGGCCAGAAGCCTGGCTGAGGGGACCTCCAGAACAGCTTCACTTTGCCTGGCCCAGCACGGAGGGCAGCCTTTCCCTGCGAAGCGCCCCTCCTCTCTGGGCAGAGCCTCCTCCTTCCCTTTGGCTCCATCCCAGTCCCTCTTGCCCTCTGGGGCCGGGGCGGGGCAGTGCGCAACCCCCTGGCTGCTCTTTTCTTCACCTGGGGCCACTGAGTCATTTGTCCCCACTCCCGCAGGAGCGCCACCCCTTCAGGTGTCTGGAGGTATCTCAGGAATGAGGCCTGGCAGCTCGGCCGCCCTCCCGTTGCCCTGGGAGGGAGGCAGAGGCGGCAGCAACGGGAAGGTGCCCAGGCAACTCGGATTCCTGGCACATCCGCACTCTCAGGTGGGGGGTTCCCCCCACCCACCAGTTGGGGTCTGCAGCCGGGGCTCTGGGCAGCCTGCCTGCTCTGCTCCTTTTAGGCTGAGGAAGGGGATTAGTTGGTTAGTTAACAGAAGCAAGGCGGAAGACCCAGCACAGCCCCCTCCCTCCTGCTGCTGCACCGCCTGGGTGGCTGGGTGTGCTTTGGGGGCTGGGTGGGGGGGGGAAGGGAAGCAGATGCCTCCCAAGTCCAGCTCCATCCCCCTGGAGCTACAAATAAGCTGAGGGCTCGGCTCTTGCATTCTCCAAATCCCGTTTTGCGGTGGCCGGCTCTTGGTTACACATCCTTAGACTTATCTGAGGCGTCCACCTGGCTGCAGGCCAAAGCAGCACAGAATAAGTTTGCAAGATCTTTAACCGATGGAAAGCTTGTCAGAGGCATTTCCTCCCTCTTTCGGTGCCTTACTGAAAACCATCCAACGCTTTCTGTTGTGGAGATCGGATGCTTGAGAGGGCGGACTGAATGCGCGCAGACATTCACCGCCTGGCAATGCAACCAGGATTCCCCTCAATCTATCATTACCACCTACCAGAGAAAGCAGCGTCCTTCCATGCTTCCCACTCCCATTCCCCTCCAAGGTAACCTTTTTAGGTCTACACTCACATGGCTACTTTGGAATAATCACACCACAGGACAATTTCTGATGAACACACCGCAAAATGTAACTGGGCCTAACGCAGAGGACCCCAACCACAACGAAGAAACCCACACCAGTGAGATTACTGTGTGCCCAGAGGGCAAAAGAGGTGACACCACCCGCTGCGAAGGAACGGTCGGTAGGGTTGACAGAACTTGCTGGAATGGATGAATTAACTTCTCTGATTAGAGAAAAAGCATTATCTGCATTTATGGCAGGCTGGAAGCCTCTGATGGACTTTTCACAAGGAAGTGAATGTGTGGCTTATGCTTCTGATGACTGGAACCCAGGCGTTTCATCTGCTTCAGCACAGAAGGGCCGAGACAGATTCACCCCCTGCAATGAGCCAGTTTGTTCCAACTGTCCCCTGTAGAGCAAGACACACCGGCTCTACTCGGCAAACCACAATAACCGCTTGGCATCCAGCCTGAACCCAAACCAAACCAGCCACAGGATGGTCTCGTGGACAGTGGCTGAGGCAGCAGCCACAGAGACCTGACTGGCTGGGAGCAAAATCTCACTGACCTGGATGTGATCTGCCCAGTTTTCTTGAGTCATGGATTTCTGCAAGAGACATTGCAAAACAATGCTGTGAAGACACTGGAACCTCCATGGCCTTTTAACACCCTTCCCCTTCCCCCCACATACCTCAACAAATCTCTTGTGGATTAGGTATTTCAAAGTGCTCAGGTGCCGCTGGTTGACAATATGGGGACAAAGCTCTATGGGGGGGGCGAGGAGGAGGAGGAAGGGAGAGACAGAAAGGATGGGTCAGTGGAAGGAGAGAAAGGGGCCAAACTTACATATTCCCTCTTGGAAATATGTAAGTTTGCGCCTGTGTGATTCCAGCAGGAGAGGGGCAGAGTGTGCAGGCACTTCGCCCAGGCCGATGCAGGAGACCGGCCTTCCAGGGCAGCTCCTGCCTGCCCTCTGCTGTTGGCAGCAACTCACCTCGCAGGGAGACCCACAGCCACTTGCCAGGCTGCTCAGGGTTGGCCCTTCAGGCACTTGCGGTGCTTGCAAACCCCAGGCAGGCAGGCAGGCAGGCAGAGCGGCCTCCGTCTTCAGCAAGCTTTACAAGCCTGCCCAAGGCCCTGCCCATCGCGGGGGCAAATCTGAACCACCACCAGCCTTGAATTCACCTCTCAGCTTAGCAGTCAGAAGAATCTTGCTTAAGCTTGAAGTGGGTGCATTTAAAGAAGCACTCAGAGTGAACATGGTAAAAATACTGAAGAAGCAAATGGAACGCAGGTGGTAATACCAGACCTGGCAATCCTGAAAGGCTGAAGCTTTTTTCAGAAGTCAATTTGTAGCCCCCATTTTTTAAAAAGATAATACTTGAAAGTGCATTTGAAGGAGGGAGTGCGTACGTGGCTGGTCATCTGTCCAGCAAATGAAAAATACCATTTGTTTCTCAGTCCTGAAGAGGGTGCAGGGTGGGGCCATGCATTCTCTGTGCAGAAACTGCTCTCTGGTCCCTTCAGACTGCGGGACCCAGTTCTCTTCTCTCTCTCTCCCCCTCATCCAGCTCCCAACCGTCCCCCGGGATGAAGGCTTCCCTCCCATGGAACATGCCGGATGTGCCCACCTGGGCCCAGGCTGTATCTGTCCAGCAATCGAAAAGCGATTTTGTGGATCACCCTGCAGTTGATCTTCTCTGGCCACTTGCCAGGTAGAGCTTGATACTGTCTGAAAGGGAGCCAAACAGAGGGAGGGAGTCAGTCCAGCCGGCAAGATCACTGGGCCTCCCACCAGGTGTCCCTGGTCCTGGGGAGGGAATAAGGGCAGAATTCCTCCCAGCCACTTAACCAAGGATATTTTCACCCCGCCGCCCCCCCCCCCATGCATACAGACAGACAGACACACACACGCGCTCTGATTCATCAGGAGCTCAGAAGACGTATTCGGGCACTCTTCTGAAACCAAATTCACATGGAAGCACATTTGTGTGGGGAACTTTTCAGTATTCAGCAGGTGGGACTCTGGTGCTCGAGTGGGGCTCCCCCTCACATTAATTATAAGCAACAGTAAAGTAAGAATAGAAGCAACGTGGAAGAAATAACATTTTCTCATTCTGCAGAGTGAATTTCGGGAATGTTGGCAGCTGCAGGAGCTCAGCTGATGCAGGACTGGGAATGCTGCTCCCCCAGGAGAGAAGTCCTCCCCGGGTGGCCTCCCCTCACCTTGCCAGGTTTTTGGCCTGGAAGCCTGGCACGGACCACGAGTCCAGGAGTCGCACCAGACTCCGCTGCAGCTCAGGGCTGCCTTCCACGTAAGCTTCGACAAGTTCTATTTTGTCCTGAAGCAGCAACGGAACGCACACCTAGGGCACAGATGGGGGAGGCGCATTGACACACGGCACTCTCTTTAACCAAAAAGGTTGTATAAAGAAACCCCAGAGGAGCACCCAACCGGGCCAAAGCACCCTGAATGTTCTCGGTCCCTGCAGATAGACAGCTAGCATTTCAGGGAGAAGCAGGAAGGCGATGCAAGGACATCTGCATTTTGCATGGAATTTACCTTCTCAAATTCCAGGTCTGGTTGAAGTTTCAGTTTTATACTTAAAGTAGCAGCCTAGGAAACAAGGAAAGGTGGGAAAGAGGGTTAATAAAGCAGTGCAAAGGGTCAGGAGAAAGGGTTTTTGGAAATATAAATACAGATACACAGAGAGAGAGAGAGACAAAGGCCGGGAACACCTTGAAAAACGCAGTCTCTGGGCCCCTTCAGAGCACACGCCTTTCAGAAGCACATCTCCCTCCGAGTGACTTTTGCCCCAAAGAGTTACCAACATCTGCAAGCACCAGTGATTCCCCCCCGGGGGGTGGGGCCCAGTTGGGCAGCAAAACATCTGCAAGCAAACAGCCCAGCTCAGAGGGCATGAAGAACTCCACCCACCGATGCTATTCCTGCACGTGCCTGGTCTAGGAGCCTCACTCGGCCCACAGGATGCCCAGCAAGCCCTTGGGAGCCCCTTCCTTCAGAAGTGCATCTAAACCGCAGAGCAACTCTACAGCTATCCCGAGCCTCTAGTACGAGCCTAACTTTGCCCCCTCTGGAAAGCTGAAGAGGACCAAAGGGGGGGGGGTGGAGACCCGAAGCCATTCCCAGGCTTCTATTTTGATCAGTTTTGGAAACGAGCGAGAGGGGAGGGAGGAGGCTCCCTTGCTGTTATTTTTATAATCCCCTTGGGATCAGTTGCTCTCTGGAATCTAATGGGAACCAGTGAGGGCAGCTGAGAGTTCGGCCGGTAAGGAGTGTCGGCATGCTGGACCGCCGCCCATCTGCTTTCCTCTGTGAGCAGGGGGGGCCCACCTGGAAGCCCCCAAGCGCCGCTCTCCCCTTCTTTCTGAGCCCGGCTATCCAGGGATAAATTACCCCTCAAAACAGAAGCCCTGAGCGGCGGTCCCTTCCTTCCTCCTCCCTGGGGATTGTGTTATTCTGAATTCAACAAATGCAGAGACAATCACACACACACACACACACACACACACACACACACACACAGGCAACCTCCAATCGTCTGCCACCCTCTGGTGGGGCTGCGGAGAAAAGAACATTTCCTGCAGAGCCATGCTGAAAACTCTGGGGGAAGGAAGCCTTTGACCCGCCTGATCCGAAAGGCCTTCCCGGCAGGAGAGACTTTGCCCGGGCCGGGACGCCCAACGTGGCCAGGAGGGAGGCCGGTTCTGACTGGACCAGAGCGGCCCTCTGAAGAAGAGCTGCTCTGTTCCAGGCAGCCACCAAAGGACCCCTGCCTGCCCCGACCCCTCCCGCTTAAAGGGCACAGATCTCAATTCTACCTTTGGGAGCTGTTTAAAAAATGTAAATAAAATAACTCAGTGGACAAAGGTCAGCATTCATGCCACCCTGAGGCAGACGCCATCCCGCCCCCCCATGAAGGATCGTGGCACGTTAAGCCGTGGGACCCCGCCGTTCAAAGCTCAACAGGGGCTTCCGTGTCCTTTGTGACATCACAGGGGCTTCTGCTGGGGGTGGGAGAGCAGCTTTCCTTCCCGAGAAGGGCCTCCTTTGGGGGTGCCGGGAAGGCCCATTCGGGCAGGCGCAGACACCCTCGGATCGGCTAGGGGGGTAACTCGGAGGGGCGCGGGCTGCCTACAGGATTCCCACCTGGTTTCCAAAAGGGGCCTGCGGGAGTGGGCCAGCCACAGACACCCCGAAAGCCCCGCCCCTCCTGCGCCCGGGCCCCTTGCTCGCAGACGGAGAGCGATGCTGCCCCCCAGTGGCCAAGCGAGGGCATCTCACCTCTTTGAACTTCCCCTGCTGGCAGAGCTGGCTAAGCAAGTACAGCAAAGGCTGGCGGTCTGCGGTGTGGAGCTGATAGATGCTGATCAGAGGCTCCATCAGGCTGACATTGCACCGGGTGAGCAAGGGAAAGAGACGGGCCTGCATCTTCTTCAGGTTTAAGCCAGACTGAGGGCAGCAGAAAGAGAGAGAGAGATGCTGTGAATCCTAGACCCAGAGCAATCCAGGCTGGGAGCCTCCAGCTTTGAGGGCCTTTTCCAAAGAGCAGGCCTGCTGCCCTGTCTCGTCTAGGGGGCAGGAGAGAGCCTCCTGCACCAGAAGCAGTCTATCTCCAGGGACACGGGACAGATCGCTTCTTGAGTGTCTTGGGCAGGCCAGCCAAGAGGAGCCCAGTAAGGGCCCTGCTAGACACTACCAGGCTTCCAGCAGGCAAATTGGGGAAACTGAGAAACGGGGGACCCCTCCTCCCTCCCCAAGTCCGCAAGAAATGCCAAACTTTGAGGGAAGTGGCAACGAACGTCATCTGGCCATAAGCAGAGTCTGCAGAAACACAGGGCCCCAGAAGCCCCAACAGGAGCCCAGATGCCCCTCTTGAGAAGCCGCTCCACTACGGTCCATTCGAAGGGCAGCTGGGCACGGCCTCTGCATCTCCCTAGGGCACTCCAGTCTCCCACGGAGCTCCATTCAGGGCCAAGGCGCAGAGGCCTACGCCCAAGCTGAGTCCAGCAGTCACCTTACCGGCTGATCACTGGCATGGCTCTTTATCCAGTCCTGCAGCTCGCGCACAATGTGGGTCAGCAAGCATGGCCCTCTCCAGTACCGAAAGTAATCCAGCACATCCAGGAGCCAAGCCAATGGGTCGTGCAGGTTGGCAAAGCCTAGGCGCATTTCTTCCCGGAACTAGGGAAACCCAGAAGGACCTCTGCTGACCCTGCTCTGCCAGTCCACAGGGCACAAATCCCACACAGGGCACCCAACTCCCCCTCCCCCTCAGCGAGGGAGAAAGGGAGACAGCACAAGCTGACCTGCAGAATCCCCTTGTGGTGGGGGGAGAACACCTGTGCAGTTAACCAAGCAGCCCCCAGCTGGTCCTCAGGGGGCATGGGCAGGTGGGAGCAAGAGGGGGGGCCACACAGCTTCCTCTTCAGAAAGAGGAGAGGGTGGAGATCCTCACGGAGGGGGGGGACTGCAGCAAATTTGGCCACTTTTTGTACGATGCTTTATCGAGCTCACCTTTTCCATGTCTTCCCTTGCCCAGAGAGCCTGAAGTTTCTGGAGCAAGGTCTCCTGCTCTGGAGGGAGGGAGGGAAAAGCAGGGAAAGGAGAAACAAAATGTAAGGTGGGATTTGTTCCCTCCACCCGCGAGGCCCAGGGCTCCCACCATGCACACACAGCCCTGGGTGCTGCTTATGGCTCGGCCAAGGAGAGTCCTCCTGCCCTGCTGAGAGCATTGGTCTCCCCTAAAACCAACCAAGAAACTGTCTTTGCCTTTCCATCACTCATCTAAATGGCCCACCCAGAACATTTTTGCCTGGGGGGGTGTCCTTGTTGCAATCAGCTCCCCTGGCCAGATGCTCCACCCGGGAAGGCCCCCAGAGAACCCCGGGGCCAACAAGAGGCCGGGCTGGGCCCTCTGATCTGCCTCCCTTACAGGAAGTGCTGCTCTGCAGAGACCCACGACTGCTTCATCCTCCTTCCCAGAAACACTCGTTGGTGTCCCATTTTTCCCACGTGATGGAGCAGGAAATGCGGGCTCAAGCACATTGGCTGGCGAGACACCCCAGGGAGGGTGAAACTACCAGTTCTCCTAAAGACAGCCCTCTGGACGGAAGAAGGAGAACCCTCCCTCCCAACCTGCAGTCCCAGGCTGACTCTCCTGGGATAAGGCTGGTTGGTGCCAGGTCTGGTCCCCAGAGTTTGGGGTGGGATAGCTGATGTTTCCAGCCTTTGTGGCCTGGGAGATACTGGGCAAATGGTCCCTTGCAGGCAGCTGCAGCTCAGTCTGAGCCAGGACGTCCACAGACAAAATGCAGAGGGGGTGGTGGTGGTGGCTGTCTCTGCTTCTCAAAATTGGGCATCAAAGAAAGGGGGATTACAGGACAGCATGAAAGGAAGCCCGCTTGTGAGCGTGCATGGGGGGGGGAGGGACGTGGTGGTGATGGCTCAGCACTGGGGGCACCCGGAGATCTGAACAGTGGAGCTCCAGCAGAGAGTGACTCTTGCCTGCAAAGGAGAAGAGGAACTGGCCTTCAGCTTGGCAGGCTGACAGCCTGGGGCTCCAGGCCTTTAATTTAAGGAAGAAGCTCTGCAGCCTTCCCCGCCCCCTGCTGCAAAGCCAATGTTTGACTTGGAAACAGCTAAACAGGGGCTGCCTGTTGCAGGAAGGACAGAAAGACAGAGGGTGACAGGCGGAGGCGACCCCCCCCCCGAACCGGGCTGGGGCATAAGAGAGAATCCAAGAAGGCAGCCAAAGTTTCCTTGGAGCGCTTACATCTGGTGGAAGCCTGCAGTCTTCTCAGACCATAGCTGGGCAAGAATATTCTGGGAAGTTTTGGAAATATTCACAGCAGGCTCCCTCGCCAAGGGCTTTCAAGACTTAAAAATGTTTTTCTACTGAACTTGGCTTCTCCAAGCAATCTTCCCTGTACTGTACTCCCTGCCACCTCCCAGACATCTCTATCCTACCCACCACACATTCTACAGGACTAATTTCTTTTAGGACGCAAACTAGCTATTGTCCAAAGAGAAATGTTTCTGCCAAAAGGCCCACTGTTAAAGCTTGTTTTATGCAAAACACAGTAGACGGGGGAACCTGGCAGTCCATCTCTCCTCCCTCTGGAATGAGAAGGCCAAAAAAGGGGCCTTGGGTGTTTCTGTGAACTTCCCCTCTCTCCCTTTTGCCAAAGCCAAAAAGGTTTTTTGCGGATGGACAACTCAGCTTTCTAAATATGCAGGAGGGAAGGGACGCACAAAAGTACACAGATGCAAACTTGCGAAGTTCCAAAAAAAAAGAAAAAAGGGGGGGGGGAGTTGCACCAATGGCTCCTGGAAACCTCTGGGCACAACTTGCAGGGGACTAAAAGCCTCCTGTGGTTTTAGAGGGACTCATTTAAAGAAGGAGACCCACACCCTGAAATACAACAACCTGGTAGTCTTTGTGGCCAACCGCACATTTCAAAAACGACATATTGGCTGGTATCTAAAAAGGGGGACCACTAGAGGGTAAAGGACACTGCACAAGGAGGAGGAAGAGCCATCAGAAGCTGGGACTCACCACTGGAGCTGTGACTTGGGAAATCTTCCACCATGGTGTCTTCTAAGGTATGGAAGAAAGTTGCCCCCTTGTCCTGGAAGCAGGAGAGAATTTGGTTACTCGCAACAAGTGGATGACAGACAACAAATGCCACCTCTGGTCCCAAGTAAATGATTCGATCTGAAGGGCGGAGGAGGGCTGCGCTTGCTGAGGAAGCCGCTGCCAAATGCTGGGAAGAAAAGCTGCTGAGGAGGAGCTGAGGGGCACCCTCTCCTTGGTCCCTTTCCGGGTTGCCTAAACGCTGCTTCCTGGCCACTCCTGAGATGCCAATTAGACCAAGTCCCCCTTACAAAAGGAAGATGGGACGCAAGCCCAACTCAAGGAACGTGACCAACCGCAGGTCAAAGGTGTGTGCAGAAGCCAACTTCTCTGAGCTGGCATTTCAATGGCACCAGGATCCACCAAGCATGGCCTCTCCGGTGAGATAAAGGTTGAAGAAATGCACTGGGAGCCAGCATTTATTCTTGAGAATAAAAACAGCTGCACAAGAAAAGAGAGCCAAATGTTTTTTCTGGACAGTTGCTGAGTGTGCTGCTTTTTTGTTTTGTTTTTCACTTTGACTTAAAAGATTTTTTTTAAAAAAAAAACCTCCAGAGCACAAAAAAATTAAGATGCACTAGCATCTTAGCTAGCTGAAAATCAGGAGCTTCCGCATGCGCTGGCAACAGAGGATTCCCAGGAATGTGGATATTTTTCCTAAGGTCCTGTAGAGCACGGGCAGCCCCTGCAGCTGACATCTGTGATCCATTTAGCATTTCTCCGGGGCTGCAGACTTAAAAAAGATCCACAAACCACACGGAAGTGTCCAGTAAAGCCAAACCATATCAATGGAGAGTCGGTCAGCTGCTGTTCCTGGCACAGAGAGCTCTTCAAGGATCTACTGCATTTCCAAAGATCTGATACCGCAGCTCCATCCAAATTAGAAACCGCTGAAAGAAAAGATCCTGTCCGGCAGACCGATGACCAAAACATCAGCCGGGTCAGCCACGGGACACAATCACATCACGGCTGGCTCAAAACTCACCCGCTGTGGTGCTCTCGCAAAGCAGGCACGCACCCCCCTCGCCTGCAGAAACACTCCCAAGGTGCGGCTGGGGAGGGGGTCTCGGGGCTCTGCTAGGCCCGGGGCCCCCACCGGACTCTCTTCTGCACTCAACCCAACTGGACCCCACGGAGAACCAGGCCACGAACGCCCCCCCCCGGCCCACGCCCTCCCCCGACGGAGCCCGCAGAGAGCAGCCCGGGGCGGGGAGGAGAGGCCTTTCCGGAGCTGGACTCCTCCCGGGAGGCGGGAGGGCTCGGCGGTCGTCCCTCAGGCGCCCACCTGCTCCCCGGGGGCCTCCAGCCTTCCCGTCCGGCGGGGTCCCCTCGCCCGGGGCTGCCCTTGCAGGAGAGAGGAGCGCCGCTCTGGGGAGGCCGCCGGGGCCTCGTGAGCCAACCGAGCTTTTCCGGCCCGGCCCCTCGCCCGCCCGCCCGCCCTTCCGGGAAGCCGAGCCCCGGGCGCGACGGAGGGAAGCGGCGGCCCCGCGCCGGGCCAGTGTGCGCCGCCCAGACGGGCCCCGGCAACCCCCCTGCGGAGCCTCCGCTCGGCGGGCGGCGGGACGACGGCCCCGCGAGGCAGGCCCAGCGGTGGGACGGGGGGAGGGGAGGGCCGGGAACGCCCCCCCCGCGGGCCGCCTCACAATGGTCGCCCGAGGGACGACCCGAGCCCGGCCCGCCCCGGCCCGCCGAGCAGCGCCTACCCACCATGACAGCCGCCCAGAAGTGCAGCTTTTTCCCCCAGGAGCCCTACTACGTTCCTGGGTGAGTCCGGGGAGACGAGTGACTTAATGGCGGTCTCCCTGCAGAGCTTCCCCCTACCGAGGCAGTCTACCGCTGAGCCCCGGACTCGGGAATTCTGGGAGTTGAAGTCCACGAGTCGTAAAAGAACCGAGGTTGCCTACCCCTGTCCTAAACCCAATACAAGTGCCGTGGACGATCTCTAACGGCATTGGCGCCGGGAAACTTTTACTGGTGCTAAATTAATGCCGTTTTTCTGGCATGCTCATCTGTGGATTCATTTCCTTTTACCTGTTTGTCCCTCCCAAGATATGGGGGCTTTTACCCCCAGGTCCGCTACCAAGTTGGGCAAAGCTACGGCAGAACCACCTCCAGGATGCTGACCGACCCCGAGGTCCGCAAGAGCCCGTGCTCCGTTCTCACACCTTTGAGGAGACCCAAGTTCACAGAAGACTTCAGCCAGCAGAAGCTCCCTGCACCAGACAGGATGGATCAGGGCCAGTTGTACATCCCGGGATACACAGGTGCACATCTGAAGGAAAGCTGGGAGAGGGACACCAAGCTCTGGTCAAAGGCTGTGGTCCCAGTGGGCAAGATGACTCCTGCTGGCTCTACTGCTTTGGGCTGGACTAAATTGCAGTACTGAATCACAGCACAGTAACACAGAACTACACAACTGGGCCAATAATAGAAATTCACAAAGAAATTTTATCCTACCACCAAAAAGATCCTCTTACCAAAAAAAAACAACCGGTAGGAGAAAGAGTCCTGCCCTGCTCCAGAGCTGAACTCCAGGTGGTTTCTTAAGGAATTGCCCAAGGGGTTTTCTGCACACGGGCAGGGAGGGCTTCACCCTGGGGGGCCTCTTAGTTCCTATCCCAGGACCGCCACCCCGTCCCTACTTCCACCCTTTTGCTGGCTCTGTAGGGAGCCCCAGAATGATTGAAAAGTGGTTCTTGTTTTTTCCTGGCTCCTTTCAAGGCTGAGTTTAGGATGTTGGTTTTCTCCCTCTTATTTCCCTCTAGGATTTGTACCCTACAAAGGTTGCTTTCCTATTCCAGGCCAAGACTTCCGGCCCCCTTTGCCAAGGGTCCTTCCCCTGCCTGACCATCCTCCATGGACACAGGCCCATCCAGCACCACTGGCAGCTCAGAGAAAGGTCAACCCCTGTCATCCCAGCATCCGGCTGGCTTGTGGGCCAGGGTGGAGGCAGTTTGCAGCCACAGCCAGCTCACAGCTGGTCTCCCCAAAAGGCGAGCAAAGGTTTCTCTGCCACCCGGACGTTGCCCTGGTGTGTGGTCAGGAGGAACGTCGAGGACCTTGCAAGGCTGGCATGTCCTTGGTGTGCGGGCAGGGCTGGACGGGGCCTCCTTGCTGCGCAGGAACTGATCAGGTAGGTGCTCAGAAACGGACCGCGAATAGAGACCAGCTGTAATGAGCAGACCACAGGAAAGAGGCACCTAACTCCTGGGCAAGTCCCATCTGTGCGCAGGGTGGAAATAGCAGTCAAGATCTATGTCCGATCTCAACGGTAGACGGCTAATCCCGATGGGGTTGTCCCCGATGGGGGCAACAGCTTCTACAAGTATTGGGGTGGGGAGTCTCAGGCCTAGACTCTAGCCTGTTACCTCTGCAGCCCAGAGGGAGACCGTTTCCTATGAATCAGCAAGAGGAACCCTTCCAACAATGTCCATTTGCACCTAGGGGAAGGAGTCTGGGTTTTTTTGTTCTCATTGTTTGCTGTTTAGACCAAGAAACGTACTCCTTGGAGCTCAAGAAGGAAAGTTTACTGGCCCAAGATCCCTCAACTGGCTTTGTGCCTGAGTGGGACTAAAGCTCAAGTCTTCCATTTTCTAACCTGAAGCCTTAAAAGCTACACCAACTGGCTTCTATTGCTTTGAAGGGTACTTGCGTTTTTCCTGCAGAAAGTCAGACGCAATTGTTTTTTTGTTCTTCCTTTGGCTCTCAGCCAACCAGGACTGAAGGAGTGCCTCTGCCATTGGCAACAGAAACAGTGAATGTCAGGCGCTTTGACCGGACCCCCAGGCTGGACCTGCCCAACCTCATTCAGCGAAAAGCCATCTCAGGTAAACTGTTGGCAATGGTGAGTTAAGAGGGATCTCTTTAACAATAGACTTGTGCTCTCCAAGTCTTCCTCCTCTCTTCAAACTCCTCCCCACACGGAGTGCTCCCTTCTGCAGGCTCTCCTTCTTTAACCAGGGTTAGAGAAATAAGATCAGGAAAAGCACAGGGCTTTCCTTTCTGGAAAAAACACTCAGCAACGAAGCAGCTTTTGAGCTAACAGCATGCTCCTCCCTGCCCCAAACCTTCCTCAGATGCCTCAGCCAGCGCGTTCCCCCCCCCCCAATCCCATCTTCAGCAGCTTGCTCCAGCATGCCAATCCGGGATGGGAAGCGTTGAACACCTGCATCTGCCTGATGCCCTCCAGACGTGCCAAGGTTAGGGTTAGGATTTCTAAGACTGGAAGTTTAACTTGATGAAGAACAGAGAGCAAATGTGTGCCTAACTCAGCCCCTTCCCAATTCTCACTAGGCAAGAATAATTTTTAAAAAGCCACAGCCCCACGCCCACCCTTGTTCCGGGTCTGGAAGGGGTAAAAAGGCTGTAGCCGCAACCACTTTGGGTCCTGAGCAGCTCCCTGGAATTTCCTTCACAGGATATGCTGGATTTATCCCATGCTTCACCTGGATTATGGGAGTCAACTACCTGAAAGGAGTGAAAGATGCCATGAACAATTTTGATAGAAACCAGGTAATACTGGGGCAGGGAGCAGAACCCATCATCCCCTAAAACAGTTCATGTACCTGGGCACCGATGCTGCCTGGAGACAAATAAACTGGTCCCCAGAAATAATTACTTACCTAAGGGAAGAATCCCGAGCCAGGGTCCAGCTTAACAGCCCTTTCATCTAGCAATGCTACCTCTGTGCAGCAAAGTCACCTGGTTGGGGGTTGCTATTGTAGCGTCTGGTTCTTCAGGACCAAATTTAGCTGATCTCAGAGCAAGACTTTGGCTCTCCTACCTAACACACTTGATGGTCCTTCCTCAGGAAAGGCTAAGAAACCCCATGTATAGCTTTGGACAGCGCCTGCCCCACACTTATTGGCCCAACACGAAGATCTACAACAGCAAAGGCCTGGTTCCATTCTACACCGGGTTTGTGCCAAGTAAGTCATGGGATCTGTCAAGCTAAGACAAGTTTCTCCCCTCCCCATTGGCTCCTCGGGGTAGGTAGGCAAGATCTGTTCAAAGTAACACATTTGCTCCCAGGACCTCTGGCTACACAGAACTGAACATGCCGAGGTCAGACAGCAGCTGCAATTCGGCTGCTTAGTCCTGATTATGGAATACGGCAAGCAAGGGCAACCCTTTTTGCCTCTTTTTTGGCCAATGAGATCCTCTGTAGCCTTTCAAAAGATCCTGTGACCGCTTCTGTCTGCTGAAGGATTACTTGCAGAGAAAGTGACGTCTTTGCACCCAGTTCCCTCTTCTAACATACCACTGAATCCTCCTGTGTTCCCACATGTCAGAAAGAACCAGTTGGAGCATGCAGAGCTGCTGATTTCGGCTTTTTCTCCCCAGCTATCCGTGAAAATTATGCCCTCACTTTTGGCAACAGCACCCGGAAAGGTTACTACGATGAAGTACAGCGGAGACAACATATAGGATGAAAACGTTTTTAATGTCTGCACAGCATCAGACAAGTGACATAAAGATGACGCAGCGTACGTAAACAGAGGTCTTGAGCAAATAAAGTTTGTGACACCTTTGAACAGAACACACAGGTGTAACAGCACCCTCCTCCAGTCTCTTTAAGCCGCTTCTTCCTCTGCTTCCTCTTCAAACTCGCCCTCTTCCTCAGCGGTGGCATCCTGGTACTGCTGGTACTCGGAGACCAGGTCGTTCATGTTGCTCTCCGCCTCGGTGAACTCCATCTCATCCATGCCCTCCCCAGTGTACCAGTGCAGGAAGGCCTTGCGGCGGAACATGGCCGTGAACTGCTCGGAGATGCGCTTGAAGAGCTCCTGGATGGCGGTGCTGTTGCCAATGAAGGTGGCTGACATCTTAAGGCCACGGGGAGGGATGTCACAGACAGCGGTCTTCACGTTATTGGGGATCCACTCCACAAAGTAGCTGCTGTTCTTGTTCTGGACATTCAGCATCTGCTCGTCTACCTCCTTCATCGACATGCGCCCACGGAAAACCGCCGCAACCGTGAGGTAACGCCCATGGCGGGGATCGCAGGCTGCCATCATGTTCTTGGCATCGAACATCTGTTGGGTGAGCTCAGGCACTGTCAGGGCACGATACTGCTGGCTCCCACGGCTGGTCAGCGGAGCAAAGCCGGGCATAAAAAAATGTAGCCGAGGAAAGGGGACCATGTTGACCGCCAGTTTCCGCAGGTCAGCATTTAGCTGGCCTGGGAACCGCAGACAAGTGGTCACCCCGCTCATTGTGGCTGACACCAAGTGATTGAGATCACCATAGGTAGGAGTGGTCAGCTTCAGGGTCCGGAAACAAATGTCATATAGTGCCTCATTATCAATACAATAGGTCTCATCTGTATTCTCCACCAGCTGGTGGACTGAGAGTGTGGCATTGTAGGGCTCAACCACAGTATCTGACACTTTGGGGGACGGGACAACGCTAAAAGTGTTCATAATCCTGTCTGGATACTCTTCACGGATCTTGCTGATCAGCAGCGTCCCCATGCCAGAACCAGTGCCACCCCCCAGGGAATGTGTGAGCTGGAAACCCTGAAGGCAGTCACAGCTTTCAGCTTCTTTCCTTACAACATCCAGCACAGAGTCGACAAGCTCGGCCCCCTCAGTGTAATGGCCCTTGGCCCAGTTGTTGCCTGCTCCACTCTGACCTGTAAGGGAGGGGGAGCAAGTGGGAGAATGAAGACCCATCAGGCGACCCCCACAGGAGTCATTTGTCAGCAGACACCAGCAGTTTCAGAGCCCTAGCTTTGCCAAGGGATGCCTGGAAGCTGCCCTGGTGCTGCTTGAGCAGCTCTTTGCGCATTTAGGGCAAAAACACAAATGCGCACCTGCCTGGCATGCTCCTGAAATGGGGCTCCCTGCAAACCCCCTCCCAAGCCCCTTCCCCAGTAACCCTCCCTCCTCTCAAGGAAGACAGCAATTCTACCACTCCACACACACCCCCTAGAAAAACTCAGGATCATCTTTAGTGAGCAGCTATCATCAACGACCCCCGGATTCCCTAACCTCGAGCGCCCAATCCTAATGAGCCAAGGATGAAATGCGCTGGCTCCTTGACTTGGATGACGCGCAGGGCGCGCCACCTGCCTCCCCCGCCCGAAACCCTCCGCCTGACGAGCCCCGAGGCCACTTCTGCCCACGGCCAGGTCGACCGCCGCCCCCCCCCCGGTGACCGGACATCACGCACCGAAGACGAAGTTATCGGGGCGGAAGATCTGCCCGAAGGGGCCCGAGCGCACCGAGTCCATGGTGCCCGGCTCTAGATCCACCAGGACCGCCCGAGGGACGTACTTGCCACCTGCGAAGAAAAGAGGCCAGCTCAGCCCCGGGCCCCGCATCCCAAGTCCCTTCCCCTCCGTCCCGTCCCGTCCCACCACTCCCTCCCTCCCTGCACTCTGCGCGCGATCAGAGGCCCGGCGCTCGGCCGACCCACCGGTGGCCTCGTTGTAGTAGACGTTGATGCGCTCGAGCTGGAGGTCGCTGTCGCCATGGTACGTGCCGGTGGGGTCGATGCCATGCTCGTCCGAGATCACCTCCCAAAACTAAGGGCGGAAAAGCGGGGAGAGCGATGAGAAGGCGGCGTAGGCGGCCTCCCGAGCCCCACCCGGCCTCCTCCGCCTTCTTGGCCGACCTTAGCGCCGATCTGGTTGCCGCACTGGCCGGCCTGTAAATGCACGATCTCCCTCATGGCGTCGAAACCGACGGGCGGGATCGGCCTCTTCTCTCCGTTCCGGGCAACTAGACGAGCGAGGCCGACGGCAGGACGGACACTGGCTGCGTCAAGGTAACGGACACACCTTTATATACGAGGCGCAAGAAAGGGGGCGGTGCTGCGTAGTCGCGCGCGTCGTCTCAACCTCACTCCACCTCCCTCCCTCCCTCCCTCCCCCTCCTCGCCGATGGCGATTGGGCAAAAATACTCAGGTTGCGCTATTGATTGGGCGTTCCAGATGCCAGTCTTAACCGAAAACCTCCCCGCGCTTGAACGTTTTTTTAGCGCGAGGACCTTCTCCCTCAAATTTTCTGCTAGAACGTTTCAACGGTCGTCCGAAACTCCTCCTCCTGCTCACGTACGTTAGTTCTCTGTGCTCCCTACCAACGGGGAAAAAAACCCGAAGGAGCCTCTTCGATTGGGCGATTTGAATGACTTATCGCGACCTCCAATTGACGGCTGAGACGCGTCTCCTAGTAACGGTCGTAGGGGAAACGCCCGCGCAAATGTAGGCGCGAGAACCTGTTCACTACGGCGACTACGTTAAAAGCGCAAGATCCCCGCGCGCTGCGTTATCGGCGTGGCGATTGCGGTGGACGCCGTAAACAAGGCGCTCCTTAGGAACGGGGCTCGGTTGCCTTAGCAACGTCTCTAGGGCACGCCGACGGCATCCTCCACAATGGAGACCCGTGGCTGCAAACAGGCCCCAAACGCCTTGAAGCACACTGGTTTTTCTGTCCTCAATTGCTGCAGTGAAAGCAAGTCCCAGGCCTGCTAGGCCTCCTCTCCAGCCCCGGGCTCCCCTTCCAGGATTCCCCAACTTGCACTCCCATCGTCCCCTGCCAAGAGGCCAGCTGGGCAGAGGCCAAAGCATGGCCCAGGCAGCACCAGCTGGAGACTGCCAGCGATCAGTGCTGCACTATGCCTTTCAAGATCGATCAATTATGTAATTCAGTTTCCAGCTTAATAAAGCTGCATTTTCTGTCCTGCTAAGCGCTATATTTTAAGAACGTGTTACTTTTCCTTTTTAATCCTAACATTAAAATAGCACTAACTTCAAAATACTATTTCTTTAGAGGGCTGCAGAATGCAACATTCTAGAACAGGCCAAGCTTCTCACAAGAAACGGGTTCTGTGGCACATGCAGCAAAATCAACGGACTAAGAGGAATTAAAGCACAGTTTAATAGGAAGACCAAAGGGTACCCCCGTGGTCCCTGCCGGAGGAGCTACTTCGCAGCCCAAGGACACTGAGGAAAAGTTCATACAGCGCATCAGCCCATCTCCGGGGTGAGTCTCCTATTCCACTTCTTCATATATGTGATTGTCGCGTCTGTTAATGAGATGGAGAAACAAAAGCCAGTATGATATGGTGCCTGTTTTTTCACACCCTAGAACACATTTCACACAAAACAAGATCAGTGGGCGGACAGAATAATTTTGCATATTAAGGGACCGGAACATTTCAGCAAAGATTTGCACTAATATAGTGACAATTCTATCATCAGTTCCACTTGTAATCATTCCAAGCAAGAAATTTGCATGCTCGATTGACTTTTCCTTCAAGCTGTCCACTACACCATCACATTCTCTTTCTTGACTAATTCTACCCAGTTCAGATCCCATTAATGCAGAGGTGAAGCTCAGATGTTTGGGTGCCAAGAGGCACTGCTTTTTCTTTATCTATGCCTTTTAAAGACATGATTGTTTGCACAAGTCTCCCTTCTTCCTCCCAATGCCCTGTCTCCTGAAATGCGAGTTTCCGTTTTACCACCTTGGGTCAAGGAGAACATATTTGGGAAAAACATTTCCATACAAAACAGCTGACCCAGCCTGCCCATCTCCCACAGTCTCAGGAAGTGCTAACTCACCCTCGAGGTGTCATCCCAATCTCTGGAGAGCCTCCCGTTCTGGGAAGGAAAAAAAGGTAAAGAGCATCCTATTAGGGAAGGTGCTAAATAACCAGAACCTCTGCTCGAAGGATCTGGGATAGGCAAGCCGAGAGCATCCTGTCTCCTCTCCTCTGGCAGCAAGGGAGGCAGCTCAGCAGCTGCAAAGAGGCTGGGGATGACCAGGGGACCACCACTTTCTTCTGATCAAAGTTGCCAAAACTCTAGCTGCTGTTTAACCACTTGCTAAAGGTTCGCAGAGATGACATTCACGTGCAAAGCTTCTTTTCTGCTTGGCCTCAGTTGACATGGCCGTGCTACAGTTCACCCGGGCATCTATTTTCTAGGCCTCTGCAGGAGGAAGAGGTCAAAAGAGGGAACCCTTCCTTCATCCCACAAAACTTACACAGCTGTAGGATCCGACTCTTCCACATTCACATACTTCTTTGTTGAGGGAGGGCTGAAATACAGGTGGATCTTGCTGGATGAGAGCAGTCAACCGGGCACCCAGGTGTCTGTGGTAGCCAAGCTGCCTTTGGGAAGTCCAGACTACAACTTCCCCACTTCTGTTCCTCCTTCCCGGCCCACCAACAAACCTACTGATGGGCGGCTACTGGACATGGAGCTCTAAACTGCTGTGGCTAAAGCTGCCAGTTCCAGCTATCCAGTCCAGATCCAAACAGGCTCCCCAGGAGCAGAGCACACAGGAAGTCTACCTAGTAGCTCACAGGTACAAGTGCATATACATGCAAGGTTTCCTTAAGAGGTCAGGCACATTGACAAAGAAGAAAACATTGAACATTTTTCAGTAAAAATTTCTAGTTTCTTCTACACAAGGTCAGCTTATGTGATCCTTTTTTAAAAGATGTCCTAAATAGGACAAGCAGTGCCTTAGCCGTGACCTCATTTGTTGGAGAATTTAAAACTTTGTCCCAGATCCCTTACACTTACCTTGAAAAGGGCTGCACCTTGTCAGGAATTATGTACTCCCTCTCCATGGGGGTCCTGAAAGCAGAAGGAAATGATTGCAGCAGCCACGGAGGGAGGGGGACCGGCTGCAAGGGCTGGGGCTTGGCAGGATCTCCGCTCCAGAGTTGGCTACCTCGAGAGGCATCTGCCCAAAGGATCCTAAGCCCAGGCAAGGAATCTGCTCCTGGCTTTTAAAGAGCAGATACACTCTGCACAGGGCAGGTGAGGAAAAGAAGTTGTCACGTGGGGAACAGGTGCACCTGCCCGCCCTCTTTCCCCAGACCCACGCTGCCTTCTTCCTACTGACTTGGGTGGCGATGGCGCGCTCGGGTGCTGGTAGTGGAGATTCTGACGGGTTCTGAAATGAAAAGAGCACAACGAATGGCTGTTGGGCTGTGGAGCTGGACTTCCCCATGACAACGGGTGCTTCCAGGTTAGCAGAAAAGGCACCCTCGTGATCATTTGTTAACTTTAACTCTACGACTGCCATCCCTTTAAGAGGAAGCGGCGGAACTTGAGGCTGGGGGAAAAGAGCTCGGCCTGAGCCAGAAAACATCCACTCCTAACCTCCTCACTCCTCACTCCTCCATGTTGACTGTGGACCAAAAATGGCTGCAGCGCCTCACTTTTCCTGGTGCAGGAGAGGAGCCGAGTGGCGCTCTGCTTCTCTGCATTGAGAGAGCTTTCTGCTGAATGCCTTTTCCTCACTAGTGCCCCACAAGATCCCCGAATACTGTCAGAGAGCACGACTTTGCCATCCAGCCAGCCCTTGTCTTTGTCTGCTGTTAAAACAACATTTCTACCACTTGCCCTGAGCAGCCTAAACAAAACGTAAAAGGAGCTTTGCCAAAGAGCTGCCCTTTTTCCTAGGCATCCCGTCCCACCTTCTCTCCCTGACCCACCTGGGACCAGGATTCAGCTCATTGACACTCAGGTAGGCATCCTCTGTGGTATGCCTGAGGGGACAAGAATGGGTTTCAGTGCTCCAGCAGAGAAAGGGGCCAGCTCCCCCCACCTCCTCCTTGGCCCACCTATGAATTAAGCCCCCCAACCCCACACGGAGGGCAGAGGAGCAATCGAGAGCTCTGGCTGTTTTCTGAATCAGCGAAATACATTTCTCCTGATTTAAAACCACACGTCCAAAATTAATTGTGGTAATAAAGACCCTCTCAGACTTCCTTGGTTTCTGCAAAACATTCTGCCCAATGGCCTTAAAGCAGTCACTTGACACTGCCCAGGGGCCAGACTCCCGAGACTCAAAGTCCACACTGGAATAGTTACGGATTGTATCTGGGCTACAAAGAAAGAGCCCCTTAAAACTGGGCTCCCTCTGAGGCCAATCCCAGTGCGGCTACTCACGGGGTGGCTGGATGGAGGCGATCAGAGCCATGTGGCTTCATGGTCATGTATGTACGCTCTGGGCGAGGAGGTCTGCAAGGGAAGGGCAAGAGTGCAAGGGGCCTGCGTCCATCTTTGGCACACACTTTCCCTTCCCCCCTCTCTCGCTAAGGGCTGGGGAGAAAAGCTCCACAGCATCTGAAGCAGCCGACCAAGTTTTAAGCAAGGAGCAGCTGACCGAGCAGACAAAACCTTTGGCTGGCTGATCAGTTTTCTTCATAATGTTCAAGTCTTCCGAGGAGATCACACTTCTAACCTCTGGCACTTCAGTTGCTCAACCTTGACAATCCAGACCTCGGGAGACCCACCACACACACCCCCTTTGAAGGTCTGCAATGGCCCCCGCTTGCCTGCTTCACTTACGGGATAGGAGGGAGAGGTCTTCTGGAAGGATAGCTGGTTTTCCCATCCTTCCCTGTTTTCCTTGAGACAAAGAGAGAAAAGACACCAAAACACTGTTGAGTGGGACAGGGGCACTGAGCCACCCTGGGCCTGCGGAGTTTGCTCCAGCATCTCCATCTGGATTGATCCTCAGGCAGAGCCAGGAGGAGGGCAAAGGGCAGGGCTTGCAATGACTCCAGAGCCCCGGGATGACCTGGCTGGTTCTGGGCCCCAGAAGGCTTCTGCAGGTCAGCAGTGGCAGCAGGATGGAGACCCGACAGCCCTCCCGGCCTGCAAGACTCACCTTTGCTTCTCCACCATCCGCAAGACGCAGATCGCCACCACCAGAAGGACCGAAGTGGAAAAGAAGGCCAAGAAGGCCAAGGCGGCCACAATCACCGCCAGGGTCCTTTTGGCCAGCACTTCAGGACAGCTGCCCTCAGCTCGGCCCACTGGGGGTGGGAAGGAGAGGCAGAGTCAAGGGCAGGAGGGGCAGCTGGCTTCGCAAGCTCTTCCACGGACGGATGCCCTGGAGAGCTCTCCGTGGTCGGGGGCACCAGGCAGCAAGAGACAGAAACTCTCCTCGGAGGCCGCTTCCTGCCCTCCCAGCAAGCCCTCTTCTTGCTTCTGAGTGGAGCAAAGTCACGTTCCTGCTCCTCCAAACGTAGGAGCGAAGCCACACCAAATTCCCTGAACCGTGGGGAGGA
The DNA here is from genome assembly GCF_964194415.1 of Vipera berus. NCBI lineage: Eukaryota > Metazoa > Chordata > Lepidosauria > Squamata > Viperidae > Vipera > Vipera berus. The sequence goes on from NC_138218.1 coordinate 12,387,932, forward strand.
AAGGGGTGCAAATGTCCTCCCTCCCCAAATCACAGACAGGAGGGAGAAGCCCTTACTGGGGATGGAGATTTGCCGGTGGCTAGCTGCTACGTGATCTCCAGCATCTTCGGGATACTGTTGGGATAATACTGGGTTACAGATTCATGCCAGCCCCCTCCGAGGCAGGATTTGCACTTTAGGTCTCTTCTTCCAGTCGCCCTTCCAACCCTCCTGCCAATGCTGCTACGCCCACAGCACAGGGGCTGTGACTTGCCCGTTTGGGAGCCCCGAGATTCCAAGGGGGAAGCCCCAACTGCTGCAAGAGGCTGACCTTCCTCACAGCTCTTCGAACAATCTGCTCACGGAATCCTTCTTCTCTCTCCTCCTCCTCCTCCTCCTCCTTCCAGGCATCTTTCGGAGAGGCAACTATTTTCTTTTTATGTTTTGGGTGGAAGTCAAAATTGGTTGGATGAGCTCTTGAGGCCTCTACCCTGCTCATTCTCACTGCAAATCAATGGAAGAATTCTGAATGCAAAAATGGATGTAGATTTGGCCCCTGTTCTTCCCGTGGTGATCCTTTTCTCCCCACTCCCGAATCTAGATTTCGTGTGTTTGTCTCCCCCTCCAGTTGTGGACTGCTGCTTACAGATATGACCTCAAATTCTGGTGCCTACAGGGGTTACAAGCGCACCCAGATTTAGAGCCCAAACACTCTGCAGCCTATCTAGCTCCGGGCTTTCTTCCCAGCCCCAAACCCGCATTGGATGATCGGGCCCATTGCTCACGTGAAGTCAAGGAGAGGACGCTCACGATGAACAGGCAGGCCAGTTGCATCCTGGAACCCTGTGCCCAACCTCTCACCATCTCCCAGGAGCCCTGAACACACGCCAGGCCTCCAGCCAGGCAGGAAGTCCAAGGGAGCCTTTGTGACCTCACAAGGTCCCAGAACGTTTGTCGGCCAATGGGCAGCCCCAGCAGGCCTCTCTCCAGTCCAGCAGCACAGTGCCCCCCTCCTCCCAAGGAAGCCTCAGTAAGACAGGCTGCCTCTGTCACTTACCAGCCGGCTGTTCTCCAGTCCCTTTTTCCATGTCTTCTTTTCCTCCTCCATGAAGTGCATCCACACCTCTGAGCCCTCTCAGCCAGACCTCTCCAGCTCCCCAGTGTCCGATTTCTTTTGGCCTCTCTGCCAGCCCAGCTCAGCTGCAATCGGCGCTTTGTGGCAGGCATTGGGGACTTCAAAAAGGCTTTGCTGACACTCGTGTCCACGAGCAACTGAAGCCCTCCTGGCCAAGAGAACCAGCACCGCTTTCCTTTTCCTTCCCAGAGCCAGTGGCCTCCCGAGGGCCGCATCGCAGCTCCTGGGATTCCCCGGAGAGGCTGAGGGGGAGACCACAGCCCTTGGCAAAGGAAGCTCCCCAGAGCTTCCTTCCTTTCCCCCCCCTCCTCCAGTATCATGTCAATTTAAGAGGCTGTACTCGCTGGCAAGAATAATAATAATAATAAGAAGAAGAAGAATAAGAATGTGATAAGGAACACACCATGTGTGGGCAAGGAAGGCCCTTTAGAACAAAGGGAGAACCCTCCAGCCAACCACTCCAGCCATGTCTCTCCCAATAGTCTGCAGAAGGGCTGGTGGGAAATGTTGGCAAGGAACCGAGTTGCAAGAGGGAGCATGGCAGCCCGATTTACAGAGAAAAAAAAATACATCGCAGTCCCAATGGCTCAGGGGAAAACCACTTTATTATGAACCAGGAAACCCATCAAAAATAATTTGCTAGCAGTCCCTTGAGCTTTGTGCACACACACGCACCAGTGGCCACCTGCACCAAGGCAAGGCAAGGCAGCACAGCACGCCAGAGTCTGAGGGTGGCCCACATCTCTCAGCCCATCAGGGGCTGGAATGGACAGCTCAGTTACAACTCTTGGGCAAGCGGTAGACACCCCCTGAGTAGCTGAGCTGCTGGTCCCGGACCTTCTTCTGGAGGAAGACCTGCAGCTCCTGGATGTCGATCTCAGTCACCATGGGGCCCGTCATCACAAAGATCTTCAGCATGCTGTGGATGCGCTCCAGGGAAAGAGACTCCAGGTTGGTCAGCATCGCCTGGATGTAGGTCCAAAAGAGCTGCAAAGGGGTGCACAAGGACACAAACAATGGTGAGGCAGGGATCAGAACACCTGCGTGGTGGTGGCTGCTGAACAAAGCAGGGCTCTTGCTCAGGTGCCTCTGAGATTCTGCCAGCCCAGAGCTACTGTTGTGCCTGGACAAGGGCGGATCACTCAAGGCCAGTGCCTGGAGCCCGGCTGCCCTCTGGCCTTCCCTCCTTAGCCCTGGTCCATGGAGGGAAGCCTCCTTCCCCAGACCGTCACCTGCAGCTCCTCCTCCTTCTGATCCGCCTGAGAGGCCATGGCTGAATCACCCTCTTCATCGCTATCGATCAGCACCACCTTCTCGGCCTGGTCCTTCAGCTCCTCCTCGATCACTGTGAAGGTCCTAGGCGGTTCCTCCCGCAGCACCCCTTGTTGCAGCCAGAGGGTCATCTTGCGCCGCAGGGAGGCTGCTGGCACCTTCAGAGCTTCACTCAGCTCCTCCAAGGTCCATGTGCCTGCAAAGGAGGCACCCACCCTGCTTAGGGCCTCAGCTCGAGGGTAGCAGTGCCGCCTAAGGAAGGGTCCCCAAGGAGGGACACAAGACTTTGGGGCAGAGGCAGCATTTTGCATTGGGAGGCCCAAGACTGGTTCTCTGAGCATGTGGGGCGAACAAGGAAGATCTCCTGATAGGAAACCTTCCCTCCTTCTACCTTGACACTGCCAAATGTGCGTCCCTCCGCACACCTGGCTCATGTGTCTCATATGTACGGATACATACTGTATCTGCAGGCCCTTCCCTGGAAGACTAGGAGATCCCTTTGTGGGGGAAGAATAGAAGCTAGAGGCATTCTTTCATGGAGCCAGGAGACCTACTTTTGCCCTGGAAGTGCAGGATGACAGCTGCGTGCACCGGCGACACGGACAAGGAGAGCGTGCGGTCCGCCAACTCAATCTCCAGGTTCACCAAGCCCAGGTGATGCTTCCAGTTCAAGGTCCTCATGGCCTGTGAAGAAGCCATGAGGGAGCCTTATGGTTACTCAGCTGAAAAACCAGAAGCTCCTGGGTGTTGGCCCAGCCATCGCACCACAGGATGTCCTGGACGAAGGGAGAGGCAGATGGGAAAAAGGAACAGCCAAATCCTAGAAGGGAGCTAGGCTGAACCCGGAGGAGAGACAGGCGGCCTCCTTTATTGCTGGCTACCAGCTGTAGAAGAGGCCCCTGGCTGAACTTCCTCCAGACAGAGCTCTCCCCTACCTTCAGCTTTTCATACTTCTTTGCGTAGGCCTCCATGGCCTCCTTGACCTGCCCTGGGAGCTCCAGCTTCTCATCCTTCAGCGGGGGCCAGAACTCACTGGAGAGGATGATGGCCACAAGGCTGAAGGGGGGCCTTTCCTGCTCTGGCAGCTTCTGCTCCTCATCACGAATGTTTGCATTGATGCGTCGAGAGTCCGCCATGTCCTGTGTGGGAAAGGTGGAAGGAACTGGGATGTCCAAGCTCAGCTGGACAGGCCACAATGGGGCCTTTTTGTGGGCCCCTCCAGCCAAGTGAAATCAGCATTTGGAGGGACCGGGTGGTCCCGCAACGTCTCTATAGGCAGCACCTACTTTTAGCATGACTTCGCAGTAGTGCATCTGGGCCTCTCCAAAACGCAGCTTCAGCAGTTCCACGTTTCGGATTTCCCTAGAGCAAGAAGCAGCGAGGACCGTTGCCAAGGCCTCTGCTGCTCACAACACGGCCTGCACTTCTGCAGAGAAGACCCTCTACCGGCAGCTCATGCAGAAGAGTGGCCAGGAAGCTCCCCCTGCCCACTAGGAGGACCCCCGCAATCCTCCCTATTCCCGGCCGTCTGACTCACACCTGGCTAGGCTGGGGCTAGGGCCCTGCTTCACGGGACTCTGCGCAGCAGGAGGACCCCTCGGGCCTTACCTCTCGGCGCTGTAACTGAATTGGTGCAGCAAGCGGTCAGCCAGCAGCGTGCGGTACTCATTGATGAAGAGGTCTTTGCTGCCGTAGATGCTCACCAGCAGGCTGATGATGTCCGAGGAGCGGCGCTTGGAGCTGGACTTCCCTGCTAGGAGGAGGGGGCATGTGGGCCAAGGCCGGGAGCACCACAGGCCCGTCTCCCAAAAGGGCCTCCCAACCGCAGCCCCAGCCCACCTGGGTCGGCCTCAACCGGATCGGGCAGCCAGTCCTCGGGTTCGGAGCCGTCGTCCTCGCTCTCCTGGCCGTTCTCCAGCGTCACCGGGTCAGCTTTGGAGAGCTCGTTTGCCAGGTCAGCCGACCCCTCCGCATCCCCCGTCAGACCTGCCACAATCTGCCGCACGGTGTCCTCCCTGGTCCTGAGGTGGGGGGGCGCAGTGGCTTATGGTCTATCGCCTGACACGGCATTGGCCAAAGCAAACCAGGGCAGTCAGGGAGGCGCCAACGCCAGCCGGCCCCTCTCACCTCAGGTATTTGCGGATGGGCTCACAGGCCACTTCCAGGATAACCATGGAAGAGTCCAGCTCCCGCAGGGCTTTGATGGCAGAGATGTAAAGGGTGATGATGTCTGAGGTGTTCACCCCTGAAAGAGAGGAGTGGGGGACCTAAATGCCAGATCCCTCAGGGACGCCAAGAGGAAAGGCGGGGGGGGGGGGAGGCCTTCGGTGCTTCTTAAGAGCCGAGCAGCGCAGCCACCCACCGGGATGGAGGAGCCGCAGTTCCAAGGCGCTTTTCAGGGAGGTCAGGAGTTGCTGCCGCTGGTTGGTCCTTTCCAGGCAATACTTCAGGTCTTCCACTGCCGGCTTCGACTCCGGGAAATCTGCATCAGACACCAGAGCAGCCCGTGGGACCGTGAAGAAGGGTGCCCCCGCTTCCCGACAGGCCCGGGTGCAGCTGGGCGGGGGGCCTCCCAGCCAGGCTCACCGCGGATGATGCCAAAGAGCTCCTCGATGCGCATCCCGGCGTAGAGGCGGTAGAAGAACCTCTGGACGTGGCGCCGCCAGCGCTTCAGGCTGCTGCTGGCCGCCGGACTGAGCGGGGCCCCGGCGCGCTCTCGCAGAAAGACGCCGCCGAGCCAGCCGATCACCTTCTCGATCCACTGGGGCAGGGCAGAGAAGGCGCGACCCCTCAGACGGGAGGGTCAGCGGGCCGGGAGAGGTGGAACGGGGAGGGCAGGGAGATCGGTCCCCCTTCGCCCCCTCCCCGGGGACGCCCGCTCGCCTACCTCCTGGAACTCGGCGAGGAATGAGCGCTCGTACTCGCCCCGGCAGCGCCGCTCCACGCGCTCCTCGAGCATCCCGTGCAGCACGTGGGTCACGGCGTCGGCGCTCACCCGCTCCAGCAGGTCCAGCTCGTGGCTGCGGGTGCACAAAAGACCCCGCTCAGAAGCCCCGCCGACGCGCGACCCGCATCCCGCGTCCCGCGCCCGCCCGGTACCCACAGGATGGCGTTCAGCTGCTGGAACTGCTCCGTGGCCAGCGGGCACCAGCAGCGCTCCTCCCCGCAGCCGCAGCCCGCGCCGCCCGCCTCTTCGACCCCGCCGCTGCGCTGCCGCATGTAGATGCGGAAGCTGCGCCCGTAGAAGCGGCGCACGGCCTCGCGGAAGTCGGCGGGGGGCGCGGAGAAGAGGACGGCGCGCAGCAGGGCCCCGGCTCTCTCGCGCGGGCCGCCCCGGCAGCAGCGGCCCGCCGGCCGCGCCCACTCCTCCAGCAGGTCCAGGCCGCGCAGGTAGGGCTCCAGGCGGCGGCGCAACAGTCCGAAGGCCTCCAGCAGGCGCCGCGAGCACGGCGGCTCCCCCCTGGCCCGGCTCCAGAACTCGGGCGCCAGCCGGGCCTGCAGGTCCCGCTGCAGCACCTCCAGCAGCCACTCCTCCAGCTCCGCCAGCAGCCCGTGGCGCGCCAGCACCGCCGCCGCCGCCCGGAGCTCGGCCCCCGCCGCCGGGGCCCCTGGCCCCAGCCCCAGCGCGGCGGGCGGCACCAGGCCGGTGCTGAGGGCGTGCCAAGCGGCCGAGAGCTCCATCGCGCTGCTGGGCGCGCGGGCGGGCTGAAAGGCGGCCGTTGGAGGCGGAGCCGGAAGGCAGCAGGCAGGGCGGGCGGCGGCGAGAGCGGCGGCGGCGAGAGCGGCGGCGGCGATGACCCAGCAAGGGGCAGCGCTGCAGAGCTACAACAACGAGCTGGTCAAGTGTAAGCGGCGGGGGCGGCGGCGGCGGGCGGGAAGGTGGGCGTGGGCGGCGTTCCCGGGAGGCCCTGAGCCGCGGCACCCTCCGCAGGCATCGAGGAGCTCTGCGCCAAGAGGGACGAGCTGAGCCGGCAGATCCGGCAGGAGGAGGAGGAGAAGGGAAAGCTGCAGGGCGACCTCCGCGTGCTGACCGAGCGGCTGGCCCGCATCAACGAGACCCTGGCCCATAAGATGGCGACGCGCAACGAGTTCGACAAGACCATCGCCGAGACCGAGGCGGCCTACATGAAGGTGAGACGCCCCCCCCTCGACGCCCTCCGGCCCGACCCGGCGTGACCAGGCACCTTTTCCGCCCCGCCCCAGGTCCTGGAAAGCTCGCAGACGCTGCTGAACGTGCTGAAGAAGGAAGCCGGGAACCTGGCCAAGGCCACCGAATCCAAGAGCCTCCCTGCCAAGGAGAGCTGAGGGGCAGCTGTGACTTAGGGAGCACCAAATAAAGCTGATGGGTTTCCCCAAAGACGCCTCGTGCAGCTTCCATTGTGTGTGTGGGGGGGGGGGCAGAGGGCCTGGCAGGCTCCCCTCGGCCCTTTCCCTTTCACCTACCCCAGTCATGGCAAAGCAGGCAGGCAGCAAGAGGGAAAGGGGCTTCCAGCAGCTGCATCACCAAGCAGGGGGTCCCATTGCCTGGCTTTCTTTGGGACACGCAGCCAGCCAGGTCCGGATGGGAGGTGGCGTTTTTATTTATTAAATTTATTTGCTGCTCATCTCGCAGTTCGAGGCAACCCTGAGCTCCAAGGGAAGTTGGTGTTACATTTGACTGATGTAATGTACACAAAGGGCTACTTTGCTGCCTTTGGCTGCCCGTGGTATCTCCGGCTCTGGAGCTAACTTGGAAATGGTGAGAGGTTCCTGCAGGGCAGGGAGAGTTGAAGCGAGGGGGGGAAGCACCAGGTACACGAGGCGGAAGCTGTAGCTGCAGCCATCCCTGGCGGCAGAGAAAGGTACATAGAAACAGCAAGGAAGGCTCCGTTGGCACTCTCCCTGTGCCTTGTTTGCTCTGCCTAGAAGCAGGCTTGGCCTGGGCTTAACGAGGCCCAATTATTTTTGCCTAGTGAATAGAGATTTGTCTCCACCATCCAGCTTCCTTTTCCTCCAACCTTCTATGCTTTGAATCCAGCAAAATGGCCAGATACTATAGGAATCTGCAACTGAAGGTTAGAGTTGGTAAGGCAGGGATGCAACTGCAGGTTCATGTTGCAATTCTGCACACGCTGATATACCAGTTGCGTAAAATAGCCAAATAAATCACCCAACAACAGTCATGAAGAAATCACTTATGTGGTTTAATGAACCTGGGAAACCCAAAGTGACATCATTCAAAGACAGAAGAGGAACATATACAGCAGTTTCGTTTCTCCAGCTAGATCCAGTGGAGTGTAAGATCAAAGCCCTAGCTTCCTCCATTAATAAACAAGTGCAAAATATACAACAGTGAATTAGCTTGCTTTGATTTTAGATACTAAACACACCTACTCTCCAGGACTTGGTCCTTTCACAGGAGACTTCATGTGGCCAAGCCCCGTACATAAACAACATTCTGCTCTTGCCTGGAGTGCTACTGAAATGCTAATGACAGGGTTTATACTCTGGTATCCACAACCCGAATGTAGTGCTAGCCAATTAATCAGTATAATCCTCCTCCAGATGACCAGACCAGCTGCTTTCTGGAAAATATGATAGCAAAAGGTTATCATTGGAGAGGAAGGATCAGAGAGCCAGGAGTCTCCCTCCGTTCTCCTGGGATTCAGACTTAAGCGGAGTCTGAGTGCTGAAAAACTTGGCTCTAAGAGCTGGGCAGCGAAAAGCCCCCAGCTATGAAGCAGCACTTAGTGGCACCGCAGGTGAAGGATTGGCCACCTGACCTAGAGCTTCATTCAGACACAGTAACTCTTAAAGCCTCTGTTACCAAAATTTTGGATCTGGCAAGGAAAATATGTGCACCAAGGATCAGCTCAAAAAAAGACTAAGAATTACAAATTGCCAGCTTTCTACAGGATTCCGGTTGCCACAAGATGCATCTAAGAAACTGCTGCACAGCTGAGCTTCTGCACGATTTGGTCACAGAAATGCAAGCATCAGATTAGGGCACATATTTGAGATTGGCCCTTTGGGAACTGGAATTTTCTTTAAAGTAACAGAGTCCACTACTACAGTTAGTCTGTTGAAGGCAAGAGTATTTGCCGTTATTTGCTCAGCTGAAAAACTCAGTGGCCGCTTCCGCTAAGTGTTTGGAGCAAGATTTCCCCAAGGTGAGTTCCCGGACAATATCTCCCATCAGGTTGCAGCTTGCTTGCTTGCTTGTTCAGCGCCAAGCTCATCGCTGAGCCACCTTGCGCGTATCTGGCCGGAGAGAGCAGCTAGTGGCTCAACAGCAATCTGAGCATTTGGCGGCCCATTCAGCACCTGGGCACCTCTGGCGTTTTTGTCTCAGAACAGGAAGGCTGCAGGTAAAAACCCCAAGCTGCCGAGGCCCTCCGGGGCATCTCAGTACCTGACCAGGGAAAAGAAGTTTGGCTTTGTCTCTGCTGGCGGAGCCAGGATGTCAAGGACATCTTTCTTCCGCCTGCGCTCAGGACTCAGAAGTAGAGGGCAGGTTCGCTACTGAAGTCAGACAGGTGGCTTTTTTCGGCAGGGGTGAGCTGTGAGGAGACAAAGAGAGCTGCCATGCTGCTTTTCTTCCAGAGAAGAGAGATGCAAGGAAGCAAAGTGCTGCGCCCCGCTGGCTAGAAAGGGCAGCCATTCAAAACTGGAATGAGGCTGATGCTGAGTCCTGCCTGTAGCACCAGCTTTCTTCTGAGCTGCTGCAGGTGCAGAACCTTGCCTGCTACCTCTGCTTTGTTGCACTGCAGACAGGTTTGCCACCCACCGATACCTCCCTGCCCCAAGGTTGCAGGCAAAAGGGCAAATGCACGCCTGCCCAAGTCTTACCATGACCCGTTGGTCCGGCTGGTCAGTGTCCTGTAGAAGGGCTCCAGTGCTTGTCTTGTGCTGTTGCTCCTGCCACTGGTCGAAGCCCAAGGAGTGCTTTGGAGTGTAACCTGACAGACCTATCAAAAAGGATGAGCGCCCGGAGGCAGAAGAAGCATAAGAGTAATATGGGATGGCATGGGCAGAGATTCCACTCTAAGGCTGGAAAGAGTTATTATCCTCTGATAAAGCTCTACGGGACATCAAGGAGGACATGAAAGTTTAAACTTTCTGAAATTTTTCCTTCTATCTCACTGGGGATGCTACTGTTTTAATGACAGGTGCTTAATATCTCCTGAATGTGGAAAGTGCTGGATAACAGCGTCGCTGCCTCGCCCAACTCCAGTTCCAAAAGTGATGTCATAACTGGGGATCTGCCATAGCCTCAAGCCAACATACGGTAGGTTTCGAAATAGGGTGGAAAATGAGAGGCTTACCTGAGTTGATTGGGTTGGAGTTGACCGTAGTTGGATGAGGAATGAGAAAGGCAGGCTTCTCCTCTACTTCTGTGGCATATTCTTCCTCCTCCTCCTCTACCAAGGAGCTCTCAGATGGATATTCAAACGTGGTTTGCAAGCTGGTCTCGTTGAAAGATATTTTCATCTGAAAGAACAGTAAGAAGCTGTTTTGCAATTCTACCTCAGGTTTCAGTGAGGTAAATTTCTAGCTTATTCCAGCTGGAATCCTTCAGTATTTTTATTTGATTTCTATAGGTGACAAGTCAAAGTCCAGCGAAGCCTCATCTTTCAGTGGGAATCAACAGACAGACGGAGCACTTTTGAATGCTTCAGGAAGTCTCCCAAGAGGATACAAGCAGATTTATAGGCCACCTTGCCATATTTATTTATATCTCACCTTTATTATTTTTACAAATAACTTAAGGCAGTGAGGATATTCAATACACCTTCCTCCTATTTTCCCCACTACAACCCTGTGAGGTGGGTCGGACTGGCCAAAAGTTATCCAGATGGCTTTCGTGCCTAGGGCGGGATTCAAACAGCATCACCTGCTTTCTAGCCTGGTGCCTTAACCACTAGGCCAAACTGCATAACTTTTGCTCCATTTTAGAAGCTCACCTCATCACCACCACAGTCAGGACTAAGAATCTTGTTTTAAAACAGCCACTTTAAAAATAAAGTAACTATGTTCCAAAAAAAAGCAATCAACAAAAAAAAGAAACATCAACAGAGAAGCTAAGACTACAATGCTCACTTGGGCCCATTTCAATTTCAAGCATTGAAAAGAAAAAAAGCTATGGAAAATACATTGCAAATGGCAGCCCGAGGTCCTTGTGGCAATACCCAAATGCCTCGCAGTCCCATTTACAGCCCCGTTTTGACAAGACAGAACTAGAACTTTCGCAAAGCCCTCTAAACACTCAGCTTAAAGCCTGTGAAACTGATTGGTACAACAAGTTTTTCCGTTTGTGTAGCATCTGCAGCATCTAATGGGAAACTATTTTTTCATCATCCGTGCAGAAGCCAATGTTTCCTTGGTTCTTACCACCACTTCCAGGAGCTCCAGGATCATCATTTTGCAATTCAAATGCAAACAGAAACTGGGCCAAAATGCCAGAATGTCCCTGTGCAACAAAGAAGGCCCATAAAGTGATTGCCTTTTAGCCTGTAATCAACAACCTGAAGGATACTGCACGCAGAGCAGGATCAGGTGCCACAGGGAAGATCCAAGTTTCAGACACCTCAAGAAAGTTTGCTTATATATATAAGCAAGCTTTCTTGAAGTGTCAGAAAATCTTCTTGTTTTTTTTTAAAAAAAAACAACAACAGCGCATGGCCAACATCCACAGCCCACCAACTTTTACAGCCTTGCACCAGTGTGGCATGGAGATTAAGATGGTTGACCAGGAGTGAGGGGTCTTGGGTCCAAATGCATCCTCAGTCCGGCCCCTCTCTTCCACCTTCCCTGGTTTACAGAGCTGCTACGATGAACTACAAGGGCAACTTGAACTCCAGGCAGAAAGGCAATCTTAATCACCACGAAATAACTGCAGTTCTTTGAAAGTAGTCCTCTTTGAAGTTGGCGAGCCATTTCCTGGTCAACAGGTAACCTGTGGACATAAATTAATTTCCAGGAAAGTTTTATTCTGACAGGAACACCATCGGGCCATGTTTAGCAGCTCTTCTTCCCGCAGCACCTTCCTATCAATGCCCCTCTATTTCCTTTGTTGACAGCAACCGGAGCTCCCAGGCCAAGAGCCAGTAACTGACGAGAGCCTTGCAGGAGCTGGACAAAAGCAGCACCGGGGCTCCTCGGGGGCCGGTTTCCTTCCAAGGACTTTGAAATATAAAAGACCACCTCAGCCAGGACAGGGGGAAGCCCTTCAACAGCTGGAAAGGGAGGGGGAGCTCAACAGGCAACCCACTGAAGGGCAAAGAAAAATTCCCACTAGTCCTCAAAAAGATGGCACTAGGAAAAGAAGCCTCAGCGTAAAAAAAAAAAGAAAGGAAAAAAAAGATTTTGATAGCTAGGAAATAGCGCAGCAATGTCTCAAAGGAAACCAGAGCTACACGGAAATATACACATAAATAATTACCATCTCTTCTCCTCCAGCCTGACTCTTGATATTGCATAATAATTTGATCGCTTGACCTCACTTTTCCACCCTGTATCTGCCACACCCTGTTAGAGGAATCTGCTTGGTTGGGGGGATTGAAAAGTGACCCCAGCCTAGCACTGCCCAAGGTTGCTGATTAAGAGTCCTAAAACAATTGACCTGCCTCTCCCATCCGTTTTCAAGCAGGTGTAATCTTGCAGAACAGACGACTGTGAAAAGGTGGGAAGCCACCTCAGGCCTCTGCCAGGCCTCTTTATAAGTGTCTCATCTTGAGCCTTGAATGACGCTCCCCATCCTCCTTTCTCCAAGAGAAACTTTTATCCTCTAATAAAAGCACAACTGTACAAGTTCACTATATTTTTTTAAAAAAAAATCTTTCTAAACATAAACAATGCTTGTTTGGATAGGATCCAACACCACTAAGTCACCAGTTGCCAAAATGCCACAGCACCGAAGCACCCAGGGACAAGGAGAGCCCCTTCCTTACATTCCACAAAGGATGGATGGAATCAACCCAGCAAGACCTTTCCAAGTTTTCGTTTGCTATTTCACACAGCTAACTCTGCACTCGTATTAAAGTCTGGCCTATTTATACCATGAGCTACTAGGGGAACAGTAGCACATTATGTTCCCTGGGCACTTGGCAGCTTAATCCACCGTTGGCGTGAAGGGTTTTGAGCCCCTCTAGAGAAGGTAAGAGATCAGGAGGCCCTACAGTAGTTGCCCAGCATTCTTTGGTCAAATCCTGCTCACCTCTGCACAGTGCAAAAATCCAGTGTAACAGAAATAGGTCAACACAGGTGTCAACTAGTTACCTTTTTGCGCCGAATACCCGTTTTGTGCATGCAGGACTTATTGAGAGAAAGATAGCCGCCAATCACTTCGATCTCATTAACAGTGGGGTAGCGTTTTTTGATGTGACCCGATTCTTCCTGCTGGAGGGCTCCCATCTGGGCGTCCCTTTGGCTTCTGTCCTCTTCCTCCTCCCCCTGTAGCCAGGCTCCACCAAAGGGCTCCAGGGCAGCTGTGGGGGGCTTCCTTTTGGGCACTACGGTGAAGGTGCTGCTGCGAGTGACATAACCAGTGGAAAAAGACCGGGACGTGGGCAAGACAGGCTCCGGCGCCTCCTGAGTCAGCGCACCTTCTCGGGGCACATGGAAGCCCTCCAGCCTGGGGCTCAAGACTTTCAAGGGAGGCAGGGCTGCCACCAAGTCTTCATCTATGTCAGTCACAGGCACCAGAGGCTCAGACGGGAGGGCCTCTCCGGGCCAAGAGGAAGGGGCTGCCCGGGGCTTCGGAGGACCAGGGGGCTCCGCTTTCCGATGGGGCACAAAGAGGAAGGAGTTGCGAGAGCCGAGCCGCAAGCTGGCCAAGGCGCGCGCCTGCAGATCGTGAGCAGGGATGGCGGCGAGGTCGGGCTTTGGGGCGGGGCGGATCTCAAAGGAGCAGCTGGAGCTGAAGAGCGGGCTGGGCCGGGGCGGACAGGCTGAGGCCCAGCTGTCCGGAGTGGCACTGGGCGGCGGCGGCTGTGGCGAGGCCTCAAGGGCGGCGGCGGCGGCCTCGGGGTTTGGCTTCCCCGTCTCAGCTTCCAGCGGGAACGAAGCCGCGGGGCTCTGGGAGGAGGATGGCACGGCTTTGGAGACTACAGCCGCCCCGCGCTGATCGGGACCGCTGGGGGAAGGCGGAGGGGGAGCGTCCTCCTCCACCCTCGCGCGCCCGCTACCGGGTGCAGAAGCGGTTGCGAGGCCGGGGCGGTGTCCCCGCGGATTCACCACGAAGGAGTTGGAGCCGATCTTCTGCAAGAAAAAGCCGCCGCCGCCGCCGCCCTGAGCGCCGGGCGGGGGGTCCGGGCGGGCGGCGGGGGAGCCGGGCGGCGGAGGCACTGGCAGGGCGGGCTCCTCGCTCCCTCGCCTTTTCCCTTTCGCCGCGCGGTCGAACTTTTGCAGCAGCCGGCTGACCAGACCGGAATCGGAGCCGGCGGCGATTGGCGGCGCTTCGGGCTCGTAGACGACGACTTGGGCGGCGCGGATCTCGGTGACGGGAGGGCCGCCGCGGGTGAGCAGGTCCCGCAGGGGGCTATGACGGCCGGGGACGTCTCCCGCTCCCCCGCCGCCTTGCGCGGGATCCGCCGGGTCGCTCGACTCGATGATGAGGATGTTGTCGGCGCGGATGGTGCGGATGCCGGGCACGGCACCGTAGAGCTGGAGCAACTGCGCCAGGGCCGGGGACTCGGCGGCTGGCGAGGGGGCGGCGGCCGTCCCCGGGAGCTCGCAGGCGCCCCGCCGCCGCCGCCGCCGCCGCTCGCTCTCCAGGCGCATGAAGGGGTTCTCCCGCAGCGGGCCCAGACTCTCGGCCACCACCGTCCCCGCCTCGCGCCTGTCGGGGTCCTGGCAGGGCCGCGGAGCCGGGCCCCGGCTGTGCTCCAGACCCATGCCGGCCGCCAGCTTGGCCCGCTTGCGCTCGAGAAGGGCCAGCTTCCAGGCCGGCGCCTCGGCCGCCGCGCCCTCCCGTAGGCTGCTCATGGCGAGCGGCAGCTGCGGGCGCGGCAGCCTCGCCTCCCTCCTGGCCGATCGGCCGCGCCGCCGCCGCCGCTGACTTCCTGGGCCAGCCGGAGATAGCACCGCCCACCGGCCGCGGAGGAGACGCCCTGGCGGAACGGCCTCGCCGATTGGCTGTCGCGGCTTAGTCCCGCCTCGGCGCACGAAAGACGGTCTCGATTAGCCTATCGTGACCTCCCGGGGCGTTGCTGAATTTCAGCGTGGTAGCCGCGGCCGTCTCAGTCGGTACCGTCCTCCATTGGACGGGAGGCGGGACGGCCCCGCCCAGCCGATCGCGGGCTCCCATTGGCCTTTTCGCTACGTAAGCGGAGCGCTCGTTGCTGAGGTTTTGGAACGGAATGCCGCTCTTTGGGCGGAAGGAGTTTCGGGCGCGGCACAGCGCTGAGCGGGAAGCCTCGCCCGGGCCTAAGGGCAACGTAGAATCACGTCGAATGGTCCACGCGTCCCTTCCCACTCTGCTCCTGCGCAAGAAGCCCCGCCCTCTACGCGCAAACGAGGTCTATTGGGCAAGAGTCGCGTCTTTTGGAGAACGTCGCCAACCATTGGTCGGGAGCCTAGCTGGGGATTCTGGGAATTGGAGTCAGGCCAGAGCGGGCCACCGGGGAGCGGCTTTGTAGCCTTTTCCTGCCTCAGCTGCATCTCTTCCGTGGGCAAAACGTGCCTGAGATATGGTAGCGCTACTTTAGCTTCGCAGCCTGAGGACTTAGGGGCAGGGTCCCTTCTGAGGCGCTTGCCCCGCCCCACCCCACCCCATTTGTAGTGTATGCAGGGTTTGCATACACGTGAGGGTCAGTGAATTAAGGAAGTGGGGAGCTGGACAGCTCCGAGCAGGAACAGTGTTCGGCGGGAAGCCAGAACAAGGGGACAGCGTTCAGCGGGAGAGCAGGATTTAAAGGGATTGGCTGACAAGCCAGCAGGACGCTTGGATTTAACCCATTGGCCAGGTATAAGTGAGGGCTCAAATCCTTTGTTCCCCAGTTCGGCCATGTTCCTCAATAAAACAACTTAGCTCCTGAACCTGTGTCGCCTCTGATTCTGGAACCAGCACAACACCATTCCTGCGTTTTATCCCAGCCGTCACTGGGCCGTGTCTGGCCATCTCTCAGATAGGCGCTGGGGCCCCTTCCCTGTTCCTGCCCGTCCAGGAGCCCAGAGGAGAAGCATCCCCCTCCCGGCAGAAGGAAAGCCCACCTGGGAAGGGAGGCACCCTCCTTCATCCTCCTATGCGGGGTCTGCCATGGGGCAGGAGGACTTTTCACTTATTTCCCTCAGAGCCCAGATCGGCCCCCCATGGGCACAGCTGTGACCTCATTCACTGGCCACACAACTTTTATATTCCTTATAATTCAATCCACACGTTTGCCAAGGATTCTAAATCATAAGACCAGACTGGCCCGATGTGCCCAGCCAGTCTGTGGTTCTCTGCTTGGCGTGAACTCCTCTTGGAAGTCAGGGAGATTTATATTAAGCAAAACATGGCCCAATCTTGCTCATGTGTGAGCTCTAATCATATAGCACGGATTTAATATTTCGTTACTTCTTTCCTACAGCATCGGTCTTGATTCCTGGGTGAGAAGCTGAGAACACAGCGCATCCAAAGCTCCCATGTGAGTATAAGACTGCACTAGGTTTGCCTGCAAGACTAGTCTGGCCAAATTAAAATATGGTTAGTTTGCTTTTAGGGTCAGTGTGGTGGAGAGTCCAGGCAATTGGTTTAATGTATTATGTTCCAGTGGACCGTGGGTCAGCATATTGCCCTAACCCAAGAAATTACACACAGAAGCAAACTATCCAATGTTACGTATCTATATTTAAGGCTGCGATACATGCTCATATATTTTATTCATATTTTTCTACTGGCATTCTTCAGCAATTCAGATCATGGCATTTATTAGCTAAATCTCTCCATGCAGCCCACATGAGCCAAATCAAAATCCTTAATCTTGAAATTAGTTGGTTCAAGCACCTGACAATGTGCAACTTTAGAATGGTAGCTGAGGCAAAAAGCTTTCAATCCACATTGCTGGACTATGACCCAGCAATGCACCTGACAAGCACTTCATTTTCAGCTACACACTTGTACTTTTACTGCCATCAGTTTCAATGGAGTTTGCCCTCTTTCTTCCAGAGGAAGCAGCACAAGAAACCCTGCTCACTTTGAATGTGTGCAGTTAGCAATTAACTTGTAAGTATACCCTTGCAGAAGGAATCATGTATAAAACTGCCTGCTATTTTTCAAACATTGCTGTCAGCTACTTTTCAAAATCACTTCAGCTTTCCTTTCAACATTTAAAAACCAAATCTCGGTGTTAGGGAAGAAAACCAAGAGGCTTAAATACTGGCTCTACATTTTTTATTTTTGTTTTTAATCGGAGCTTGCCCAGATCTTCTGGCCGTCAGAAATCAGAGTCCAATGGCAGAACGGGATGAGGAGCACAGGAAGGGTTACCCTTGAGGGCAGGGAGAGAGCCTGTCGAGAGAGGCTTCCAGCACAGTCCCGGTCAGCCTGCTGCCGTCCAGAGGGGAACGGTCATTCCTGCCAAGGCTGCCGGCTGAGGCCGTGCACGGCAAGCGCCTTCTCCTCCTCCTGCTAATTGACTCGGCAGGCGCGGATCATGAGCAGCTGAAGCAGGATGAAGACGGGCGACATGATCAGCCCGTACCAGAGCGGCTCGTGGCTCTGCTCGCCCAGCTTCTGGCACAGTAGCATCTCGAAGACGAACTTGAGGCTGAGGAGCGTCAGGATCCAGAAGAGGCGCAGCACGGCCAGGCGCTTCTCGCCGTCCTGGAAGAGGCGCACCGAGACGATGGCCGTGAAGTAGGTGCTCAGCCCGTCGGCGGCGAAGAGCGGCGCGAAGACGCTCCACCAGCTCAGCCCGGCCGCCGCGCCGTCCGCCTTCAGTGCCAGCAGCCCCGAGGTCGCCAGCAGCGCCGCCGCCTGCAGGAGCAGCTCGAACGGCGCGAAGCCCAGCCACTGCACCAGCTCCCGCAGCGAGAACAGCATCTCCGCCGCCGGAGGCCCCCGCGCTCCGCGGGCCGGCCGGGGCGCTTCCGGCGCGCTCTGATGACGAAGGCGCGAGGGCGCGGTCACCCGGCCAATGGGCAGGTGCGTTCGGCCCCGCTGGAGGGAGCGGCGCCCCGCGCGTCAGGAGGACCCTGGTGGGGACCCTCTGAGCTTCTACTCCAGCCCCCCCCCCCCCTCTCGGTCTCCTGCCTCGGCGCAACCGGAGAGGAGAGTTCGCAGGCCTGAAAGGTCAGGAGGAAGGCGAGGCAGCCGTCCCCGCGCCCCGTGGGCTCGCTGCCTCGGAAGAGTGAGGAAAATCCTCAGGGACGACTCGCACCCCGGACGGTGCCTCTCGACTCGCCTGCCATCGAGTAGGAGATACAGGAGTGTAGCCAGCCGCACCAACAGGCGGAAGAACAGCTGTTAGGCTTTTGAACGGGAAATAATTTTTATAAACTTTATGCATAATTGACTTGCGAGGCCGGTGTGTTGTGCAATTAGCTCACATGGTGTAATAAGATGGAGGGTTTGTGTCACTGTAAGCTGGGGGGGTGGGGGCACGAAGGGAGGCTCAGCCAATCTCAACGTATACATGGTTGTACTTTGACAATAAAGGTTCGTTCATTCATTAACAGACCACTCCGTTTGCTCTCCCTCCCCCCTTGGGCCCAGAGGGTCGTCCGAGAAGAGTTGAGAGCTCCTCAGGGGGTGTAAAAGTGGCTGTGTATGCGAATGCACCTGTAACTTTGCACGGGGCTTAAAATGTTGTGTGGAAATGTGAACGTAGACACAAGACTGAGCTTTAGTTCGGATATCATGAATCGAGGGCAGTTTTCATAAAACCTTCAGGGTCTAGTGTGGAATTGCTAGATGTAAGACCAGCTTCTATTAACATGAGAGTTACATATAAGGGACACAGCTCTCATTTTAGTTTACAAATACTTCTATGCCGTGTCAGTTATATGACTGACTGGTTTATAGCATAACGTGTACGTCATACGTTAGAGTAAATACATTTTATACATCGGTAATTTGGCAGGACAAATCTTTAGAACAGGCCACGTTTAGCCTTGGGGCCTCACTTGTTGGTCCTTTTTAATCGAGACAGGTAAGCCTAGATTCTCAGTGGTTGTTTTGCCTAGTGTTTCCACCAAGTTCAGGATGCAAAAACTGAAAGCCTTGCTGCAAATAGGTGGGCTGAAGTCGAGAGAAAAGTCACCTTTATCTTTCCCCTGTTTCCACTGTCAACTGCGCCTTGTTTATTCCATTGTGGTATTCTTAAATTGGGAAAGTTGTGCTTCCGTCCTAATGACTGGATGTCTTCATCCTGCTCCCCTTCAGATGGCAGAACGGAAGATGCTTGTGCTTTACGGCAGCCAGACGGGAACTGCCCAGGATGCTGCTGAGAGGGTTGGTCGAGAAGGCAAGCGACGCCATTTCCACTGTAAGGTTGAGGCCCTAGATGACTACCAGGTGGTGAGTAGCAGCTCAGGGTCTTAACAGGGATTTCAGTCTACGTATCTAGAGAAAATCACCCTCCCTGAGCTTAGGAAGTGGCTTAGACTCGGCTGTCAGATCTGTGGAAGAGGTCCCTCCCTCAGCCCCATACCCATGCACCCTTAGAACGGAGAGCTTCCAGCCAGAGGAGGTCATGGGTTTTCCTGAATTGGGCGGGAGCTGCTTTTCTCATTTATTAATTTTTAAATTACATTTTAGCCTTTTTGTTTCACTTTTATTGATTTAGTTAATTTAAATAGCTGCCCATCTCGACAAGTGGTGCTTTTGCCATTTTAGCTGCCCCAATATAATTTGTTGGTGGAAAGATGGGTCATCAATGAAATGGATTCTCCTGAAGGAAAAGAGCCTCGGTGGCCTTTGGTGGGAACTAATTGTGACCCTCTCTGTGTTCCATGGCTTCTTGGAAGGCAAACCTGATTCATGAGCCACTGGTGGTATTTGTTTGTGCAACCACAGGACAAGGCGACCCTCCGGATAATATGAAGGTCAGTTCAGAAACCCTCCCCTTGTCCCTGGGGAGGTGGAGGGTGCAGGGTGACCAGACAGCCACGAACGAAGCTCGGTCCCTTCCATCCTTGATTATGCTCAATTTGATTGGGCTCAAATTGTTTGGCAGCAGAGCCTCCCGCCTCTGATTTGGACCTAGGAAACGTCTTCACCCTGAGCCGGAGCCCTTTTGCACGGGTGGCTCAATGTAGCTGGCTGCAGCCTGGGAACACCGGCCTCTTTCTTTCTTGCCTGGCCGGTCAGCAGGGGTGATGCCGCCGTTCAGCTTTCGTTTCCCCTCTAGCGTGGCTGCAGCCAAATTCCCTGTGGCAAGCAGGGTAAGGTTCCTATGGGGAAAAGCTTCCATATAATGTCTTCCTTGGGCGCTCCTTTAATTTCCCAGAATTTCTGGAAGTTTCTGTTCCGGAAGAACTTACCTCCCACTTCCCTGTGCCAGATGGACTATGCTGTTCTGGGGCTTGGGGATTCCTCATATCCCAAGTAAGTGCTGCTTCTCTCTTGGGGAAGTTAACAGGCCGAGTACGTCAGTCGGAATTCTTTGTCACGCTGAAGTTTCAGCACTCAGAGCTGCTGCCTAGGCTTTGGGGCTCTAGAGCTTTGTCCAAGGAAATGGGCAGAATCAGCTAAAGGGCTGATCTAAATTTTGCTAGCTATATGTGGCTGTAGAGTTGCACAAAAACAGGTAACTGAAATGCTACATGAGTGGGACATTTTCCTTTTTTGATTGTCTTTGAATAAAAGCGTTTACTATATTCTGAATAAGATTTGCAGACCACTTTTTCTTCTGCAGCTTTTTCTCCCCACTACAAACTGTGTTCGCTGTTTGGGGGCCTTGTCCAACTGTGCCAATAAGTTGTTTGTGAACAGATTCCTCCCCGCTCTCTCGCACACACATATGCACATGTATACACATTGCCATTTCACCACCCTGCCCATTATGGCATCCTGCTTTTTCCTGTAAGATTAAATCGTAAGATTAAATCGTTTATCAGGCCAAAGGCTTTTAACGAGGTTATTGTCCACAGTGAGGTGTTCTGTCAAACAAGAGGTTTCCTACATTACCTTGATCCAAAAGACCCTTCCTGCTGTGCAACTCATTTCTGCTTCTGTGAGAATGGAGGTTTTGGAAGTCCGTCCATCAATGTGTTGTTGTGTTTCCTGGTCCAGGTTCAATTTCATTGCCAAAAAACTGCACAGGCGGCTTCTTCAGCTTGGGGGCAGCCCCCTTGCGCCAGTGGCCTTGGGAGATGACCAGCATGACTTGGGGTAAGAGATGAATATGGTGGCTTTTCCTTGTTAGAGAGCTCTGAAAAACCACAGGGGATCTTTTACCCTTCACCCTCTTGGTCGTTCTTCTGGTCCTGGTCAAAATCCCACTGCCAATTTCATGGAGGTGTTAGAAGCTGCCTCCTGCCCAGAAGCTGCCTCCTGCCCAGAGTGTGGTGACCATCAGGGAGTCCGCAGGGCGTCTTTCCCCACCCTAACTGGAGAAGCCCATGAGAGAATGTGGCCACTCTGCCATATTGAACCCCAATAACTGAACACAAACGTTCTGCTCTGAAACTCAGTCATTTCTTTGTAGACCAGATGCGGTCATTGACCCCTGGCTTTTGAGTCTGTGGGAAAAGATCTTAGCCCTGTATCCTCTTCCTCCTGGCCTCCATGTGATGAGCCCTGATGTCCTGTAAGTACAACAACAAGGAAGGTTGATACAGAATGTGAGTTAGCCTTTGTGCACCTATTAATTAAAATAAAATAGAACTGGGTTGCCTGTGCAAGGCAAAGGGAGAAAAGGGATGGGTTTTCCGCTGCTACTCAGCAATCTTCCTGCCTTCCCCACACGCTGAGGAAAAAGAACTTATCATCCCAACTCTGACTTCTGCAGATTACCACCCAAGTACACCTTTCAATTCCTGGACGAGGCCTCTGGTGACCTCCGCAGGGCAACTTTGCAACCAGAGGATGCATTTAGCGATGTTCCATCGGACAGGAATCCTTTCGGTGCCCAGATGGTTTCCAATCGGAGGGTGACATCAGAATCCCATTTCCAAGATGTCCGTCTTATTGAATTTGATATCACTGGCTCTGGAATCGAGTGAGTTTCCTTGATTCATTTTGCTGCTGTCTTCAAATGGAGCACACTGAGAAAGGGTTAGAAGAGGATCTATTGTTATTAGACGGAGAAGAGAGAGTCCATTACTCAATTCCCAGGTTAATCCCCGGTAGCATTGTCTGACAAAAGAGGGCAAGTGACAGGCAAGGGAACACCCCCACCTCTCAGCCCGGTCTTTTTAGAGTTGCTGTGACTGAGCAGGTGAAAGGCAGCTTCCTGAGTCCCTAACAAGCTTTCCAAGGCAGCTTGGCTTAAAAGAAAGTAGAAAGTCTGAGAGTGTTTGAAACTGATCCCCAGTGAGGACCCCAGATCTCAGGCCTTGCCTCTTCCTGGCAGATACGCTGCAGGTGATGTTGTGATGATCCAGCCACACAATAGTCCTGAGGAAGTGCGCCTTTTCTGTGATCTCCTGCGGCTGGACCCAGATGCCTGCTTCACGTTGAGGCCAACAGAGGCAGGTATAAAGGGTTTCCCTCTGCAGTCTCTTCAATCCAGGCACAAGGCAGATGGGAGCATCTCCCTTCCTCCTGGTTGGCAGAGGTTCCTTTCCCTGCCGCAGCTGAACGAGCCTGGAAAATCCCTCCGGCTGCCCACCTCAACCAGGATGAGCAGAGCTAACTGGCTTCCTTGCGGGCCAAGAGCACCAGAACTGCTGACATTTAAGGACTGGCCAGGGGTCTCAAGTGTTCTGGGTCCCTCTAAAGAATTTTAGTGTCTCCAAATGCCAGACCCGTTCTTGTTCTGAGCAATCCCATCTGAATCCTGTCACCTTGGTCATCTTGCAATTCTCTGGACAGGGTCTGGTTAGAGAAATCTTAGGAGATTAATTAATTGATAGGATTTGCAGAAATGAACGTAGCTCTATAGCAGACATTTTGAACGGGATAAAATACTATCATCTGATTTCAAGGTGGTGGTTCTATAAAGGGTGGGGAAGTGATAAAGTCCAGTTGCCATTAGTAGTTTCTATGAAGCCGTGGTGTTTAAACGAGCGAGATTAGCCCCATTTTTTACAAGGAGCTTTAATCCAGTAGCTTTTCTTGGACTCCTGCATTCCAGGCACTTCTCTCCCTGCTCATCTGCCCCAGCCATCCACTCTCCGTTACCTGGTGACCCACTGCCTTGACATAACGTGTGTCCCTCGTCGCTCCTTCTTCGAGTTTCTTTGCCACTTCTCTCCCAATGAGCTAGAGCGAAGCAAGCTGCAGGAATTCAGCTCGGCCCAAGGCCAGGAGGAGCTTCACGCTTACTGCAACCGGCCTCGCAGGACCATACTGGAGGTAGGCGAAGCCAGCTTCCTTTCCGGATCTGCAGCCAGGCAGATTGGGAAGAGCTGCTGATTGCTGGTCGGAAGACTTTGTGGGGTCAGTTTGTCTTGGTCCCCTGTCAACAGACACAACCGTGTTTCCCGATTAATCAAAAATCACCTTAAAGTTCAGACCTCCCAGGAGTCACTCCCCTTCAAATAGCTTTGCGCCTTTTGATTACATGGCTATAAAACAAAAAATTCTCTGTTAACTCTGGGTTGAGAGAAGTCCAGTCAATCCTGCCTTTTGAGATCTCAGAACCATTTACCATCAGACCTCTGCACGTACTTTCTGCCCCAGCTGAGCTCGTTCCATTAAAAACCCCTCCCAGTCCTCTGCAGCAGGCTCGCTCCCAGGATCAGCTGTTTCAGAAAAGTCCTTTCCGGCAGTGGAAATATTGCTGCTTCCTTTTCTGCCGAGTCACGTCCATTCCTGTCCTTCTTCCCCAAGGTCCTCTGTGACTTCCCTCACACAACTTGTGCCATTCCATGGAATTACCTGCTAGACCTCGTTCCACAGGTCAGGCCCCGGGCCTTTTCGATTGCTTCCTCAATGCTGGTAAGAGAGCGCAGGTGCTGGGGGGGCAGGGGGGGCATTGTTTGCTGGGTGCTTTGAACTGATGCCAGATGGATTTGGAATAAATTGATGTTTCCCCCCATCCTGTCCCTGATTCTTCTTTTGCCCTACTAGATCTGCGCTGGTCTGAGCTTTGTCCTGAGATAATTCCAGGCTGCCTCTTAGTCTTGTTTTCACTTATAAGGGATTCTTGTAGTGAACCTAAATCATAGAAAGAATACAAACAAGTCAGTGTGTCCTTTCCTGAATGAGAAGATAAAGCTTGGCAAGGAATTTAGGTCTGGAATTAGAATAGAATATCTTTATTGTCATTGTGCAACTCACAAAGAATTGAGCAAAGCTGATATTGATTCTTGGATAGAGGGAGCTGAAATACTGAGCTTTCCTAGGTCCTTTGAGTCCAGGAGAGAGGACAGTCCCCTTTGCTCCCTTTGCTCCTGCCTGCTTCCTGAAAGTGGCGCAAGTTGAGTGCAACGAACTCCCTCCTGAACGAGCCCCTTGAATCCACGGGGCTGAAAAGCATAAAGGGCCACCCTGGTCCCCTCACTTCTCCCGCAGAACCAAAAAACCCCAAACTCTGATGTGGAGAGAGTTTTTCTGCCTGTGTCTGGCTAGTTTCCCCAAACCGCTCATTGCTCACGGGCTGTTTTTGAGAAAGGATGCTGTTCTTTTTCTGCTGTTCAGGTAGCAGGTGCTTTCTCCCCCAGGATCCCTGCCCGAGTTCAGTTCCGCCAGGTGCCTCCATCCGGGATCCGGTGCTTATTCTCTCTCTGCCCCGCTCCCACCCCCAGACTCATCCCAACCGGATTCAGATCCTCCTGGCTGTGGTGCATTACAAGACCTGTCTCAGTAAAGCTCGGCGGGGCCTGTGCTCCACGTGGCTGGCCTCTGTCAATCCACAGAGTGGTAAGCTACCCCGCTTCCATGTCATCAAAGCCCCTGCGGAAAGAAGGGTCCCTTGCTTTGCAGAATGGGGCGGGCGGGTGGGTGGGTGGGGACTCTTCATCTGTCAAGCATTTGTGTGCTGCCCAACTCCTAGCAACTCTGGGTGACTCACAACTATCAAAACAAGGAAATTGTTTAAAAAATACATTTAAAAAAAGAAAGTTTTCTTCCCTGTCTCTTCGAAGATCCCAAACTGATGCTCAGTAAGGCGCTGTGCACCCCTCAGTCCTGTGTTTCGTTTCCCTTCACGTGGGCTACTCTCTCCTTTTTCAGAGGTGGTGCGAGTTCCTCTGTGGGTGAAGAAAGGAACCCTGAAATTCCCGGTGGAGCCAGGCGCTCCGATGGTCATGATTGGGCCTGGCACTGGCGTGGCGGTTTTCAGAGCAGCAATACAGGAGCGAGTGGCCCAGGGCAAAACAGGTGAAGTCGCTGTGTTGGGCAAGGCAAACTTCTAAAAGTCTGGCCGGTTGATCTTTAAATCAGTCTCGCAAGAATAACTCGAACAGCAGTGAAGTGTATTGTGTGATCTCACCTGTAATTTTCAGTAGCTGGCACTGGGGGTGGCTGTGGACTTTCTGAAATGCTCTTTTGAAAGGGGGTGGCGTTTGGAAGGACTCAGTGATATTTCTGTCTCTGCTTGTGTGCCGAGTCAGAGGCCTCTCATGAATGGCTGCTAAGCTGACTGTTCAGCTGCTTTTATTCCAGCTTCAGCCATTAACTGCACAACATGCCCTCAAAAGATTCAGTCCACACTTCGATCAGGCAGGAACTGGGATCAGCTGCGGTTCCCTGTCCGCAGTGTAACATTGATTGCAATGCTCAGTCAGTCTCCCTTAGATGGTGATGTGGACGATGGCTCTGCCCAGGAGGATCCTGGGATTAAAATAGCTTTTATTGAAGAAGCCAAGTTGCTCCTGGCCCTACCTCCTGCTCAGTTTGTCACTTCCTGATGTTGTCCCCATTTGTCTTGCCTCAGGAAAGAACTATCTGTTCTTCGGTTGCCGAAACAGAGCCAAGGATTTTTATTGCCAGGCGGAATGGGAAGAACTGGTGAAGAGAGGGCTCCTGACGCTCTTTGTGGCCTTTTCCCGGGATCAGGTAAATCTCGCATGCGCAGCTTTGTGCAGGTGTTCGCATACACCACCAAACCCAGGGTGCAAGCGGGTGTTTCTCAGCCAGGATGGCTGAAATGGGCATTTAGGAGTCAGAAAGAGAGGGAGAGTGGGCAAAATGAATAGTTCTGCGTGCCATCCATGAACTTGATCTGCTCCGGCTCATGGAGGGCTCTGGAACCGCCCTTCAGAAGCCTGAAAGCAGGAGCCCTGTTTGCCCTGGGAGGAGAGAGGAGCTGCTTCCGTGGCTTGGTCAGCTCGGCTGCCCCTGTTGACTCACTTTGCAGAAGGCGGCTTGTGTGGCCTCACCGGTGGCAGGTTATTGCTGAAGGTGGACAGGCTCCACCTCTGCCTGGCCTTTGGCTGGTGACCTCCAGGGGCAGAAAAATACAGAGCGTGGTCCTTTGGGTGACAAGATCCAAGTGTCCTCTCACCTCTTGCTCTGTTTCTCTGAAGCAGAAGGCGCCTCACCGCTTAGCCTGACGTTTGATTCCTTGTTATTCTGAGACTGAATAAATACAGAGCTCACTGTGCCAAGAGGATTGCCTGTTTCCAGTGTCAGGCAGGTCTGGCTTTCTCCTGCATTAACTGATGAAGTATCTGTCTTTGTGGGCAAAAGGTCTCTACGGACGGTATTAGATTAGGAAAAAAAAATCCACATTACGGCAAGAGTCCTTCTCAAGGCTCCAGGAAGCGTTACTGCTCAGGAAAGGAAATAGCTTTGGGTCGGGTGTGTAATAGTCCAGCTTCAGCCCTTGCCTCTGGCTCCCCCTCTATCCCACTTCTGCAAGCAGGTGGGAGAACCCCATGGTGGGAATGGTTCCTTCCCTCTTGTGAATTCTCAGCCTGCAGAAGAGACTCCCGGCCATCTCCGTCCCCTTGACGCCTGCTTTTAAAGCCCAGAGGGCTGGCCAAACCTGTGGTCTCCCAGGACTGGCATTTTGACGTGTGGCTCACGCCCAGGAAAGGGTGGCACAGGGCGTGTCTGCTGCTGAACGTGCAGCTTGGCTGTGGCTGCACAGTCAGAAAGATGCCTTCGGAAGAAGACCGGTAAGAGAACAATTGCAGGAGCAGCCCTGTGTCCACACCCAGCTTCCTGCGGTGGCGGCTTGAGAACACACAGTTGGTGTGACCTTTTTCTGAAATAGTCCGAACAGGCCTTGTGACTCCACATGTTTGAAATACTTCCCTTCGTTGCCACCTTCCCAGGAGCTCTGGTGCTGAGGCTGGATGCCTGCAGAGTCTCTGCGTAGGCACGGTGTCTGAGGCGTTTCGGTTGTTGGATTTGGTTTCCCGTGTTGTCGAGGCTCCTTAGCAGCCTGTTCATTTTGCTCATGCCAGGTTACAGTATGAGGAAAGCCAGACTCCTGTGATTGCATTAAAAAAAAGGTGGGGGGGGAGAACTGTTTTTTTCCTGCTTTGTATTGTATCTTTTTATTGTGCAACCTCCGTAGCAATATCCGTGGCACCAGCGTGTGCCTTTGTGGAATAATCATTATTGAACAGCTTCCCATTGTTCCAGATGGCACCGTTTGTGCTCCTGTGCGGTTGCACCCTGAACCCAATTCTGAGCCTGCCAGGTTCGAGGGCTTCCGAAGGGGACTATTACAAGCAGCCCCTGCTTTCCCCTTGCTCTCTGTGCATCTTATCGGAGCCTAGGTTGCCTGAGGTTCCCTGACCTCTCAGGGCTTCTCCCCGCAGGAAGAGAAGGTTTATGTCCAGCACCGTATCAGAGAGAACAAGGAGCTCCTGTGGGAACTGGTGAAGCACAAGGAGGCCCACATCTACTTATCCGGGTGAGTGCCAGGAAGCGGCCTAAAGAGTTAAGCCGTTGTCCAGCCATCCTCAGCACTGAGCAAACTCTGGCTCCCATTTAGCGTATCCAGCCCCTTCACGGGCAGGGCGTGGAAGAAATCCCACCGTGGGTGGAGTCTGTGGTCGCTGCTGCAAAGGGCTACCAAGGATAGGCCTGGTGCTCTGCACTCTGCACTTTCCCCCATTCCTCTTGGCCAGTACTGACGGGCGGAGTCTAAGCAA
This sequence comes from Vipera berus, assembly GCF_964194415.1. Taxonomy (NCBI): domain Eukaryota; kingdom Metazoa; phylum Chordata; class Lepidosauria; order Squamata; family Viperidae; genus Vipera; species Vipera berus. The sequence continues at coordinate 12,415,437 of NC_138218.1, forward strand.
AGGATTCTTGCTGCCCAAGGACGGAGCCAGTTCGTAGCATTGAGTGATGCTAGATTTTAGAGCAAACGCACATCGTGGGAAGTTCCCATAGCAAAATGGTTGGCTTTGAGGCACAGCTAAAAGCTGTTTTCGTTTACCCAGTCCTGTAGTACTGTATATTCCTTCTTTTAACCCACACATAAAGCTCAAGCTGGATTTACTGCCAATCCGTCTTTTGGAATTGCAGCCTCTGGAAATAGGTCTTGAGGGAGCCTTGGCGTCGGAGGCAAGGGCTTGTATGGGCAGTTTCCTGGAGCAGAAGGTCTGAGAGGGTCAGGCAGGAGTGCTGAATCAGTGGCCACGGATTCTGGACAGAGAGTTGGTCTGTGAACCGGTCCTAACACTCTGTCCTCTCTCCCACGTGGGGCTCCGGCCTTCTTGGATCCTCGGTCCTGTGTCTGCACTGACTCCAGCGTGGTGGCGCTTCCCGAGTTTTCAAGCCTGGGCTTCTTCCAGCGTGTAGCCTGTTTGCATGCGGAGGGTGTATCTTTGTGTGTATCCTGGGGAATCCCGGGCGGAAGTGCTTGATTCATCTTCCTGCCCAGGCCAAGGTGGAGGCCATGTCGAGCCAGTTCTTGGGGTAAAACGAGTTTTTTCACATTTCTGGAGACACAGGCCAGCCTTGAGGATGAACTGGGTGTTGCATGATTAGCCCAGATGCTTGTTGCACTTCTAGAGCCGTTTCCTCAAAGTTATCTGAAGTTTAAAAGTAATAACTTTCAAACACTCAAAGTAACTTCACTCATGCAAAAAAAAAAACAACCCCCCCCCAAAAAAAAACCTATGGGGAAAGAAAATCTTTGCCAGGATTTTCCAGAACATTTTCCTGAATTGTCAACTTCTCTTTAACCCCCCCCCCCCGTTTAAATATGTTTCTAGGTGTTTTTTTTACAACTAAAAAAAGTAACGGCTGCTGTTCCAACATTTGATACTTAATATTATTTTATACAGAATTTGCATTACATTTTTATATAATTTCTTGGCTATGTAATATTGATGTGGAAACCACATGTGGGTATCGATGTACGCAGATTTGGTCCTGGCAGGAAGGTCTGGCTCTGCCTTGACCAAGCAGCTGAACTATGGCTGGAGGGCCATTGGCATCTGACCCGCCCTGGGTCACAGTTGGGTCTTCTCTGGTTTCAGCTGAGTCAGCCACCTGGGCTGCACTGGGGCCAGGCAGGCCTGGACCTCTCTGCACATCGCTGCCGCCCTTTGGGAGCTCCTGCGTGCCCACCAGGCCCTGATTGTTGGCAATTGCTTTGCTGTCACTGCTTTCTCCTCCTGTTATGGCAACCCCTCTCTTCCAGAAATGCCAAGCAGATGCCAGAGGCAGTGGCAGAAGCCCTGAAGTTTGTTTTCCAGTCGGAAGGAGGCCTCTCTGCTCCAGAAGCGGAGGAGTATCTTACTCTCTTGGCACAAACCCACCGCTTCCAAGCCGAGACCTGGTCTTGAGCTGCCCTGGAATACAGGATGGAAGGGGAAGCTCCTCACCAAAGACTGAATAGCTGCAGCCAGGGTGGTGATTCTGAACCAATAAATCAAGCCAGGCCATCTGAGCCTATCCCACGGCTCGGCTCCTGCCTTCGACTGTGAGGAGGGTTGGTGGAAGTGCTCCAAATTCCTTTTGCCTTCTTGCTCCAAAACGGGATGGCGGTTGAGCCTTGGCCGTGGGTTGGGCCCCGTAGCAAGATCCCCAGCCGTAGTTGGGACCCAGGTTGAGCAAAGCCCTCCTCGCTCTGCATGCATCCGGGCGCGCCTGGCAGTGACCAGAGGACGGTGGTTTCAACCTTGCGTGAGAAAACACGAGACGAGCCCCACCAAACCTGCCTAAATTATATCAGAATTCCCCTTTCATGGCTTGCAAGAATCTTTCCTCATCCAATCACCTTTGCCCCTACGGAGTATGCGAAAACGTTTGCTGGACAGAAAATTGTTCTTTTTCTCACAGTAAGAAGCAGAACTTTTTCACGGTGTGCAAAGGGGGTCAAGAGATCAAGGGAAAGGTGGTGGAAAGCTATGTCCTTTGACCTGAGTAAGTGCCCCAAACAGCCCAGGAGGAAGAGGAGAGGTGGTCAGGCTGGAGCCTTCCCAGCCAGCCTGGCTCTGCCTTCTGACCAGAGCAGCCTTCTTGTGCCAGACTTACCTTCGTTCCCTTGTTACTTGCAGGGGATTTCTTGTGTTCCTCTCATCCTTCCTTGAAGGAACAGGTGGGGTCCCCCAGAGCGAATCACAGGGTCTTCTGCTCCTGCAGCATGAAACAACTGGCTTCACGGGCACCCAAAGCCAGAGGCACACCCCCAAGTAAGGAGGTGTTGGCAGAGCAGCACAGACGGGTGGAGGGCAGGGTGGCCCTGAAGGTCAAAGCCAGACGGGCCAGGCTGTTTAGCCCAGGAGCCGGGCCTCTAGGCCTGACTAGGCCAGCCTCGGCTTCTGCAGGTGCCCAGCCTTGCTCCCAGCTCTGCTGCTGCTGTCCCACAGAGGAGCAAAGAAGCAGAGGCCGGGCCCCACTGCCGAGTCAAGGAGCTCCTGACTTTGCTCCTTCCTGCCTGGAAGTGGCACATGGTTGTCAGTGTGGTTTGGACTTGGGGAACATGGACTGTTAAAAAAAGAAGGCTAGAGTTTGTCTCCAGAAGCACCAACCTCCTGGTCTGTGGGTCGGATCTGGCATTCATGGAAACGCTGTGCAGGAGCGTCCATGCGTCCCAGCAGAAGAGGGGACAGGAAGCGAGGCCAATGGGAAGGCAGACTCAGCCTTTCTGCCTTAATTATACTCCCGGCAGTGGTCCCTGTGGGCAGTGGAGAAGCCCCCTCGCTTCAGACAGGCAACGCTTAGGATGGCTGCTGCTCAGAGCAACGCCCCGCCGCCTCCAGGAAAAGATGGCCCAGCCCGAAGAAGGGGAGCAGCCCGGCTCCTCCGACAGAAATGCAGCAGCCTTGTGCTGTGGCGTCATATCAGCACGCAGGAACAGAAGCCGCGCCTGCCAGCAACGCTGCCTGTGGAGCCACCTGGATGGTCCTACCTGCTCAGCCGGCCCCAGCCCCGCCCCCTGGCCTGCAGCCGACGGGAAGCTGCTCCGCCCTCGATTCAGAGTCTCGGTTGTCGCAAGTTGAGAGGATCCCAGCTGTCGCCAGCCTTCCTGTTGGCAACCATTTGGGTCAGGCTGCTCAGCTGGAAAGCAGAGGGCTGTGGAGCCCGTCCTCTGGAGGCGCGCCAGGCAGCAGCTCTTCCTGGGCAGGAGTTTCAAGCTAGGCGAGATGGAAGCGTGCCATGTCCCATGGGCAGCTTTGGCCCCAAGAAGCAGAGGACAGCAGGTGTGGATCCCCCTCCGGACTGCCTTACCTTGAAGCTGGGAGCAAGACAGGGATGGGGACAGTCCCCTCGGAGTCGGCCCTTGGGACAGAGCCAATCGTTGTGGTTCACCCCGAGAAGGAGGTGTCTGAGTTCAGGGCTGCACCTTCCTTGGGCAACTTTCGGCAAGGCTTGCTGGAGGAAGAGCTGATAGAGGCGGATGGCAGTGAGGGCAAAGGGCCCAGGAGTGGGCTAGCTGCAAAGGACACCTCTGGATCCAGGGAGGAGGAGGAGGAGGCGGAGGAGGCAAGCATCGCTTCCCTCGTTTGGCACCCAAAAGAAGGTCTGGGTGAGCTGGGAGTGGATTCTGGAGGGTCTCCTGTGCCCGGGAGGCTTTCTCCTGTGACCGAAGAGGCCTGTGGCACAGCTGGGCTTGCAGCACTTGGGCCAGAGGAGGAGGAGGAGGAGGAGGAGGAGGAGAAGAGATGCCCATCGGGAAATGCGCCCCGGCTACCTTTGGGGGAAGAGGCGGAGGACATGGAAGGGGTTTGCCTGCTGGGGAGCAAAGCTCTGGGCCCAGGCAGGAGTGCCCAGGGGGGCCTGGCACAGTCCTGCTGCATCCATGCCGAGGACCCTGTGGGGGACGAGCAGGAGTGCCCCATCTGCACGGAGCTTTATGACCAAGATCACCGCAAGCCGGCCTTGCTCAACTGCAGCCACGTGCTCTGTGGCCAGTGCCTGCAGGCCATCCTGCAGGCGGGCAGTGCGGCTGACATTGGCCGCGTGCGCTGCCCCATCTGCCGCCAGAAGACGCCCATGATGGAGTGGGAGATCTGCAGGCTGCAAGAGGAGCTGCTCCTGCTGAGTGCTGCCCAGGTCCCGGCCTCTGCGCCTCCGGCCTTCAGTCCGCTGCCGCCCCGGCAGCCGGGGTTCTGGGGGGGCCTGGAGCACCACTTCCGCGTCCGCTTCCACACCAGCCGCGTGATGGGCTTCTTCCCCTGCCTCCGCTACCCAGCCTGCCTGGTGGGCGGCCTGGCAGAGCTGGAGCGCCGCTGCCCCTGGTGCTACCGGACGGCTCTCTTGGCTCTGGCCGCAGCGGAGATGCTGAGCCTCTTGCTGGTCTTCCTGCCCATCCTTTTGCTGCTGCTGCTCTTCCTCATCCTGGACAAGTAGGGCTCCTGCTGGCCTGACCCGGCTTCCGGGGGCTGCGAGCGAGGGTGAGGACCTCCAGCACTGCCTGCGAGCGAGGAGAGGCCCGAACCCTGTGCTGGTCTCTGCATGGCCTCCCTGGGAACTGAGCGTGCCGTGGCACGCTGCCCACTCCTTTGACCAAGCAAGCGGCCACTTCTTGGGAAAGGCAGCTTTGGAAAGCAGAGGACCGGGGCATTTGCAGGGGGTGCAGCTGAATTGGAGATGGCCCTTCAGCACCTGCTCTTCTTTTCTGTGCCCCGCTGGAAGCACCCGGTGCCTTGAGGCTGGGCAGGGGTTCTCCTGGCTCCGGGGGTGCAGCAGAGGGAGGGGCTGTCCCTGGCACCCGGCCAGGTGCTCCCAGGGGACCCAGTGTTCCTCCCTTGGCCCATTCCAGCAGATCGGAGAGCCACCCAACGGTGAGCCCTATTGCCCAGGCTCTCCCCCGCCCCGAGAAGCCTCGTCTCCCTCCGGGAGCTTCTCTTTGTCCCAGGCCCAGCCAGCAGAGACGGGAGACTGGCCAGGAGCTTCTGGCCTGGGTGTCGCAGGGAACGTGGTCCTCATCGTCCAGATGGAGCAGAGGCGAGAGGGGGGAGGGAGCCGCCAGGCAATCTGGCCGAGCAAGCGCGCGGGGTTTGTGGCTCGGTGTGACTCAGCAGGTGCCAGGCGCCCTCTGCTTGCTTGGTGGAGGAGCCGCTGAGGAGGCCGGGCGGAGGACGGAGGGAGCGGCTGGCACGGCCTGCCCGAAGTGGAGGGGAAGAGCCCGCTGGCCACAGCTGCCCAGAAGCCGTTGGGCCGGTCTAGCGGCATCTGTGGACTGTCTCTGTCAAGGAGGCTCTGCAGCAGCTGCTCCTCCGGTCTGCGCACCTGGAAGACCCCCCTGGCCTCCCCCTTGGATTGCAAACGCCAGCTCTCGGGCGCAGACCCGCATAAAGGCTTTCTGAGAACGGCTGCCTCGGTTTCAGTCCTTTGAATGCCTCCTTTCTAGCAAGATGGGTGACTCTCGTTCGCCTCGGGGTCTCTGTACCATCCTGGAATCGATTCTGCTTAGTGAGAAAATGAGGGTCCCTTCAGGGCGGCCACCCTGGGGGGCTCACAAGCGCCTTCCGTGGGGAGGGCAGGGCAGGGCAGGGGAGGGGCGTGGCTGGGGGAGTGGTGCTTTGTAGTCCTTCAGGAAGAGTGGGAGGAAGGAGGGGCTGCCTGCCCTGAAGGGGGGGCAGGGTGATGCCTTGTGGCTCTTCCACACGGACCCCAGAGCCTCTTCTCACCTGGTGTCACCTAGTAGCAATGAACACTGTGCTGTGTGCAGAAGTATTATGGCATGGTTGGTTAGAACACAAATGGAACACGCCACCAGGTGACCCTGGGAGTGCTGTTTTGTGTGCGTGTGTCTGTGAACCCCTTTCCGGTGGCCGTGTCGCCCTGCCCTAACCCCAACTGCCACGCCTCTTCTAGACTGTCTCCCCTTTTGAAGTATTTCTCACTTTATTGCAAAGCTTCAGCGAAAGAAAGAACCGCTTCCTCTTTCCACTTTGTGGCAAGAACTACGTGGAGGAACAGATTAGAGAAACAGCGGAGGAGGCAAAGCAAACGCCCCTCCCCCCCAAGGTTTGCATTGAAGCTGCAGGTTTAAGGCCAGGGTTTAGCTGGGAAGGAGGCAGGAAGCCGATGCAGAAGGGAAGAGCCAGAAACACGATAGGAGGAAGGGGAGCTGCTTCCCCAGAAAAGGGGCCCAGGGTGTCAGAAACCATGTTGCTGCTCTCCTTCCCCTTGCCAGCCAGTTGCATCTCTACAAAGTGGTCCAGAGAAGCTAGTTTGCCCATCCCCCACCTCCCTGGTCTTTCTTGCCCAGGGTCCCCATGGCTCTTGAGGGGCAGCTGGCTGCCTCCTCAAGGAGAGGACAGTTTGACCCTTTGGACACCCACTGGATGAGCTTTTCCTTCAGTTGGTTCAATGTTTTAAAACGGTTCCGGATGAAACTTGACGGCAGGTCTTCCTATTGCGCGCTTGTTGGCGGAGGTAAGAAAGGTGTCATAATATAATCAGGCTGAGCCATCTGCGAGACTCTGGCTGCAGACAGAGCAGTCAGCTGAGGAAGTCCCACCTCTGTGGCCCAGAGCCCAGTTGCTCCAGCACCCAGTCCACTCTGAGGACTCTGCAGGTTGATCTCTCCACACACACGCACACATACACTTACCTCCTCTCTCTATATATGAACACACATGAACGGAAAGGACGTGTCTGTTTTGGTTCAGGAGCATTCTTTATTTAGATTTGGCTGAGGGTTAACAAGACCACCAGGTATAAAACAGGATCTTTGTCAGCCATCTTGTTTTCTGGGTTGATGGTTTCCCTCTCCTGTTCATCTGGATTTCACCCAAAACTCGACAATCTACCTGAGGGACAAGCGGCTGTGGGCCTTTGGCCAAGCCAATTCCAGACCTTTCCTGAGCCAAGACATTCCCTGGGAGGTTGGGTGGGAAGTGCCCAGGCTGCCGCTGAGGAACGTTGCCCTCCTCCACTCATCCCTTGAGATGGGCCCAGGGGACGTGGCTCCCCCTTCCCTGCACCCTTCTGCAGAAGCGAAGCCGAAAGAAGCCTGGCTAAGGCAGCTCTGCCCTTTGGCCGATGTTTGCATCCCCGGCTGGCAAGAGTCAGGATTTGTTGGGCTCCAACCGGGCCTTGCTCCCAGCTGTAGTCTCAGCCTCCTAGTGCTGCGGGTTCTCCAGATGTTGAACCCGGCCTGACCCAGGGATGCCCCTTAGTGCCCCACTGCCAGTCATCCCAGCTTCCTGGGTTACTCCTAGAAAGTAACGGGCAACGGAACATGAACGTGAATCTCCGCTCTCCCGGACACACGGGCACGTGGGGCTGAACCTCAAGAGATGGGTCACTAAGGAACGCCCTTTTCTCTGAGTCTGGCCTTGGGTGTTGGTTGGACTCGGGTCAGGTTATGGCTTTTTTTTTCTAACTTGGCACAGAATGTTTTGCAAGACTGATACTTCCTCCAAGACCAGCTTCTGGCAGAGGAAGTGGGTGCTCTCTTCCCTCCAGCCTGATACTACCATGAGGTTCCAGTGATCAAACTGCACAGGCCGCCCTCTATCTGCCTCTTCAGTTGGGAAGGTCTTTTTCACGGGCTGAGGGGTCTCTAGACACAAAGCTGTTGTCAGGACCTGGCTACAGTTGGGGAGTGGCCCAGACTCCTCAAAATGCCCCGGATGGAGGAAAAGGCCCGGTTCCCCTGCCTTTTCCTGGGAGGAGATTCCGTGTCAGAGGTGGGAGGGGGCTGCTTCCTCTTCCATTGGCAGGGGCGCACCTTTCCCTTTGCCCCAGGAGACGCAACCCAAGGATCGCTGCACTCTCAGTCCATTTTATTAAGCAGCAAGGGCCCAAACAAGATGCATTTCAGAAACGGCTGAGGAACGCATCCTCCAAAATGAGGATTAAAAATGTACATTTGTTTTCAGCTTCCCTTAAGAATTTGCATCAGGAAAACAGGGTGATTCTTTAGGAATTCCTGTTTGCAACTGGACCTCAGTTGGCAGCATGGAGTGAATTTACAACGCTTGGCCACAGAATCAAACTTTGGCAAATAATTTAAAATCGGCATCTGCCTTGTTTTCCAGCACAGGCCCTGCCTGGCAATGTTTCTGTAGTGTTCCAGGGTCCTGCCTTGGCTCGTCTTCTCCCAACAACCACCAGGACAAATGGAACCCGCTGGAACTAAGCCGTGAGCTGAAAGGAAAGAGATCAAATCCGACCCTTGGAAGATCCAATCCAAGCGTGGCTTAGGGTCTCTCAGGATGCACAGAGGAAGGGGAGGCGAATGGATGGGGACGGCAGTGGGCGGTCGGATCTCCACAGCCCTTCCTAGTGGCTCTTCCAACAGCCACACCTGGGAGCAAGCCATCCCAACCAGCAGTGACCCCCGAGATTACTTCCTCTCCTCAAAGCAGGAGCCATCCCAACTCAGGGTGCGTCTGCAGCCAGTCTGGTCGGCCTTGGCGTCTCCCAGGACCTGTGGAAGCCACCCTGTTCTCCCTCATGCAGTCCCACTGCCGAGGCCAGCAAGAGACTGTGGGCAGAGTGGGGCAGGAGCGGAAACACAGCTTACATGATGGTGCACGAAGAGAGCGGGTTCCGGACGTGGCAAGTGCAGGCCGCCCCACAGTACTGGCGGAAGGTCTGATAGCAGCTGCGGTCGGTCTCGCTGCTCCACTGGGCCTGGTTGGCCGAGAGTGCTTCGGCCGGCAGCCTGTTGAGGATGCTGGTGTTGACTGCCAGGGCAGCCAACCCGTAGTCGGTGAAGAGCACCGTCTCCCTCTTGCACGTGGGGCAGGAGATGAACTTGTACTTTGGGCAGGACTCGTAGAGGATCTGCAGGCATTCCTCGCACACCGAGTGCAGACAGGAGAGGATGCGCGGGCGTTTGTTGGTAAAGTTGTACGTGTGGCCGCAGGTGGGACACTCCAGGGGCTCACACGGAGTGGAGGGGTGCAGCACGTACTGGTTGACGATCACCTCGTCCGAGGCTTGGCGGTGGTAGCAGAGGTCGGAGCTGCCCTTGCGCTGCCCTGGATATAGCCGCTCCCGCCGGGGCAGGGGCGGGGTCCGCGACAGCCCCAGAGACCCTGGGTTATGGTCTAAGGTTGGGATGTCGCCGCAGGCCTGGTTAACGATGATCTCCGACTCTGAGGGCCAGGCCCGCTTGGCAACCAGGGGAGGGTCCCGGCGGGGGGCCGGCACATAGCGTGACTGGGAGCTCTGCAGCTCAGAGAACTTTTCAGGATGGATGATCTTCATGGCCTCCATTTTGATGATGACCTGCTGCCCTTTCAGACATGACATGAGGAGGCTCTTCACCTTCCTGTCCGCGGCTCTGGGTCCTCCGAAGGCCTCCTGCATGAGGTTAGATGGGGTTTGTGGCAAGCCGGGCTTTGAACCGGGCACGGACCATGAAGGGGCAGCGCTGGAAGGGGACAGCAGAGCAGAGACGCATCCCGCAGCAGGACTGCCAAAATGGCTCCGACCGTCGTGCCGGCTGCGGCCTGGGCCGTCCACGCTCTCTGGGCAAGACAGGTTGCAAGGCGAGGGGCGATGTCCACACCAGACTTTTTATGCCCACGGATCCTGCTCTCTTGGCAGCAGGGCGTTGGGCCTAGTTCCCAGGAAGGGTGCTTGGCTGGCAGAGTGAGACCCGGCTGGCTGGGTGAGCAGCAAGGAAAGGAGCCGGGGGAGAGCGCTGGCTGGTGGGCCGCTTCTGCCCTGCCCCACTCGGCCCGCAGAGGAGTGGATGGAATGCGATTGGTGTCTCCGGGGGAGGCCTGCGCGCCTTGGTTCCTGTTTACACGTGGGGAGATCCTAACAATGCTCAAGAATGTGTTTTGCAAATTCCTGAGCTCTGACGTGCAGCTTTCTCGGTGCTCTTTTCTGCAGATCAGGTCCCCGGAAAAGGCCCCCAGGCGAGGCAGGTCCTGTTCAGGTTTGCTCTTGCAGAGCTGCCCCTTCTTCACTTGGAACTGGCCTGGCCCTTTGGAGCCCTGGAAAACAAAACAGAGCAGTGCAGGTCGTTGGACGGCAGCGTTTGTGGGCGCCTTTGCTTCCCCCACCCCAAAGCTGCAGATTGGGACAATAAAAACACTCGTCAGCTCTAAAAGGCTTTCGGAAACTGGGTTCTCCTTTTAAAATACCAGCAATCCCGCCTGCATCATCTGTGCTCTGCTGCTCAGTTCCCCACTGGGGACTGTCATTTTTTTCTCCGTTATTCCCTGCCTCTTTCTTTTTTGTGTCTTTACTGTCTGTGGGCCAGGAGTGTGCTTATTCTCCTCTGCCTGCTGTTCTGAGGCAACAACGCCCTGGAGCTGTGGGCCCTCTTTGCTCAGCACTTATTGTCCCTGACCTTCCTACCCAGAGATAGCAGGGACAAAATTGGGCACCTTCTCTGTGCCAAGCATCTTATCTGGGCTTCAGATACCACCCCTTCCTGGAGAGAGGTCTGAGGGGCCTGGAGCTCTCGATGAGGTCTGGTGCTCTGCAGGCCGTTTTTGAAACTTGGCTGGGTGGGGGCCAATACACAGGGCCCGGGTATCCGTGTGGAAGGATAACCTGCAAAAGACCCTCCAGGCCCCAACGCAGTCCAGACATGGATGGGACGCAAGGCTGCCTTGGTGGCCCCATGGAAATGTTTCCAAATGAGCACCAGATTCTGAGGGCAGGTCTCTCTGTCCCCGCCCCCACCATTTAGACTGGGGGAAGGATCAGGCAAGGGCTGTGCCAATCTTTGTCTGCAGCTGCCAGGAGCAATCTGCTCAAGCAGTGCCAGCCCAGTTTCCACACTGCCCTAATCAGAGTCGTCGGTCCTTCTGCATTTGAGAAGCTGGGCCCCTGCTCCGCGTCACGGCTCCCTCGCTCTCAAGCCACAACTTGGCCAAGGATGCCGATTGCAACTGCAGCCGCTTCCTCTTCGGGGGAATCTGGTAACTCCGATAGGCCAAAGTTCGCCTGAAGATTGTCTCTCCTGGTGGGATTGTTGCTGAAGAAAGTAGCCTGCTCTGAAAGGCTGGGGGTGGGTCTGAATCCCTCTTCAACTCTCACATGACTTTGTCCAAGTACAAATCTAAATGACAAAGCTGGTTAAGAAAGCTGGTTAAGGGTTACCTACGGCAAGCCAGGAGGCATTGATGTGGACTAACATTTTGGGATGGAAGCTTGTGAGAGAAAAACTTCATATTGCGATGCAGTTGCGCCAGTTTTGAACTAACGGGCTCACTGGCCCTTTAGGAGCCATGATGGGGAGGCGAAGGAGCCTCGGGAGGAATCGGTGCCATGAGGCGAGGGCACCAACACAGCGTTTGCCCCAAGCCTGGCCAGGAAGCCTGTTTTGCAAAGGAAGGAACGACGGCTCACGGCCAGGAGCAACCCGGAGTTCTCTGCCTGCCGCTCGAGTTGGGAGACTCCTTTGGGCTACAGATAAGCTGTGCTGGCAGAGCAGGAGGAGAAGAGGGCTGGCTGGCATATCTGTCCTGCCACAAAGCTCACGGATCCTTTCGGCTGCTGCCACCGCCTGGGTGGCTTCTGGGGGCTCACAGGCCCTGCATCGCTCTGGAGCAGAAATCGAGGCCAGACCATCAGGCTCCTCTCACAGGGGGCACCCCAAAAGAGAGACTCCTGCTGGGTGGCAGAGACGTTCTTGGTGAGGGTGACGAAGGAACAACACTAATGGAGGAGTTGGAGTGGCATCTTTTGAGGGAAAGTGCCTGGTGAATTCAGGCCAAGGTGGTTGCGTCCACCACCCTCTTTGCAGAGGCCCAGAAGCCCGCGGCCAGCTCCGGCTCCAGCAAGCCCTCGAGGCTGCTGCCTTTGTAGAGCAGGCTGCCGGTGGGGCCTCTCTACTCCAGGGCCCATGTTGTTTGGCCCGAGGCAGATGCTCAAACCGTCGCTCACGGGCATCCCCGCCCGCCCCCCGTCGCGCCCCCAGATCCTCACCTCCGGCGGTTCCTTGCCGGCTGTCCGGGAGCCCCGGACATCCTCCGCGTCGCCCTTTCGCGGCTGGCTCCCCACGCAGGCTGGCGCCGCTCTAGCGGTTCGGCCGAGGAGCAGGTGCGCGGGGAGCGGGCGCCGCGTCCTCCAGCTCAGCCGACGCGCCTCGGGGCCGGGACGGCGGGGGAGCAGGCGGAGGGAAAGCGCCCGGCCGGCGGGTCCTCTCTCCGGTCTCCTAGCGGCCCCGAGGCGGAGCGGGATGCTAAGCTGCGCCCGGCTGCGACTGGTACCCAAGCGAGGCCGCGGCGGATTTGCCTCCCCTCCTGCGGCGGGCAGAAGCCCGGAGACGCGCGGGCTGGCGGGGAAGCCTCGGCCCGAAGGCGACGGGGCCGTTTGCTTTTGGTCGATCGGGAAGCCTCCCTGCCCTCCCGCGCCGAGTCCCCGCGGCGCCGCCTCGCTCCGTCCCCCTCTCTTTCCGCAGTGAGAGCACTGCAGTGATGCAGGCGGCGCGGCTCGGCTCGGCTCGGCTCACGTTTCCCTCAATCAGCAGCCGCCGCCGGCCCGATCTCGCGGGCTGCGCTGCCTTAGCGCCCGCCCGCCCGCTCCTGCCAGCCGCGCTGCGGAGAAGCTTCTGCCGGGAGGTCGCGCAGGAAGGTAGAGACTCGCTGGCTTCTGCTCCGCCTTCCTCGGCCGTTGCGAAGTTACCCTTCGAGGCGGCGGCGGCAGTTGCAGCAGCCGCAGCTTCCTTCCGGCTCCCGGGTGGGCCTTCCCTCGCACCCCAGAACGAGAACCCTGCGAGGTAGGTCGCTCTGGAGCCGAAAGGGCAAAGCAGAGGGCAAGTGACCTCCAGCCCGGAGCAGTTGGGCTAGAAAGCCGGTGGAGATGCTGAGGTGCCGAGAGGGGGGGAAGGCGCTCTGCAGCAGGCCCCAGGCAGCTGTTGATGCTTCCAGCTGCTCTTGCTCAGCTGGAGCAGAGGTCAACCCACACCCCTTCTTCAAGCCCCCCCCCCGCCCCAGCCAGCCATCCCAAACTTGCTTAGCCTGCTCTCCCACCCCCACACAGTGGACACAGAGAGGAAGAATGAAAGGAGACGTGGCCCCCTCCTGATCCTGGGCTGGTGAGATCTCCTTTCTGGGACCCCAGGCACCTTCCGTGCTCTTTCCACCATTTCAAATCCACCTTGCAGAGTTTCCATCTTGGCCTCGATAAGAAGAGGCTCACTGACTCCCTTTTAATCCCCACCTTTTCCATGTTTGTAAACTGCTTGGAAAATAACACAAGCAGTAAGGCTATAATAAAAGTGGAAGGGGTTTTTGGCCCAGACTGCCAATAAAAGCTTGGCTGTCCTGAGCAGATTCCTTCTCTGGGGCTGTGCCTTACCAAAAGTCATTGAGGGCAGTGGTGGGCGGGGGGGGGGGGAAATCCTTTTGTTCCCTGTGGGTCTGTACGCCACATGGGTCAGGGGACGCCCATAGAACAAGCAAGAAGTCTCTTTAGTAGAAATGACGGAGGTTATTTTTTCAAAGAAAGAGGAAACAAATCACGATTTATTTATTTATTTTATTTTTTATTTTAATTCCATTTATATCCCGCCCTTCTCCGAAGACTCAGGGCGGCTTACAAGCTTAGCAGTAGCCTTCATTCTATGTATATGCCTGCTTATTAGGGCCATCACACACACCCCCAGCGGCATTATTACAAAGTCAGCTTAATTGCCCCCAACAATCTGGGTCCTCATTTTACCTACCTCGGAAGGATGGAAGGCTGAGTCAACCTTGAGCCTGGTGGGACTCGAACCTGCACTAATTGCAGGCAGCTGGTGTTACTTAAGGAGGCATTAGCCCACTGCTCCACCAAGGCTCTACTTTGGGGATTTGGGGATAACAAAATTCCTTTGTTCTTTGAGACATAAAGTGGGATAATTCATCTAACCTTGGGGGAGCTACAGATGACAGGCCACCTGAAATTGGTCTGCACCTGCATGCACACCTTTGCTCTCTGTGCCCTCCGTAACTTACCTGGGATATCTCCCTTGCCCTGTCCCTTTTCTTCCCAACAGCCTCTTCAGTTTAACCTCAGCCCTATGCTAACCAGGTCCCCTCCTCAGATGATCGTCATCCAGTGTTCTGAACAGTGTTCTAAAATGGCGCACCCACAAACACACACAGCTACCAAATGCTCCCTTGGAGATTGTTTTTGTGTGTTGTTAAGCATTTCTGAATCCTGCTCTGAAACGAAAAGCTTCTGCTTAATGTGGCTCTCAACTGTTGCTTCAGACAATCTAAAAACCTGTGGAATCTCCTTCCTCCAGGGATGGCCTGAGCTGGCTGGCAAAGTGGTTGGTGAAGGAGGCGAGGAAGGAGGAGGAGGACCGTTGGCGCTTGAAATCACCCTGGCTTTGGTTCCCGAGGCAGCAGAGAGTGAGTAGCCCTGTCTTGGGCACAGCGTGGAGGGCATTCCTATCTCTCTGCCCCACCTAGACAGCTTCGGGTGCTGAAGTCCCTGGGAATTTGGCTGGCTCGCCCCCAGTGGAAGAGCACCTGCCCGGAGGGGGCCTGGCTCAGCATCCATTGCCTTTGCCCTCCCTGCTGTGTTTGCGGTTTCCCTCTGCACAAAGCTGCCTTTTTTCTCCAGCCCTTGGCGGCCCCCTGCCCTGCCCCATTGGACATTGAGGAGGGGGGGATGTGGGGGCCGTGGGCTAGAGGGCACTCTCAGAGGCAGGGCTGGCAGACACCATCTTGAAGATGAACCGAGACAGGGCAGCCTGTTTCCGCTGAGGCCCCATCCATAAAGGAGATGCTATTTTTCCCCCCTTCAAGTAGTTCTACGAGCTGTATAGTCTTATCGATGCACTATGTTTTCCTTCAAATCTAACTCATGTGCAAATACGTACAAATTTAATTGAAACTGGTTGGGCAAACCAAGTGGAGGCAGGAAATGATGCCCATTTAACTGGAGGATGCTGCTGCTGAGGACTGCAGAGGGCACCGTCTTTTCAGCCAGGATCTTCCCTGGGCAGGCCAAGCGAGCCGCTAGCATTCTAAGGAAACTTGCTCAGAGTGATGCTTGGACTTGGTATGGTAATAACGATAAAGAAGATAACATTGCTGATCCCAATCATGACTTGGGCTGGAAAATTTGCCAAGTATGACTAAAAGGCAGCACCGGGCAGGACCAGGGTGGAACCCTCACCGCTGGGGGGTTATAACCACAGGGAGGGGCCCAGGAGATGGAAGCGCTGGTTCCGGGACAGGAAATCCTTGGTTTCTCTTCCAGCTGGAGACTCGGTGGGCGGTCACAATGGCCGGCTTTCCTCTGCCCCTGGAGGGGGAAATCAGGCCAGCTAGGCGACTTGGCAAGAGGCAGCTGGGCTGGCCCGGGGCTCCCTGTACTCACGAGGGCAAGGGCCAATGGAAGCTTTCACAAAAGTAGGCAAGACTGTTGTGCTGGACCTGACCAGACCGGTCAAGCTGTCTCTTCACCCTGAGCTGAGCGTCCGAGGCTCTCGTGCTTGCAGGCCACACGAGTCACTTGGGGAACCACAATGAGGAATGGGGAAAGTTGCATTTTCTTTTCATTTTACTTACATATACATAAGCATATACATACCCTCCTTGTTTTTTTAAAAAAATATACCTCACATGTAATAGTTCTTTTAATACGTCATTCAGTAGTAAGATAGGCACCTCATGCAGTTCATCCCTAAGATTAGTTACCTGCTGCCTTTTAGAGAACGTTTCCCCCCCCCCCCAACTCTCAAGCCCTGGGGTGGAGGGAGGGAAGCAGGCCAGGGCTAGGGGAGGGCTGACCCCTAGCGTTGACTCTGGGGAACAGCGCTTGCCCAGCCTCTCCCCTCAATCCAGCCTCAGTCGGAAGAGCCGCCCTGTGTGGGGAGGGGGGGCAGGCGCACGGATGGTGGGGGCAGCAAAGACCAGGACTTGCTGGCCCAGATCTCCGCCCCGAAGCCCTTCCTCTCGGCAAAAGCGCCGGGCGCCCGAAGGGCGGATGGGGGAGGAAGGTCTCCATCAGGCGAGCCAGTTCCAATGCGTAGCGGAACTTCGGAGGGGGCGTCCTGAGCCCCCCGCCCGGTGGGCCCTGGGATCTTTTGCCGCCACCGGAGCCCCGCGATCGGTGGCGAGGCGCGGGCGGAAGGCGGGCGCCGGGTTGGGGAAGGCTGCCGGCAGCCGCCTTTCCCCGGGCGCTTTTCCCAGTGGGCCGGCGGGGGTCCTCGCGTGGAGGGTCGCGTCTCCCCGCCTCGGGTGTCAACGAGGGGGGCGAGGCGGAGATGCTGCCGCGGGGCTCGCCGCGTCGGCCGAACTTTGCTGGGCGGCGCGGAGAAGGTCGACCTGCGGAGGCGGGGGAGGGCCGGGTCCCTCCCCGGCTGGAGGCGGAGCAGACCGTTGGCGGAGAGAGGCCAGCGCAGGCCGGGAGGGCGGCGGATTGAGGGGACGTCTTCCTCCCGACAATCCTGCGAGGTAGGTCGGGCCGCGCTGAAGCCGACTCTCTTCCCCGGGGCAGCGACGGCGAGGCTGCGGTCCGGGTGGGCACCGGGGCGCGGTTGGTGCTGCTCAGAGAAGGCAGGCGGGGAGCAGAGGCGGCCCCGGGAGCTGCTGGCCTGGCAACCTGAGCCAGCCCAGCCCTGCCAACGCCGGACGCTTAGCTTAGTTTGGAGTAGCCTCTGCGTCCCCAGGGCAGCGGCCCCGGCCGTGGGTGGGAAGAAGTTCCACTGGGGGAGCTGCCGTTCCCCCCCACCCCCCGCATGAGAAGCTTGCAAAGGATTTTCCCTATCCAGGCGTGGCGTTCCCAAAGAGAGCTGGAGGCAAATGTCACGGGGGGGGGGGGCTACCCTTCCAGAAGAAAGAGCAGGACCACCAAAACAAAAATTCATCCTGTTGCAAGTTGTTGCCCAAATGCTGGAGAGCCTGCTGACACCCCCCCCCTTCCTCGTTGTTTACTTTCTCAGTGCCCTTGTTGTTTTTTGTGCTACTGCTGCCACAAAGCGGCCAGGTAAAATTGGGAAGACCAGCTCTCTCGGACTGGGCAGCTGTCCAGGTAGCAGGAGGAGGCCCAGGCCACAAGGCAGCTGATGCTTTGGAAAGGGCCCCTTCCTGTAGGCTGCCAGTCTTCTCCTGTCCGTTCTGTGGAAGAAGGGGGGTGGCTGGTTCCTTCCTGACTTCCGCCATAATTTTACCAAAGTTAGTTTCGGCATGATTTTTTTTAACGCCTCCTTTCTTGTTCTGAAACGTGGGGAAATTGCTGACGATAAAATCTCCTTTTTGTCTCCAAGCGTTGGTTCTTTTCTTTGGTGACTGGCAACAGCTGGGCAGGCCAGGAGCCGCCCACGGGGGCTGCTGCAGCCACTGTTCTTCCAGAAGCGTCTGCAGGCAGAGCGGGCATCCATGGACCGGGGGCTCACCATCGAAAACCCCTATGCCAGCGTCACCATTCCGCGGGTGCAACTGAAGGACGACTTCCTGAGATATTACCTGGGGGAGGACTTCAGTCCCAACGTCTTGCCCCCACAGAAAGAGGCAGACCCAGAGTCTCCCCCTCTGGCTTGGAACGGCCAGAAGAGCCAAGGACAGGGGGAGTTGCAGGCCAGGCCCACCAACCCCTATGCCAGCCTCAAGGTGCCCAGGGAAGAAGCTCCGGAGCCCTTCCGCTGGAAGAGCCACGAAGAGGCAGCTCCGGATCCCGGCTGCTGCTGCTGTTGCGGCTGCCGCTGCTCTCCTTGCTGCAGGAAGCGCTGCTGCGTCGTCTCCTAATCGAGGAGCAGTTCAGGCTGGACTTGGCTGCACTCACCTGCGCCCTCCCTCCGCCAAAGCAGGTGTGCCCCAATGCCCAGGAGGCCTAAAGGAGCCGTCAACTTTTCTTTCCCCTTGAAGCGACGTGGGCAGTGGAAGAGGGCGGTCTGAGGCAGGAAGAACAGGGGAAAGGTTGCCCTGGCAAAGAACGATGATGAAGTGTGGAGGACATGGCGCTAACCCTGGAGCTGGGAGCCGGATCTTCTCCCTCTGCGAGGACCACCTGAAGCAGGGCCAGGGCGGCTTCTGTGGTGCCTTCCCTTCCCTTGGGCACCTGGCCTCACCCCCCCCCCCTTTTCTCTGGAGGCAGAATTGGGGGCGGGGGGAATGGGTAGAAGTCAAATGGAGGCAGAGCCGGCACTGCACTCGAGCAGGTGTGTGAGTGTGTGTGGTTGCAAGCGCCCCCTGGGGGGGAGGCCGACCTTGCTTGCTCAGGGTGGGGCCCTTGGCCTTTGCCCTTCAAAGGGAGGGGCGGCGAAGGTGCTCTGTCAATAGCCAGGGTCATAAAACTTGTCCTTGCCCAGTCAGCTTGTCTTCCTGGTGTTCATGGGAGGGGCACCCAGCTTCCCCCCCCACCCGCCTGCTCCTTCTTTGCCCGGTTTTTCTGCATTCTGCAGAGGCCTTTCCATTTTCCTTATCTTTGTCCAAGGCAGCCTGGCTTGGGACCTGCTTTCTGAGCCTCCCAAGGACACACGCTCGGAAGGTCAGCCATGGGCGTTCCTTGGCACAGCCCCAGCAGGGCGAGATTCCTCGTCTCCCTTGCCAACCTTGCCCCGTCACCCTTCCTGCATGTGGCACCCTGCCTCCTTCTCTGCCACGCCCTGGCAGCCCTGCCTGGCCTCCCTTTCCACTTCACTGGCAATGGAGGCATCCGTGCCGAAGCGTCGTGGTTCAGGAACAGGTGCCTGTGGCCCAACTGGAGGGCAGTGTGGTTTGGGGCTGCTTCTCCAGCTGGCTTCCCGAGGCCTGCAAAGCAGAGTCCGGCTCTGGGCCGAAGAGAAGAAACCAGACTCGTGGCTGAGGCTGACTGGACAGCAGGGCACCCTGCGAGCGCAGAATAAAAGAGCCAAAGGAAAAATAAGAGGACTAGCCTTGCTCATCCATTCGGAGTTTATTCCTGACCGGATTTCTCAGTTCCTTCATGCAGCATCTCATGGGAGACGTTCGGAGACGTTTCTGCCTTGGAAATGGCCCATGTTGAACTGTCTCAGCACAGGAAATATTTTATGACATTTTGTATTACGATAATTTTTATTGTCACAAAATGTTTTATAAAATTTGCCAAATTTCAATTCCGCTGGAGATCATGAGTCCTGGATTTTGGACACATTCTGTAAGCCCATTTGAAGTACTTGGTCCAAAACGTTTCGCCCAGTAGGTGGAGATTTACGTGTGGGTGCCAAAGGGGACTCCGGGCTTCCTTCCTTCCTGCTAGTGGCCAGCTAAGGGGAGGGCACACGCTTGGAGCTGGGGGTTTGCTCCCCCCTCCTGCTTCTTCCCCTTCAGGCACGGCTTTCCTTTCCTCACCTGGCAAGGTGGGAATAGAAGCGTTTGCTGCAAAATGCCTGAAACGGCGATGATGCTCCAGTCTCCTGGGCCAGGAGGAGCAGCCTGGCGGAGTCTCTGCGGAGTAGCCTCCCTCCTTGGCTGCCGGGCGAGATGGAGCCAGGAACTGGTCAGCACACAAGCAAGCAGCAGAAGGCAGAAGGCTTTCAGCACCTGAATGTTTCCCCCCCTACTCACCCCACCCCCAGGAGAAGGGCTGACCCTTACCCCTTATCCCCCTCTCCTAAAGCTAAGCCTCCCTCCAGTGAGCCCAGTTAAACGAACTCCCCCTGCCCTCCGTTCTGTGAAGGATGTGGCCGGCCGGGTGGCTGCCCCACTGCTGGCTGTTCAGGAGGAAACCAGGCAAGGGAGGGCTTGCTGTGGGTCTGGCACACTCAACCGTTAGGCCCACAGCAGCGCTTTTCCCTCCCTCGCTCTTCTGCCCCACTTCTCGACTTGCAACAAGGCTGCTTCGTGAAGAGCCTTGGTGGAGCAGTGGGCTGATGCCTCCTTAGGTAACAGCAGCTGCCTGCCATTAGTGCAGGTTCGAGTCCCACCAGGCTCAAGGTTGACTCAGCCTTCCATCCTTCCGAGGTAGGTAAAATGAGGACCCAGATTGTTGGGGGCAATTAAGCTGACTTTGTAATAATGCCGCTTGGGGGGGGCGAAAGCCCTAATAAGCAGGCATATACATAGAACAAAGGCTATTGCTAAGCACATTGGTTTGTGCTTCTTAGATTGTAAGCCGCCCTGAGTCTTCGGAGAAGGGCGGGATATAAATGGGATTAAGAAAAAAAGTGAGCACAACACAGAATGTCTCTTCCCCGTGTGGGCGAGGCTTTACTGGGTTGGGACATGGTTTGTTCTGCCCCCTGATCTCAGTTATTGTAGCCAGAATGCAGGGCAAGACTTTGGGAAGAGCAGCCTCCATCCAGCCCAGCCCTTCCACGGCCCTGACTACTGGGGAGAGAGGGGGGGCAGCGGCCCCATCTGGACTTTCTGACAGCCAAATATCCAGATTTGTCTGTAGGAAGAGGAGAATCTGAAGGATGGCAAAGCATCTCTTAGTTTGGAGTGGTCACGTTCTCTTCCTGCTTCCTTTTATTGTTCAGTCCATTTGGAAATTATGGAGACTTTACGAAAAACAGGTGCCGCACGATGGAACAGTAGTCAAACTCTGAACATTTCAGAAATGTGGAATTGTTATTTAACTTTACCTTTCTTTCACAAAGCAGTTTACAATAAATGCTTAATGCAGCATACCAGGAAAGCTAGTAGATTACCAGTTCAAACAGCAAGGACTAAACTGGGCCTTAAAGCCACCAATAAGAGGCTGAGTGGGATTTAAGAGTCTCCTGCAGAGAAAGGAGTGCCAGGTAGGGAGCTGCTGGTGAGAAGTTCCCTTCTAGACCATTGGCCAAGGTTGGGGTTTCAGGCCGGAGAAAAGGGGTCCCTGAGGCTAATCTGAACCTGCAAGAAGGAGGAGCATCACCCACGCAAAAGGAGCAACTCTATTAGCAGCCCTGCTTTGCACACACACACACACACACACACCCCGTCTCTTGTTGCCAGCAGTGTGGCCCTCAGGCTGTTCTCAGGTTGCCCGAGGGGATTCCCTGAGGCTCACCTGAGCCTTCTCAGCCAGCAGCCCCCTCCCTTTTGGACAGTCTCTCTCTTTCACCTCGGCAGAAGCCCGTGCTGCAGGCTGAGACCTGAGGCTGGGTTGGGAGGAGCTGTGGAGAAGGAGGGACGGGGGGGGGGGGCTGAGGTCCAAGAGGGGTCACAGATGGCTCTGGAGGTGCAGGAATATTTAAGTCCTAGGGGTCCTTTCTCCTGTGGTCAGAATGTGGGCACTCCAGGCGTTTGTGCAGAAGGTGGTTTCATGACTGACATCCAGGGCAGTGCTGGGAGGTGAGTTGGAGGAGGCAGGCAAGGAGGGAGCGTATAATTTCTGTGGCTATTGTCGGCCAGGGCAACAGTAATTCTATCTTGTGGAGTTGGCCCCCTCATGGTAGCTACAGTGCCAGCAACTGTGCCTGAAATGTGAACCTCAGATAACTCAATAGGGTGAGAGGTTGCGGCCAGAAGCTGTCAGCGTCCCTTTCTCTGGAGGAGAGTGAAGATGCAGCAGGAGCAGGAAATGTAAGTTTCTCCCACAGAAACCCGCCTGCTGATTGTGTAGCCCCACAGCCCCATCAGCTTCCACACTTTGGCTTTGGGTAAGCGGAGCCTTTGCAGAGGATCGTGGCCTGTTGACCGACCATTTGCAGAGGTCACCCTTTTTGGGGTGCTGCATTTGGCAAGGTTTTCCATCTAATTTTCTCGCTTTTCACTTGAATTAAGGCTCTTAAGTGACTGGCATGGTCGACTGGTTGTCTCCTGCTTTCAAGGGGTCAGTTTTGCTGGGTAGCTTTGCATGAAAATTGCAGGTGCTGCCGCACATGATTCCCCCAAAGGAATAAACCACCATCTAAAACCTGTAATTCCTTTGCCAGCAACCTGTCTGTCCAGATCGCAATGTGACTGGGAAGTTGTGCACAACCCCCCCATCCCCATTTTTTTTTACTCTAGTTCAGAGCTTCAGAAACCGAATCGGGAGAAAATTTAGGAGTTTCCGACTGATGGGCATTGAAAGGCGGTCCCAGAGCGCTCTGCTTTCTGCAGCAGGCAGATTTGAAAAAGTGGCGACTGAGACCAACTGGGGCTGCCGCCCAAGGTCTGGTCCGCCTGTGGCCCTCAACGACTCTTCTCTTGGGTTCTTCCCTGCAGGACTGCTCTGGCTTCTGGGCTTGAGGACGACGAGGCTGTCAAGCCCGGTCCGGAGGCCGCTGTCCCCAGTCCCAGCAGCCTGAAAGCGGAGTGCATCGTCTGTTACTGCTGCTACGACCTCTCTGCCCACCTCCCTCGCCGCCTCCACTGCGGCCACACGTTTTGCCAGGCCTGCATCCGGCGCCTCAACGTGGTGGCCAGCGAGCAGTGGTGGATCCCGTGTCCCCAATGCCGCCAAAACACCCCCACCCCACGCGGAGGGGTGGCAATGCTTGACTTGGACCTTGCGGCCTTCCTCGCCGTCAAATCCAAGAAGGCGCTTCCCCGGCAGGGAGGCCAGCTGCAGCTGGAGCGGTTCTCCAAGGAGAGGCCGGTCATCACGGAGCAGCCGAATGGCTCCTGCTGGGAAGTTCTGCCGGAGCCCCAGGCCTGCTTTCCCCAGAACAGCTGCTGCCGCTGCGACCCCACGCTCTGCTGTGGAACTGCCGCAGCTTTTCAGAGCTGAATTAGGTTCCTGCCTGCCTGGGGCAGAAAGAGTGGAGAAGCCTTTACTCATTGCTGGACTGCAGATTCCAGGATTTTCTGAAAATGTCTCCATCTTTGCTGCATCTTTCAGGACTTCCCCACTCTGGTGGTTTTCTAGCACAATCTCCTGACCGGCCCAGGGCTGCATGTAAACCTTCCGGTCCCAAATCTTGCGCCAGCTTCTCAGTGCTTGCTTGGGGATAGCAAGCTGGGCATGGCTGCAGATGGTAGAGGGCCGGTCCTATTCCTGGCTTGTGTGCTTAGCAAGGTGTCTTGTTTCTTTCTTAGTTGAGCCTCCTGGGCTTCCTCTGAGAGTTTAGACTTCTGCTTCTGAGAGTGTCCGGAGGATAAATCTGACCTGCAAGGGTCTCTCCGAGCACATCCGGTGACTGGTCTCTGTTTAGTAAATCAGGCTCCTTCCAGAGAAGCACGGGGTCTGGAATGGCTGCCATTTTCACAGAGGAGGGAGGCTTCTGTGTGGAGAGCCCTGCTTAAGCAAGGGGGTTGTACTAGAAGACCTCCAAAGTCCCTCCAACTCTACAGTTCTGTAGTTCAGCTCTTCTCTCTTTCTTATCCTCCCTTGACCCCTTCTCGTCTTTCTGCTGCCCTGGGCATCAGGCACCCTTGGAGCAAACACCCTCAGTCCTTCTCTGTTTTCCATTTTTGAAGAACATGCTTGGGGTGTGACTCTTTTGGAGGCTGAACCTCAGCAGAGTAACACTCTTTGACTCTGTAAGTTTTGTAAAAGGTATATTTTCTTAATATTTTTAAGTTAGTCTCTTCTTCAGAAACTGGAATGTCTTTCTGACAAGAGTTCACTAATGAAAGAATATCATACTGCCATGCTGCTGAAATAGTAATATTACAATATTTTCTGGTATAAATTATATCATTACTAGAAAAAAGTAATGTTAACATTGATGATCTAGGTAAAGGTAAAGGTTCTCCCGCACATGCGTGCTAGTCGTTTCCGACTCTAGGGGCCGGTGCTCATCTCCGTTTCATAGCCGAAGAGCCAGCGTTTGTCCGAGGACGTCTCCGTGGTCATGTGGCTGGCATGACTAGACGCCAAAGGCGCACGGAACGCTGTTACCTTCCCACCATAGTGGTCCCTATTTTTCTACTTGCATTTTTACGTGCTTTCGAACTGCTAGGTGGGCAGAAATTGATGATCTACAGAGGTGCTAATTTCACGAGGGGTCAGTACTGGACAGTAAATTTTTATTTTTCAAATCTGTGATACCCAAATGCTTCTCAGACACTTGGTAAAAACGTTGTTTGTCTGTTTCTCATCTCCATCCCCTTAATTTCACTTGTCGAATTTGGTACAAGTGAAAATGCTGAATTTAGCCCATCTTGGATGTTTGAATGACAGGCAACCAGAGTCATATCTAATCATGCAGGGATCCAAAAAGTTCGGCTGCTTCTGCTTTCCTGATGCACCATTACTTGATCTATCAAGTCATATTTTAGCTTGAGATGCTTTGATTGTTTTTAATTAAAAGTCACAAGTTTGTCGTTCCAAATATGAACCTGCTCATGATTTTTCCATGCCTCGATATTTATTGATTTATTTTTGTTATAAGTGGCTGTCATTATAAAAAAAAAGTAGGCAAATTCTTACTCATGCGTATGCTTAAAAGGCAGCCACGAAGTCTTACAACCTGCATCTGGAGGCGTGGAGGCGGCGCAGAGGGGCAGCCCCACATCAAGGGGAAGCCAGCCTGGGAACCTCTTCAGGAAAGCCTCTCTGGATAGGGCAGCCGGTTTCTGGGTTGCGCCTCCCCTTTGGGGCAGGCCACGGAGGGTCTCTGGGGAGGCTCGGGGAGACCTCAGGGCCTGAGCAGAGCCCTAGGCGTCTGGCCCTGCTGCTCTTGCTCGTGGCCGGGTGAGAAGGTGGAAGCCCAGGTAGGAAGCATTCGGGCGGGCAGGTCTCCTGTTGCTCTGGCCCTCGGAGATCTCTGGACCTGCCAAGCCGGGGAGGTGCAGGTTGCTAGGGAGGCTTTTGGACGCTGCCTCTGGATTTCCAGATTGCTCATTCCTCCCTCCCCCCCAATGGCACTGGCCCCCGTCCTTTCCCTGTTCTCGCTCCAGTTCCTGGATGAGGCCCGGTGAGGCCTAGCGGCAGAGGCCTCACCAGAGAAGCCTGCCTGGAGTTAGCAGGGCCAGTCGAGGCAGGTGTGGCCCAGAGGGTCTCTGCAAGGTCTTGGCCAAGAGAGAGCGGAGAGGTTATGCTCTGGCAGTCTGACCCCCGTGATGCCCAGAGATGCCCTCCCTCAGAAGGTGCCCAGCTCCCGGGCAGGACCCCTCGTCCCCTGCTGCACGGTGGGGTAGGGTGGGGAGTTTCCAGTCCTATTCAAACGTTGGTCCTCCTTTTACTGGCGCGTGTTCCAGTTGATGGACTGTGTTACCGAATATCTGGGCAGCTGTCAAGTGAGGGCCCAGCTTGGCTTGATCAATGGTGGAAATGTATCCATTTGAAGGTGTTCTCACATCCTGGAGGCTGCCGAAGAAAAACGATGGTTTTCTTCTGATTTTAGGACCCATTGAGATGGGTGGAGCAAAATCGCACTGGAAGGTGGCCTGGGGGCCATTGGCATTGCTCTTCATAAGTTCTGGTGAGAGGATAATTCATCTAATCTTCTATCTATGCAAACAGAGATCTCCCTTGCTATCACCCTGGTCAGAAGTGCTGGTCTGATCGGTTATCCCACTCTCCAAGTCCTCATTTTGAAATATTTCCTTTTCATGCCCTCTCGTTTCTTCCACTGCTGGGTCTGCCAAATCTCATTTTATTATTTGGATTTAAAGATTTTGACCTGTGGATTCTAAAAGGCCATGTGAGTCTGGCTGTGTGAATGAGGACAGAGAGAGACACAGAACCTGCTAGAAGATTGCTTGCAGAACCGGTGCCAAGTTGCTGGTAGACCAAAGAACAAAGCTGGCCTGTAGTTAGAACAACAGATCACCTGTGTGCTCCACCGTGCCTGTGATCGGTGGCTGTTCCTGGGAAGGTTGAACCTTGGCCTGATGTGTCTGAAACTGAGTAGTCGTCGTAAGATTGGGTGGAACTAAACACCAACAGACTAAAGTTTAGCCCTTTTCTGTTTAGCAACAAAACTTCTGATCCAAGATGCACCTTTACTGTTTCTCCATGCAGGACAGGGGTGGTGCCCCCCAAAGTGGGTTCCCTACAGAGATGAGTTCTGCTTCTATATCCCGGCTGCTCCTGCTCTCTCCTGGAAGGAGGCCAGAATCTTCTGTCAGGACCAAAAGGCAGATCTAGTGGTTATCAAGGATTACAGCAAGCAAGTAAGAAGTGGTCTTTGCAATCCGCACTGTGTTGGGGAATGAAAAGAGGAGTGGGAGGGGTTTGGCTTGGGTCCTGCTATCCTGAGGACAGCTCTGTTGCAGATAAGGCCACAGCTGCACCAAGGCCTTAGCCTGCCCACTTTCTGTAGAAGTGGAGAAAATGCTGCTGTGGTTTCAGCCTTGCCTTTGAAACTTACCTTGGCACAGACGTTCCTGAGGAACCTTACCGAAGGTGCCAGGGGTCACGCATCATACTTCTGGATTGGGCTGGCACGGCGAGAGGCTCAGCTCACCTGGGTGGATGGCACTCCAATATCACAGAGCTGGTACAGGTGAGGGAGGAAAGAGTTTGGTGTGAGGTGGGCAGGTGGGTGGGTGTCGCGAGAGAAGGGAGTATTCAGCCAATCTACACAAAGCCTGAAGAGGTGGCCTCATCGGCCTCTCCTCTCCCGTCGCCTCCTGACTGGGGAAGACCTTCCCAAGTGGCCTCTGGGTCACGGAACGTCCGTCGATGTTCTTCTTTCATGCAATCCTAATGAAATGTCTTCCAGCTCATGCCTTGGTTTTGGGTTTTTCAATTTCACCAGCCACTGGCTGCAGGGCCACCCCGGGAAGGAGCACTGCGTCCAGCTTGTGGGCATCTACACTGCACAATGGAGAGACTGGGACTGTGAGGCCAGCACCTCATTTATCTGTGAGAAGCCGGTAAAAGGTATGGCAAGAAAAACCGGCTCTTTCTCCCTCCCAACCCCGAACCATGAGGAAGATACGGTGGGAAATGGAATTGAATTAGGGGCACACGCCCCTTGGCAATGCGGAGAAAGGCGTCCTGGGACTCCCCCCCATCAAACCTGACTTAGCCCACCTCTGCTACACACACTAGACAAGTTGCCCTCAGGACATGAAAGCAAAAGGTGCTTCCTGGTGAGTTCCCACATCGTTACTGTTACTTAGTAGTCGAGCGCCTCTGAACGTGGAGGATTCAAGTGCCCTCTCCAGAGGAGGATACCTCCCCCTTGAGAGGAAGCCACTTTCTCGATACTTGAGAATCTCCACAGACGTTTTTGAAACTGGCCTTTCTCTCTCTGGTCCAGATGCCTTTTCCAGCACCAGCAGAAAAGTGCGTTTCCGCTCTCACTGCTATGCCTTCCATTTCCCATCCTTGCGGGAACAGCGGTCATGGAGAGAGGCCCAGTCTTTCTGCCAGAAGCTCGGAGGGGACTTGGCCATTATCCACGATGAAGGGGAGAATGCTTTTCTCTCAAGTAAGAGGTCTGCCGATTCCCCAGGGGCTTCGCTGAGATTCTTAATCAGTTTTCAAAGTTGCACAGGCTGATTGAAAGCGACCCAGTTGGAATGGGGAGGTCTCAGCCGTCGCCTGTCCTTCGGTTCTCTGCTTTTGCTCTTCTGAGAGCATGCTTGATTGATGGAGAAGAAAGGAGGAGAGGCTCAATGCTCTTCAGGTGACTCACTCCTGCTGGTTCTGCCCCCCACCTTTCAGGTGCTTTTCCTGAGGATGGCTGGCACCTGTGGATCGGTCTGCGCCTGGGGGCCCTGTGGAAGTGGAGCGACGCCTCGGCCCCCACCTACCTCCGGTGGCACTCAGGTGCTTTTCTGGGCCCCTGTGTTACGTGGCTGAAATCTGTTACTTGTCCTGACATTTCCTTTTTTTAAAGAGCATTTTGGGTTATAATGAAAATGAAATCATAAATGTCAGAACAAAAAAATCCCCATTACCCTGTTACAGCACATTTCTGTAACATTATTATGCTACTTTAATGAAAATGGTGTGGGAGCTTTACTGTACAGAGGGAGGGTGTTACCACCCATTCACAGATTTTAAAACTTTCCTGTTTAAAGCATTCCCCTTCCTCTCCCATCAGCCCCAACCACAGGGCAGGACCAGTGCGCGGCGCTCAGTCTTCGGCCCCTGGATAGCAGGCAGCATGGGACGTGGAAAGCCAGGCCTTGCCAGGTGCGCCCCACAGCCGAGTACGTAGGTTTCATCTGCCAACTCCAGTACGGTGAGTGCAATAACTTGAGGTGGGGATTGCCAGACAGATCCACACCCAGGCTCCTTTTTCTAATAGTACTCAATCTAAATACCCAAGGAAGTGTGGAAGCCTGTAGAATAACCTCTTACTCTTTATGGCAGACATGTCAAACTCGCGATGTCATGTGACGTGCAACGTATCAGGATGGTTTTGCCATTGTTGGCAATGGGGTGGACGCGGCTTCCGCATGATGCGTCTGGCCCACAGGCCGGGAGTTTGACACCCCTGTTATTGTGGAACACGGTAGTGACTTCCACAGTGGGAAACATGGTTCAGGAATATTCTTGTGTGCCAAGCCCAGAAGACTAGGCCTCTGGTCTGTTGATCTTACTTTTACCTGAAGCTCTAAAAAAGTCAGATCCTTTCACAGGCTGGGAGCCTCACATGCCTTCAAGAGATGATCCAAATACTATTTCAGAACCCAGCTGTAAATTCCCTCCACTGGTTGCTCTTCCTGGATTTCCTTGACGGAGGCCTAATTCATTCTGCTCTTTGCTGGCAGATTCCTGTGGCCCTCCGGAGCCCGTTTGGTTTCTCCTCCCAGGTGGGATGGGTCCTTACGCCACAGCTGATGTCACCTTCTCCTTGTCTGGCCATGCCGCCTTCTCTCTGGCTTTGACCTGCTTCCATCCGAACGGCACCCTGTTCTTGATCATCTTTGAGTACAACGCCACTCATATCCATGGCAGCATCTTGAGTGAACACGGCAGATTTTTGGTGCACAAGAATTACCCTCATGCACCTTTTCCCTCCGGCCTCAACACCTGGAGCTTCATCAGCTACCCAGATGGCTTCGCCTGCTTCTTCAACCACCAGGAGCACTTCCGACTGTCGGGCAGCCAAGAGGCCTTCCTTGCGAACATCAGCTCCTTGCAGATAAGCGGAGCCACCGTAGTCAACGCTTCCCTGGGTAGGTTGGTCCAGCCAGCCTCAAGCAGGCACAGCTGCCTCAGTGGGAGGGGGACGGGACTGGCCTGGCCGGTCCATCCTGACCCCCACTCAGTTGGAGAAGGGTCTGAGCATGGGCTGCTGCTTCTCTGGTGGAGGGAGCCCTTCTGGGAGCGCCAGTCTTGTAGGAGTGCACTGGAACTAAGGAGGCCAGAGGTCCCCCGCGACTCTGGTCAAAGATGGCTGTCTCCAGATCCGAGGGAAAGGCAGAATTCAGAGTTGCCTGGTCGGGGCTCTCCTGAGTGTTTTGAAGGGGCACGGAGCCTCTGTTGCACCCGTGAGGTGCCCTCACCCCTTGGCATCTTCTTCCAGAGTATCCGCTCTCCTCTGACTTGCGCTTCCCTTACGGGAGCAGCCTGCAGCTGGAGGACGCCGTCCACTGCTACCTGGGCAACTTCACCCTTGGCCTGTGGATCCGAAGCTCCTTCCTGGACTCTCCCCGGATGTGTGCCGTCAGCTACTCCTTGAAGTGGCGGCAGCAGGCAGAGTTTGCGCTCTTTCTTCTCTCCCCTTCTGGACTGGAATTCTACGCCAAGGGGTGAGGCGGGCAGGGGGCGCACCATTGGCCCTCCCTCCCTGGGGCCATTAGAAATCCATAGCCCCTTCCTCCGACATCCCTCTCTACCCATTGGCCGTACAGCCTTGCCTGGGAGCCGAGCCTTCTCCCCTGTCCTGCTCTGATTCTTCTTGCAGGGCCCTGCTGTTCAGCAGCAGCCGAGTCCTCCTCTTGGATGGATCCTGGCATCACCTGGCTGTCTCCGTCTCCAACACTCCCGGCGTCGCTCCCTGCCAAGTCTTTGTGGATGGGGAGAGCCGGCAGCCAGACCTGTCTGAGAGCAGCGGCTTCCTGTGGAAAGGGCTTTCCCTGGGAGGAAGGCTGAGCCTAGGGCAGCTGGAAGGGGGCCACGGGGGTGAGTCCTGGCTGAGTCTCTTGGGGATGATTTCCTCCGTGGTGTCTGTGGCAGGTCTGCACTGGTGCCAGGGCTAATGGCCCTTCCCCCCTCTTCTTTTTCTCTGTAAGGCCTGTATCTAAGCGAGAGCAGCATCCTGGCTATAGTTACTGATGTATTTGTACGTGTGCGTGTATTGCATAAGGCCCCCGGGGATCTTGCTAACCAGGCTCACCTTGCAGGGACCAGCTTCTACGTGGGCGATCTGAGTGAGGTGAATCTGTGGGACCGGGCCCTTTCTGAGTTCCCGGTGAAGCAGATGGCAGCCTTGAGAAACAGGTGGAAGTTCCCTGGGAACGTGGTGAGCTGGAGCCAGCTGGTTGCGAAGAAGCCTCCAAGCGTGCAGATCAGCCCTCCCAGTGAGGAGCCAGGTAAAGTGCCAGGGGGGGGGGCAATTCTGAAGGGTTGGATGGACACCAACTATGGCTGCCCTGACGGGGGAGTTTGTTGGGACATCGAGACGGGTTGAGTTGGGGGCGATGCAGCTGCCGGACTGTGGATGCTCCATGTTTGCACCCCCCAGGCGGCCTATTTGTTCACCTCCCTTTGCTGGTGGCTGAATTGCTGCCTCTCTCCCCAGGAGAAACGGGGATCCCTTCCCAACTTCTGCTATCAGCTTCCTTCCTCCTCTTCTGCCTTTGCCTCAAGCCGCTGCCCGAAGCCTAGTCCGGCCCACTGTCCGGCAGGGTCCCTTGGTCTGGGGATGAGCCCCCAGGGTAGTGAAGGCAGCAGGAATCTCTTCCTTACTCAAAAATGCTCCAGCTCTTCCTCTTCTTGACCCCAGAGCCCCCAGAGGACAAGGGTGAAGTTCACTCTGGTGCTTTGGAAATGAACGGTGAGCCAGAGTGTCTTTCTTGCTTCTCCCCCAGCTCCTCCCTTTGTGTGGCTCGGCCTCCTCCGGCTCAGAGAGAAGGCGGCTTGGGTTCTCTGCACAGACCCAGAGCGGCCCATCCTCCACATCCAGCCCCTGCCTGGCCCGTGTGCCGGGCGGGCGCTCTGGGGATTGCAGCTGAACGGTCGACTCCGCAACGTTGCAGACCCTCCTGCCTGTCTTCTGGTCAGTCACGGCTTCTTTGCATTCTTAGCTGGTATTTTGTCTCTTTGTCCCTGGAGACCCCGGGGGAGCCTGAAGACTGTAGTGGTGTGGGGGTCCCTCAGAAAAGCAACCCTTGCTTTATGAGGAGCCAAACGCAAACCAGCTCAAGGTCACGCGAGCCACTCGTGGTCCACTCTGTGCAGGTTACCTCAGGCGGGTCCTCGGTGCTGAGCAGCTGGGACTGCTCTGCTGACCCCCAGAGCAGCTTCCGCCTCTTGCCAGACATGCGCCTGCAGAGTCTGCACTCGGGGCTCTGCGTGTTTCAAGAGGCCGCCAACGCCACCCTGTATCTGGGGAAATGCACTGCTCGGGCCTTGTACTTCCTCCTGGATCAGGGTACGCGCTCCCTTTTTCCCATCGGCAGTTCAGCGTCGCTCGCGACCTCCTCTGTCCTTTCCCTGCCTCGGGCGAGGCTCTGAAACGTCCCCTGGTTTAGAGAGAGGGACGGGATGAATCGGATACGTCTCTTGCCCCCCACCCCAACTCAAGCGCTGCCGGGATCGGGGCTCCTTGTTTGGGAGGCCACTTATCCTGCCCTTCCCTCTGAGGCTGGAGGAAGCCACTTGCGTTCACAGCGCCCCCCCCTGCTCTTTTCTCCCCAGATGTGCACTGCCCCCGTTCTAGGGGCTGGAGAGCTTGGAAGGACAAATGCCTCTTCTTCGTGCTGGATGTGGCCCTGGAGTGGAGCCAGGCGCAGAGGTTCTGCCAGCGATTCCACGGGGGGAGCCTGCTCTCACTGAACAGCCCACAGGATCTGGTGAGCGGTTGAGCTCTGGACCTGGGAGTGGCTGGCAGGGCCGCCTGGAGCAATAAGGCGAAGGGCCCACCTGCTCCGCATCTTTCTGGGAAGCTCCAAGCCCAGCCAGGAGACAAGGGCCCTGCCTCCTCTGGGGCCCGCTCTGCTGCAGACTTGTGGCCAGAGATTTGGGTGGGTGGCGAGGAGCAACGGGCAGTTCTGTGGGTTTGGCCTCCGGATGGCTGGGAATCCCACCAGGCGGAATGGCGCCGTGCCCTGTGTGTGCCTTGCAGATGTGGCTGCAGGGACAGGTCCCAAGGAGCCTCTGGACGGGTTTGCACAGCACGGGCAGAGATCTGTGGAGCTGGCTGGATGGGTCCCAGTTCAACCAAGCCTTGCGGCGGTAAGATGCCTCCCCACCCCCGAGGCTCCCCTCTGAGAAGCTCTCTGCTCTCTGTTGATCTGCTCCACCCGCAAAATGGCCAAGGCTAACTCTGCCCACACCCAGCATGTGGGGATCTTCTCTGACTGGGCCGAACATGTTGTGGAGCTTAACTGAGATTTTTTTTCACATCTTCTCCTCTTTCTCTTTTTCACGCAGCTTTATGTACTCTCTGCAGCCTTCCAGCAAGGCAGTCTGCATGCTTGCTCTGGCCTCTGGCTTCCTGAAGGCCGAGCCATGCCACAGGCCTCACCGTTGGATATGCCAGGCTCCGCGCCGAAGCGGTAAGAGCTGGTGGAAAAGAGTGCAACGCCTTGCCCCTCGTCACACAGTTCTACTGTCTGGCGAGCAACTTTTCCACAGAAATGATACTTAGAGGATCCCAGGAGCCCCTTGTGGCAAGATGAAAGCTGCGGATGGTGGTGTTTTGTGGCTGATGTTGTTAGGGAGTAGAGAAAAAAGGAGGAAGAGGACAGGGGGGCCTAAACATGGCCAGGAAGGAGACGGAGCTACATGGGATAGGAGGCCCACTCCAGCAATGCTCTAAAGGTGGCCTAAACAAAACCTCAGCCGTCTGATCAGCTGCTGCATTGTCTGAATCCCCCTCCCTTTCTTAAGATTTACTGTTTTCATTTACTAAGCAAGCCAGCTGAAGCACCGGCTGACTTTGTCTCTTGACCAAAGGAAAAGCTGGGGAGGGGGGAGGAGAGGGCCGGTGAGAAGGGCAGGAGGGCTGATGCTGGCTCGCCCGCAGGGACTGTCGCCTGGGATCCTTCCAGCTGCAGATGAGGGGGGCTTGCCTTTCACCTGGCTTCTTTGATCTCCAGATTTATACATGACCTTCCCTGGAAAATCCTTTGTGGGTGCCAAGGCTGCAGATCTGAGCTTTCGTTCGCTGCGGGCCGCCCAGCAGCAGTGCAGTGCATTGGGCGAGGGCTGCGAGGTTGTGGTCAGCACCGCGGCAGGCCACCACCTTATGGTGGGGAG
The DNA here is from genome assembly GCF_964194415.1 of Vipera berus. Taxonomy (NCBI): domain Eukaryota; kingdom Metazoa; phylum Chordata; class Lepidosauria; order Squamata; family Viperidae; genus Vipera; species Vipera berus. Next base: position 12,448,606 of record NC_138218.1, read on the forward strand.
ACGCTTTGTCAGCCTGGAGGATCCTGGAGCAGCAGCAGCTGTGCACGTCAGAGCAAGATGCTCCCCCGGCTACTCTGGGCAGGACTGCCAGTCAATGTGCCCTCGATGCGAGCCCAGCTTAAGCTGCAACCCGCTGACAGGCCTCTGCGAGGGCTTCCTCTATTACCGAGAGGCTCCCGGTAGGTGAACTGGGAGGGCTTCCTCTTGAATTGGCCCGTCCAGCCCAGGGCCCCCTCTGGCTCTAGCTTCGGCTCTCCCACAGCTCAGGCTCGAGAGCCTGGCTCTGGCCAAGACGGGCCGTCCTTGCAGCGAGAGCCTCTCCCTCAAGGCCAGGCAAACGGGCGAGGGACCCTGGCCCTGAGCTTGGGGTGTCAAGGGTGGGTCTTCCAGACAGAAAGGACCTGTCCGCCTCAGATTCTTGCCCTGGCTCCCCTCTGGGGTGACGGTGCAGCCCCGTTTCTTGTCCGTCAAGGTGAACCCTCTTCTCACAGCCCTCGTTGCCTCACTGAAGTGCCTCCCGCCTGAGGTTTGGGTATTTGAGCGAGGAAGCTGCTGGTCTTACGAGCGCTACAGTAGTCGGGCTGAAGCCCAGGCCGTGTGCAAGAGGTACCTGGGCAGCACAGTGAGGAAGGTTCCACCCCTGAGCAAGGTGAGGGGCGTGGTGGCCCTTCTTCACGCACGGTGGCGTCTCCCCACCATAAGCGGCCCTGGGAATTGCGATAATGCAGTTGCTCCAGCTAGAGAGTTTTTGCAAGGATGGCTTGGATACCTTTAGAAGCTGAGCTGCCTCGTCGGTCTGGCCCTCCCCTCTCTCTGCCCCCTCAGATCCCAGCTGGCCCCTCTGCAGATGGGAGAGGAGGCTCCCAGCAGCCAGGAGGCTCGCTTTGGGCTTGCCAGCGAGATGAAGGTAACACAAACCGGAAGGAGGAGAAACCTGGGGAAGGAAGAAGGGAGACGGACACAAGTTTTCACCCACAAATACTTTGCTCTACAATCACCAAGAAGTGACATGCTTCCTCTGGGATTTGGCAAGGACAGCACCTGTCCCGATTTTATCTGAGTCTCTTCAGAAAAAGATTTTCAGGAAAACCTGAGCTGAATGCAGACTCAGCGAAGCCACGGAGCCCAGCCTCTGGCTTACTGCGGTGATCAGCCCGATGCCCCAGTGGGAGCCCTCAGCCAAGGCAGGAAACGGTTGGCTGACGATTAGCAAGGCCAAGAGGCAGGAGAGCCTCTGGCGGCTTTCTTCCACATCCTCTCCTCCTTCCTTTAGTTTTGAGCCTCTCACTCACTGCTGTTTCTCACCCAGTTGTTGTTGATGTAAAAAGAGGGGTGGGTGGGGAGGAGACTGGGAGATGTGCCTAGGCTTTGGGCCACTCTGCCAGTGATAAGGCTCAGCCTGTTGCGCAGAGGCCGCGGCCAAAGCTCGGCATTCTGACCTTTCTTCAAGTTGCAGAGGAGGAGTGCTTTCACCGCGTCCACCCTCTTCCCCTGCAGATGCCCGGCTGCCCTCATTCAGGGAGAAGCTGCTCATTTCCCACCAGGATGCTGCTCCTGTGCAGAGGCATGCGTCGTTGCAGGAAGCCGAAGACGCTTGCTACCTGCAGAAGGAACGGTGTACGGGTCTCCTGAGCCTGAAAGGAGCTCATTACACGCTGGCCGGGACGGTGCTGGTCGACAGCCCTGGCTCAGGGGCTCTCCTCTCTGTGAAGGCAGGTCAGTTCCTCTTTGCCTCGGAAGGCAGGGCGAGGGGCTTCTCTCCTTCGACATTTTGGGATTGTCCGGGGCTTTCGGGACTCCTGAACAATGCAGGCCTCTGCTCGGGAGCAGCATCCTGGTGGGAAATTAGCAGCTTCTCCCTGGATCATAGTTCTTCAGAGCCAGTAGCAGGTTGTGGTAACCAGGGTGGCTCTTTGGAAGAAACCCGGGCCTTTCTTCTTTGGAAGGGCAGAGACTGCCTTTCCGATCCTTCCTCTGCTTGCAGCTTGCTCTCCGGGCTTCTGTGGAAAGCGCTGCCAGGGGCGCTGCTCTCCTTGCCTGAGCACGCAGGCCTGGAACCCTCTGACTGGCCGGTGCGATGGCAGCCTGCGCTGTGTGCATCGCTTCAGCCCTTCCTGTCTTCACGGTAAAGCGTGTGGTTTTGTTTTGGGGTTGCATTCGTTGAAAGTTCACAAACACACCCATCCCTTATGTCTCGGGTCTAAATAACTGTTCAGGCAACGTACAGGTAAATTATTCACCCAGTTCATGTTTCTCTTAGGTCTGGTACATTCCAGATGTCCGAGGGGTCCCGGCTGGTGGTTCTGGGGCGGACATTGCTATTACGTGGAGGAGCAAGGCAGCAAGAGCTGGCAAGAGGCCAAGGCTGCCTGTCAGGCCTATGGCGAAAATGTGGGCCTGCTGGTTCTGAACAGTGCCAAGGAGAAGGTCAGGACTTCGGGGTGTCCCTTTAATGGGGGGAGGAAGGCGATGGCCAGGCAAGGCAAAGCCTCCCCAGTAAACAGTGTTAGGAATATACAGTGTAAATACACAAAGATACTTGAAAGCAGGGAAGGCATAAAGGCTCTCTTGATCCTTGAGCGCCAAGCTCGGGCTGGCTTTTCCTCCCCTTCGTGGCAGCCTGAGCTGCAAGCCTTCCGGGGAGGGGGGGAGAGCACAGAGCCCTTCCTCGGCAAGGCCGGCCTTCTTTCCCCGGAGTGAGGGGGTCCCTTTTCCCTCACAGGCCTGGGTGGCAGCCATGGTGCGGAGGGGCAGCTGGACAGGGCTGAGTGATGCAGACGGAGACGGAGTTTGGAGATGGGAAGGGGGCCGTGCGGATAGCCTCTCTCCACCGTGGTGAGTGCCTTTGGGGCTTCTCCCTTGTGCTCTGCTTCTCACTCCAGATCTCTTCCCTGGGCTCGTGGAGGCCCTCACGCTCCTCCCCTCCCCCCCAGGACCTACCACTTCCTGTCAGCTCCAATCCCCGCCCCCCCCCCCCCCCGGAAATGGCGCCTGTCGTTCTGTTGGATCTCCAAGCCAGGCGCAACCCCGCTCGCTTCCCCCATTAGGTTGCCTGGAGTGCCCCTTGTGACCGGAGGCTGTTTGGAGATTCTTCCTGGGGGAGACCCAGATGTGGCCGCCTCTGCCTGCTCCCACCTCAGGCCCTGGGTGTGCGAGGGGCTCTGGGGTAAGTGGCCGGCTGGGCTGTGGTGAGGTCGAGGCAGTCAGGGCCGCCCTACAGCCCAGGCGGAGAGGTCCCGCAGTGACCATGCCTGCATCACAGCCCAGCTCCCCGTCAGCATGCCAGGGCGGGAACTTGGATTGGCTGCACCTCCTTTGGTGAGGAGGAGGAGGAGGAGGGTGAGGACCCATCGGCCAGAGCCGTGGGCCAAAAGACGGGCTTGGCGGGCATCCTCGGCACTGTGGGTGTTTTCTTTACTCCTGCCCCTTTGGCATGGCATCTCTCCTCTCTGGCTCAGCACCGCGGAGTTCCTGTCCAGCAGAGCCCGGCTGGAGCTACTGGAATGGCAGTTGCTACTTCTGGAACTCGTCCTCTGCTGCTGCCTGGCCAGAGGCCCAGGAGGCCTGCCGAAGGTTCAGAAAGACGGAGCTGCTGTACCTGACCTCACTTCAGGAGATGGTACGTTCTAAGCATCCTTCCTGTGCCAAACACTCCGAGGTCTTCTGAGGGGCTTCTGCAGGTGGCTGGCAAGCAGGGACCCTGTCCCTCTCCCTGCGGAAGCACGGCCCTTCGCCCTCTGGCGCTTTGGGAAGAGTTTCCCCTTCTCCTCCCACGGGAGCCAGTCAGAGAGGAGTAGCTACTGGCACGTCAGGTTCCCACCAGGGAGACCTTTGGGCCGGGGGATTCTGGGCAGGGGACGGGGGAAGGGGAAAGCTTCTGCTCCCGGAGGATCTGGAGACCGTGGATCCCTTTTCCTTCCATCCAGGACTGGCTGCGTTCACACTTCCAAGGCACTTTCTGGACAGGCTTGAACGATCAGGAGGAGGAGTCGGTCTTTCGCTGGACAGCCCTGGAGCCCCTCACCAAGCAGGTGGCCCAGTAAGTGGGCTTGGGGTAATTTCTTTCTCCAAAGCGAGCGTCCTGCAGCTAGACCAGAATCCTTGATCTCAGACTGCCTGATGAGAGGGATCCATCAGGTCCTGGCAAGCTACTGCCACATCTGGCCAGCTTGTGCTCCCTCTGTCGAGGGGTGCCGACCCTTGTGACCCTTTTGCTCTCCTTCACGGAACAGGCACTTGCGGGAGGACCTGGGAAACGGAGGGCTGAAGGACTGTGTGTGGTTTGACTCGGCAACCGGACTCCTGAGCGACGCCAGCTGTGGGGAGGAGAGGCCTTTCGTCTGCAAGTGCCCTGAAGGTGAGAGGTGGGAAGCGGAGGCCCTCCTCCTTGCCTTTCCTCCGGCAGGTGGGACAGGTAGCTTGCTCTGCCGGCCTTCTGCTCCCCCTCTTGGCTTTCCTACGTTCACACAGTTTGCTTCTTACGACACAAAGGCTGCCCTGGGTGGGCTGCTCAGTGAAGGCTCCAAAGCGGGCCTTTTCCAGGGTCCTTTTGGCTCGCTCAGCTGCTGTTGCGAAACCTTCCCAAACTTCAGAATGTCTGCTAAGTTCACGTTTATCTTTGCACCATGGTTTCCAAGAACTGTATTTATGTTTTGTGAACAACTTTAGCTGTTTCCTCTTAGTTTTGGAAAGCAAAAGCTATTTTGTTTTAATGGATAGTGAATAATCTTTCAGTTCCACAAGTTGGCTGATCTGATCTCCTCTTGTGTTCCCTTCCTTTCCCGCCCAGCCACAGAGTGGTTTGATCAGTGGACTGGCTACGGTGTGGCAGGAGAGCCGTCGCTGCTCTATCCCTCTGCAGAAACCCTGGAGGGGGCCAAGCGGGAGTGCCTGCTGGAGCGCCCCGTGTGTGTGGCCGTCCTGGAGACAAGGTCCGGCTTCTACCTGCTCAGCAGCAAGGATGAGGCCAGGCCCAAAGCAGACTCGGTGCTCCATGTGTGGACCAGTAAGTGTGTCTGACTGGGCACCGGGCTCCTTCAGAGAGGAACCTCTGTGTGCAGAGGCATACGGTCTCCTCTTCCAGTGGGGAAACGAGGCGTCCCGTTTATGAGCTTCTCTCTCGGGTCATGGGTGAACGTGTTGCCCGAGACCCCGGGCCCCATGGAAGTATCACGATTCACTGTGAGGCTGGCACATGGACGGCTTGCCCCAGGATGCCCCAGCTTTAACTCAGGGGGATTCTTCTTTCCTGGTGTTTAACCAGATTGTGATATTTCCTGATATAAATTGATGTTAACAGCTTCACCGAATGAGTTTGGTACAAAGGCCTAAGAGCTGTTTCAAAAGATGTAGGGACTGACCTTCTTGTCCTTCCTCTGCCATTTTGCAGTTTTCCTCTGTCCCTCAGCTTCAGAAATTTCTGACTGCTTGAGAGTCATCTGAAAAGAAAAATAATGGATCTCATCTCATGTGGGTTCTGCAATTGCCACAGTCGCCCCCGTGTTTTCCAGAAATGGGGCTGGGGTCTTGGTGCACTTGCCCGTCATGCCTGGCTCTGCTTTCTTTCAGTTTGTGCGGAAGGGTTTAGTGGCCTGGCCTGCCACAAACCCTCAGCAGGCGGCGCCCGGCCAGCCTGCGACTGCAGTGGCACGTTTGAGACAACGGCAGAGAAAGGTGAGGGTCAAGGGGGCCATGGAGCTCTTTCAGAGGCCAGCAGAGACCCAGTGAGCTCTCCAGCCTGGGATTCTCTGCCGTCTGCCTGTGTGTCTGGAAATCAGACAGCGATGATGTAAACATTGGTGTTTATTTCACAAAGGACTAGAAGTTCACATATTGAAAGCCCGGCTCTGTGTTTCTTGCATTGTGGTGGGAAGGGGCTTCTCTGAGGAAGCTGAAGTCCTTTTAGGAAAAGGGAATTGGGGTACAGCTTCCACCTTTGGCTCTCAGATGCCACCAGTTGTGCCGTGTTATCTTTGCAGAAGGTCTTTGTGCTTTATTCCATCGAGTAAAAACTATTTCTGTTGACTTGGTGTATCTGGGTCCCACCCAACAATAGGTCCAGAAAGATAGGTAGATCTTGTTTTTTCCAATCAAATTATTTGGAGAAAATAGAAGCTGCCAGCCCCAGATCTCTTTAGCCTGCTTGAATAGGAAGATGGCCGGGAACATGCCCGTCCCTAAGCTGGCCGTGTGGTTCATCTTGCTGCAGTTTGTGGCGTCCCTGTACAGACCTGTGTGGAAGATTGTCAGCGAATGACTCCTTGGACTAACTGCTCCCTTTGCATCCCTGTCTGCACCGGTAGGTTAGCTGAGGAGCATGAGGGAACACCCCACCGTGGCGGGATCCGCTCTGTTCTGAGGAGAAGCATCAGCGCAGCTGGAACATGCTTCACTAATGCTTCTCCTCGGTTGGCTGGGCCCATTGGCACCCGGTCATCTGGCCAGCCAGGCTCAGTGGACTTTTCCTGGGCCAAACTGGGCACTATCTTGCTCGGTGCCTCCCTCTGTTGCTCTCCTGAAACGCCAATCCGGGTCCTTTTCGCCTGCGGCCCCAGGTCAGAGTTTGCTGTCGCGCTAGAATTCCCCCACCCTGTAAAAGTGGGGCAATTAGGCCAGGGTCCTTTGTTTGTTCCCCTTGCAGAGGCCAGCCTGAGCTTTCTGGGGCCTGAAGAGTTTGGTCTCCTCACCATGATCCAGTTCAAAGTGTCCCATTCCCTCAATCTGACGGCAGAGGATGAAAGGGACCGAGCGGTCTCCTCCAAGCTCCTATATGTATCCAGGATGGAAAAGAAAAGAAGGGGCGAATAAAGGCTCTGGACGTGTTTCGGTGGTTCTTCTGTTTTGTGAGACCCTTGCCCAAAAGGTGGGGGTCACTTTGTGGAGCATGAGGCTGTCTCTACAGACACGTAGTTACTACAGGTGGTTTTTAGGTTTGGAGCCCAGGCCCTGGGTGGCGTGTGGGTGGCTGGGGATTCTCTGTGGTCTATCCCAAATAATTCCACTCCTCCTCCCCCCCCCCCCACCGCCCCTGGGATCCCTTTGGAATTTTGTGTTTTCCTTTGTTTTCACTAATAAGGTAGGAGTCTTTTGGGCTGCCTGGCCTCTGAAAAGGGGAGACAGCTGGGCCAGCACTGGGATCCGCTCACCTGCCCACCTGTGAGGGAAGACAGGCTGCCAGGCGCTCCTGCGCTTCTCTCAGGTCCCAACGGGGCTATTTCTGAAAGGGCACCTTGCCAGAGCGCCCTTATCATTAGGCTGCTGGTGGCAGTTTGGGAGAAGTTTCCCAGGGATGGCTGCTTGCTGGCTCGCTGGACCAAACCCAGCATTCCTGCACTCCACCAGCTTTTACCAATGGCTTCCTTGTTAGATGTCACCAACAGCCTCCAGTTGCTTCACCCTGGCTGCTACAGAGAGATTTCCCCTCAGGCCAGCCCCAACGGCTGTTGCTAGTCTCTTCTGAGACTGGCCGATCCTGTGAGCGTGTGATACCTTAGGTGAGGTGTTTTTCTTGAGATCAGCACTGCCTGTTCCACCCTGGCGTGCCTTGCAGATTTTGCATCCCAGAGATGCTCCTTGGCGGGAGACGGAGAAGGGGAAGCCTGCTGGTAAGTAACTTTCCTGGCACGTGTCAAGGCCGTCTGTGTACAGAATGCAGCCAGACTAGGAGGGGCAGGGATCAGGTGATTCCTTGGGCCAGGAGGAAGTTCCCGCTTTGCCCCTTGGCACGGCTGCCTGTCAAAATATTTGCTAAGGAAGTGCAGAAGCCTGACTCAGAATTAACTACACGCTCAAGAAGTTGTGCTAAAAGTTGCTCCGAACAGAGAAAGGTGTGTAAACCTTTGGGAGCAAAAGTTGTCGAGTGAGGAGACCCTCGCCCGTTTCGGAGCCTCCCATTGCTCGAGGCGGTGGAGCTGAGGAACCAATGGGGAGCCTCTCCGAGGACAGGCCCGAGAGACCCTCGGCCTCGGCTTTGCCCTTGCCAGCCATCGATCGTCACTGCTTCTCCGGTGGCCGAAGGCGAAGAGCCCTCGTGGTCCTGACCGTCCTCCTCTTCTTGCCACGCTTTCCTGCTTCCGGCTGTCCAGATGTTTGCAGCTGCTCCTTGGGGAAAGTAAACTGTGTGGACTGTGGGCTGCGTTTTGTACCTCTCCGGTTGCCCACAAATGCCACTGCCCTCTTGCTGGACCACAACCGCATTGCCACCCTCCCGAACGGCACCTTCACAGACCAGAAAGTCTTGCTCCACCTGAGCCTTCGCAGCAACGTCCTGGGCAGCATTCACCGCCTGGCCCTGGTGGGCCTCTGTGAGCTGCAGGACCTGGACCTGAGCGACAACTCCCTCCGCCTCCTGCACCCCGAGACCTTCCTCCCCGTGCCAAGACTGAGGACGCTCAAACTGGGGAACAACCGGCTCCTGAGGCTGGAGCCAGAGCTCCCCGGGGCCCTCCCCCATCTCAGGGCCCTCTTTGTCCACAGCAATGCCTTGGCCTCCCTTCCGGCCGGCTTCTTGGAAAGCCTGCCCTCCCTGTCTTACCTGACCCTTGAAGGCAACCCCTGGACCTGCTCCTGCGGCATCCGCCCCCTCTTCCTGTGGCTGCTGAAGAACAGGGAGAAAGTTCCAGGTAAGCAGCCGGCTGGCACTCCAGGGTAGGGTAGCCGCCTTCGGTGCCTGAGCCCCTCGCTGTTCAGCTGGCACCTCAGAGATGGCAGAGGCAACGTCGCCGTGTCCTGCTGCTCCTTGGCTGAGAGTGGGGCGTTTTCATGCCAGTACGTTTGGGCTGCTGCCCCAGAGGCTGCCCCCAGCCCTTAGTGCTGAAAGAAGCACCACTGCTTGCTTGAGCGGTTCTCCCCTCCCCCTCCCCCCCTCCCCTGGCCACGTGGAAGAACATTTCAAAAGGAACAGCTCTGCTGCTCAGAACCCATTTTAATTCTGAAAAAGCAGAATTGATACCTGTTAGTGTGCCTTTTCGAACAATCGCTATAATTTCAACCAGGCTCAGTACGGTTTGCACGTGTGGTGGAGAAATCCTCTGGGCATTTTGTCCACTAGCGCCATGACTGGCTCTCTGCTGCTCTTTCTTCCAGAGGTGAATTCAGTGACTTGCAAACGCCAAGCGTCCCTCGCCCAGTATCCCATCTCGGCCCTTGGAAATGAATCCTTTGCACGTTGTCAGGCGCCCCGGATGCATCTCCCCGGCTATGCGTTCTTCTTCCTGATCGGCCCATCTACTTTCCTGGCCAGCATTTGTGTCGGCATCCTACTGGGCTCGCTGGCAGTGGCCCGCCTGAAACGGAGGACGACAGGCTCGTGCATTTGACCAAGGGCTCTGGTGAGGGGCTCAGGGACCCCCCTGCAGTAAGCAGGTTTCCCTCCCAAGCAAGCATCCCTCGGCACTCTTTCCCCGTGTCTCTGCCAGCAGAACTGCAGCATAATAGCTCTAGAAATGGTTTCTGTATCAAGTGTTTTGTGCATAAAATCCCGAATCCCCTCTCAGACAGTGGGTGGGTCCTTGACCTGGTCTTGTACATACCTGTCTCTATCCAAGGAGCCAATCCAGGAACCCTGGCGTAAGAGCGGTCCGTATGTGTAAAAGTGGTCAGAGGGAGGAAACGCCCGTGCCTCTTTTCCCATCGCGGTGGGCGTGAGGGTCAGGCAGATGCCGCAGCATCCTTTCCGTGTGACTCGGGGGCAGACTGCATTCGTCTTTTCCGAAAAGAACGGCACCCTCCTCCCAGTCCCTTCTATCCCCTGCTTGCTGCCTTCACAGGTTTTCCTCAAAGAGGGAGATAAGATAAAGCGGAGGCTGCCAATGCAAGGATGTGGCTTCTCTGTTGGCCTCTGTGCCCCTTACTCTCTATACGGTGCTTTGTCTGGCTGGCACAGCCAGGGGTCCCTGTTGTTCCTGATTTAGGGAGTGGCGGCCGAGGACGACGGAGTCTGTGTTTGACTTACTGCCTCTTTGAGGAATGCTTCCCAATGGACAGAGCAGTGCTGGGCTCCTTGTCCTCTACAAGGAAACATCTGGGCACCGAGGTGGGTTCCCCCTCGCCACACCCAGCCCCATGAAAGACGCCACCCGGGATGCGCAGGCCCAGGGGCTTCTCCTTGGAAACGGGAGGGCAAGAGGCGAGCCAGTCCTCGTCTGGGCTGGGGGGGGCGGGTCTAACCTGGAGCAGAGAGGCCGACCCTGCCACGTGAAGCCCAGCTTGCCAAGGGAACCGGAGGACCCTCCGTGCCTCCCCTCCTTGCTGGAGCCTGGCCCAACAGGCACTGACTGCCCCGGAGGGACGGCAGGGCTGCCGGCCTTTGGCTTGCCTACCTCGGACTGGCTTCAGACTGGCAGTCAGAGAACGTCTCCCTGCCTCCCGATAAGCACTTTGGTTGGGCTGGTTGGATGGGGCTATGTGGCAGGTGTTTGTGTTAGTTTTCTGAAGCCAAAAAATGGTGCCCCTTCTCTTATCGGAAACAGCAAAGCTCTAGCTAGGCCACATCTTGGCATCAGCCCTTCCAGCCACGCTACAGGTACTGAAATCCAGTGCCTTCCTGGTGGCCGGAGTCATGTGATCTGGCAGATCCAATCCCATCTCCTGCTTTGTCTCACCATCATTTCTTCAGGTGGGAAAAATTATCGGAGGCCCCTTTCTTGTTTTTCCCCAGAAGCAAGCAAGCAAGCAAGCCAGGCCTTCCTTCCTTCCTTCCTTCCTTCCTTCCTTCCTTCCTTCCTTCCTTCCTTCCTTCCTTCCTTCCTTCCTTCCTTCCTTCCTTCCTTCCTTCCTTCCTTCCGCAGCCCTTCTGTTCCTGCTGGGCCTTCTTGTCCAGCCTCTGCAGGGGACTTCCAGCTCCAACTCAAGATGGCCTCTGATGCTTCCAGCTACTGCAACTTGTCAGGTATTCCCAGCATTTGTTTTTGCCGAACCATCCAAGAATCCAAGAGTGGCCGTGGTTAGGGGGCCCTTTGAAGCTCACTTCTAAAAGCTCCCTAAACAGGGCTGCGTCTGGGGAATCGGGAACCCCTGTACCAGCCAGCCTTTCCAGCCTTTCCCACTGCCTGTAAGGGGCAAAGACATTTCTGGCGAGTCTTTGTGAGGAAGGAAAATATAGGCTGCTGCCTCTTATTTTTCCTCTTTGCTGTGAATTTAAATAAAGAAGGAGTGTCCTTGCAGGTTCATATGCACATACACACAGGCAAGAGTATGTCATTTTAAATTAATTGATTTAAATTCACTATTACCAAAACTCATAGCAGAACTATACATGATAACTCTTAATTACCGAACACCGCTTCTTCAGTGCGGCTCTGGGCTCCTGTCCAAGGTCATATGCTTTATTTCAAAAAGCCTGATTAGAATTACAGTTCCATCTCTACTTACCCAAGAGAAGGTCCCAGTGAATGCAGTGGGCCCTACTTCTGAGTAAGCATGTACAGAATCCGTGTGTGGGTGCACACAGGCCAGCTTCGTAAATTGGGATCTGGGTTGAAGGGTATGGGGGGTGAGGGGAATGATCCAGTAGGAGGAGCAGGCAGTGGTTGCTTGTTGAGGTGCCTCCTCCACATTTGGAGTTTTTGGGACGCATCCCAAATTGGTGCTGCTCTGCTCGCCATCGTGGGGGCCCCCGGGCAGTTGCAACGTGAACTGTGGAGCCTGGGTTTGCTGACTCTCGGAAGCACTGGCAGCGTCAGAGCAACACTCTGGCCTCGCTGGCTCAGAGCTGCCCAACCTCCATGCCGGACCCTCCTGCCTGCAGCCTGCCCTGGGCTCGGAGCTCTGATCTTGAGAGACGGAGGGGAGCAGGTTACAGGTGCTTCTGCTTCTCAACAGAGAGGATACTCTTTGGACAAGTGGGATTATCTTCATCTGGATTGAGATTCCGCACCCACAATTGCAAAAATGAATTTGGGGTTCTAGTTTAACATCCGAAGGGTATTTTTATAGGGTTACCTCAGTCAAATTCACAGCCATCCTAGAAGACAGGCCAGTGTTACGTGGCAGGGAGCTGCCAGTGCCTTGGCCCTCCTGAGTAGGGGAATAAAAATATTGTGAGGCTCAAGGGCCAGAGACGGAAGCTCTGGGAGTAACACAACTCTCAGCTGGAGAGTCAGAAGGCCTGGCTTTCTTGCCAGAAGGCGGTGGCACATGCTGGACCGCAGGATCGTTGGCTGTGAGGAACGCCGTACTGGGGCCAGTGGAGGGAAGAATCAGGACCCTCTCTGTCTAAAAGGCTGGCAGAGCTTGGGCAAGTGCCTGTTTGCCAGAGGAAGCTTGTTAGAACCCTGTGAACACAGGAACAGCTCTAAGGCTCCCCCTGTCCCCTGCCCAGGAGAGGAACAAGGGGGTTAGCGCCAGTGTCCATCCGGGGCAGAGACTGGAAAGCATTTCTGCAGAGGGGGAGCGGAACTGGAGGTTTGGATCAGCAGCCAGCAAAGAGTTGCAGAGAAGCTGGGAACTTCCCATCCTACTGGAGATGTTGCTTTACCAGGTGGGAGCTGTGGAAGGGGTTGGCTAAAACTCCTTTCACAAATGAGATAAAAAAATAGTCAAAAGAGACAGGGGGAGGGGAGATTTCCCCCCCCCCTCCACACACACACACACCTACATCAGATAAAACCTTGGGTGTCCTGAAGGAACACCCGGCACCTTCACGGTGGCAGCCAAAAAAAAGGCCACAGGGCTCTGGGTGGGAGGTGGTAGACCGACAGGCCTTTTTTACACAATGCTATATGTATAAACATAGGGAACCGTGAGAGCCGTGGGGCCTCTGTACGGCCCCCTGATAGATACAGTCTGGGAACAGTGGTGTGAAGTAAGATGGGCGTAAAAGGTCCTGTGCATGCATGTAATGATGACGAGACTCTTCCCCTCGGCAAGAGACCTGGTCCGCTTCGCTGAATGGGCCATCCAGCCTCTCCTTGGTGGGGGTGGGGGGGCGTCTCCCTCAGAACTACCTTCTTTGCGCGTGTCGGAGGAGAAGTAAAAAGAAGCCACACTCTAGAAAGATTGGAGGCGCTCCCAGGCCTCGTCTTCAGTAGTTCATGCCAAGGCCACAAGTGAGATTGGTCACCCTTGGAGAAAGCCGGGATCTACCAGGGCTGGAGGGAAGAAAGCAATGCAGACGCCGTGGGTGGATGTCAAAGGTTTCCCTTTGGTGTCTCCAGAAGGGCCCTCGGAGTCTCCATCGGTCTGTCCCGAGATCTCACACCACGGTGCTGACCGAGGGGTCAGAGAGATTGAGTTGCCCAGTGATGTCTGTGGGGTGATACTGCTGCAAGAGACAAACAGACAGACAGACGGGCCAGATGTTAGGCGGGGCGGGGTTGGCTGCGAGCAGCTGATGCAATTGAGACGCACGTCCTGGTGGGAGATCGCTCAGGGATGATGCACGGGCCGTCTGCCCCTCGCTTTGGGCCACAAGCTGCGTGTGCTGGGTGCCAGTCGAAGGTCCCCTGCACAGGATGCGACCCACGGAGAGAAGCTGCCAGGGCTGGACCCAAAATCTCTCCCCAGAGGCACTGGGAATTGGTGGCACTTTCCTCTCCCTCTTAGTTTTAGCACCCTAGGATGTGGCTTCGGTGGCCAGTGAGTAAAGAATGAGGCAACTCAGCTGGGTTTATGATCAATTGGGAAGATAATTGCTAAGGGAGAGGCCTCTGAAGGGTCTCTGCTGTCCCTGCTGGAGGAGGGAGGGAGGGCCGGAATGGCCTAGGAAAGCCCACTCGGCTTGTTTGCTTTCTCTGAGGAAAACCTTTTGGGGAACAGTAGCAGATCCCCTCAATATATTAGTAGGACATTTATTAGAGAGTTCAAAGCTACTTGCTTGCCCATCGCAATAGTTTGTGGCAATAATAAACTTCAAATTGCCCCAGAGATTTTAAAAAAAGCCACCCTTTTTTTAAAAAAAGCATGATTAGCACATGAATGCGAAGGGAATGCCTAGCGGGAAGCCAGTGGTCTCCTTGGCCACTCCTTGCCTGGCGGCAGAGCTGCAGCCGTTGGTCGCCCCAAGCTGGACCGCTGCTCTTCCCTCCCGGTCCTGCCAGCCAGGACAGCACAGACCTGCATCATCTCTCAGGGATCCCGGCCTGGGACAGGGGGGTGGGGTGGGTGGACGTGTTACATGACAGCCTCTGCGGCCCTCCGGTTCAACCACCTGGAGAGCAACTAATCCCCTCCTGGCACGTTTCAGCCATGACAGCCCTGGAGTTCCACCAACTTCTGGCCAATCAGCATCTCTTCTCTGTAGACGTGGGGACATTTCAGAGAATGCCCGTGCCCCCCCTTCCCCTTCTGCCCCCCCTCCACCTGGCACCCTCCTCCCGGGGTCTCTGGGGCCTGCCCTTCGCCCCTGCCTGGGCCCTCACTCTCCTTGCCCGTTACAGACCCCCGTAATACAGGACGTGGGTACAGGACAAAAGTCAATCAACATTCAGGACAAGAGCCCACCCTGTGCCGAGCAGCTCCTGAAGCCGGGACTCTCTACAGGGCTATCTGCACTGCAGCTCACGGATGCTGGGCGTGGTGACATCGCGGGGCTGTCTGTAGGGAGCAGGCGCATGAATGGCACAGTGTCTATTACAGAGGCATTGGCTGCAGAGTTCCAGAGTTAAAGGCAAAACCCAGCTGTGCAAAGAGCATCGACCCTCACCGTGGTGCCCCACAGAATGCCACCTTGCCCGCCCAACAGACCTGCAGCATTTGCTCTTCGAGAAGCCTGAGCAACCCATCAAGAATGCCCTTTCCCCTCATCGCACGCAGACCTGTCCCTCTTCTTCACTCAAGACTGGAGTCTAAAAGGAAGGATTTTTCACCTGCCTGGCCTTTCACGGTCCCCAACTGCGGCCATCTATCTGCCCACTCAGCTAGCTGGGATGCCTGTTGCTTGTTGCAGAGACTGCTCCCTGGTTGACGTTGATTTTATCCCTAATGAAAGCCCTGAAGGTTCACCTGCCCAGTCTGGCCTCCGGTCCCTAACGTGGCTGGACAGAAGCTTGGGAAACCCTGGCAGAGTTGATGCCCTCAGCGTAATCGCCACTGGGAGGGATCTGCTTTGTGGCCTCTCTTGGTCTTTGCGCTGAAACCGGTCTGAACTAGAGGTGGCCACGAGACCTCATGGCTGGGAAAGCTATGAGCTAATTTTATGGCATTTTCCCCCGGCCCAGAACTGCCACACGGATCGGTGTTGATCCGCTGATCCTGTATTCTAGCAAGATGGAAGAGGGATCCCTGTTGATAAAGATGTTTACAAGCATAAACAATGGCTATCAGCCCTTCCCTCCTTCTCAAGACCATCTCCAGCCCATCCCCTCTGGGAAGCCTAGAACTGGAAATGCCCTTTGACCCCAGGGGACAAATTCCTGCTCTCCAAAGGTGGATCCTCGGATGGCAAAGCTGCTGGCTTCGTGGCTGGCTGGCCGGCCTGCGCTGCCCTGTCCTTGCTGGGACCAATGGATTGTTGGTGGCAGTCTCACCTGGAGGCTGGTGCTGGACACAACTCGGCCTGCCTTAAAAACACTAGGTTGGCCTCCATTTTAAACTGGGGAGGATTGGATGGACTGGAACTGAAGGGAAGGCTTTCACCTGCTTTTATTTCTTTGCTATGAGCAGAACAGGCATGGCCAGCTTTGGCAAGGCAAGGCTCAGGTAGGCGCTGCCCTGCAGATGCCAGGCTCTCTTCCTGCAGAGGCCCTTGGCAAACAAAGCTAGCCCCAGGGGCCTGCCAACATTGCACAACCCTGAGCTCTGAGGAGGGGAGCTGGGGCCCTGGACCCCCACGGGGCCCACTTGCCAGAGGCCAGTGGAGGATCTGCTTGTTGGGGGGTGGGGGAAAGGAAACCTGGTTGGAGAGTGTAAGGGCCAAAAAGCACCCACTGCCAGCCAAGCGCCCTTCAAACAAGGCCAGGAGTGGCTTCCCTTGCCCCTCAGAGACACCCTGGGGCTCGCAGTGCCCCCTGCCCCAGGCCAATGCCCTTTCCTACAGGGCTCCTCATATGCAGTCTGACAGGGAGGTTGCTGGGAGTTGTAGTCTTTCCCCCCCCCCCAGGGTTGCTTGGGGCGGGGCTTCCCCTAAGGCCAAGCTGCTGCTGCTGCGCCCTCCACATTGACAGTAATGCCCTCCCCCCCTGCAGCCTTGGGGGCAGTGAGGGAAGGAAGCCACTGCCTGGCCCCTCCACTCTGCCCCACAGTAGCAGGGCCAAGTGGGGCTCACTTCCCCAGAGAGGCCTGGGCAGAGGAAGGGAGCGCCAGGTTATGCGCCCCGGGGCCACATAACACCCCTCCCAAGAGTGGGTCATGGGGGGGCTGCCTTCGGTCCCCTTGGAGGTTTGATGGATGTTCAGGCACAGCCACCACCCCCTTAAAGAGGGAGGGGCCCTTTTGGTTGGGGCTTGCCTTCCTGGGAGGTGTAACCTTTTGCCCCCTCCCCTGACAAAGCCGCTTCAGCCCTCGTCCTAAAAACCTGGCAGGGGAAGGGGGGCAACCAGGAAAGGGGGTGGCTGTGGGCCATCTCAGTGGAAGGAAGAAGGTTTCGGGGGGGGGTCTTCGCAGCATCCAAAGCCCCCAGGCCTGCTTGAGGGGAAGGCCACTGCTTGGAGCCTGGCCCGGCCTTCCTGATGATGCCAGGCTGGCTCTGGGTCCCCCTCAAGCCAGCCTGATTCCCTGGGCAGGAATGTCCCCTTCGCCAGGGCAGTGGTGCACGGATCTCAAAGGGCGGGGGAAGGCTACCTCGGCCAGCTGCCATTTCGCTTTTTGAGCAAGGAGAGACAGGGAGATGGTGAGAAGATGCTGCCCATAGGGAAGCACCCCAGGCAGGGGCCGTGCCAGTTTCAGGTGGAGGACAGGGACCTGCTTGCAGAGGTTTTAGCGGGGTGATGGCGGTGAGTGGTTAGGGCAAGGGCAGACTGGCCTGTGAGTTGGAAGACGTGCAGGCCTCCCCCAAACTTTGGGTGAGGCAGTGTTTTCCTGGCTCCAGTTTTGACAGGAATTAATGTGCTGCCCATTTTCTCTCCCAGGAAACGTTCAGCCGGCACCACCTTTCCTGATCTGCTGTTGCAGCTGCAGGCTACCCGATGGGTGACTCGGAGCCCGTTTGCCCAAGTCAGCTGCTTCTGCTGGAGAAGCCCCAGGCAATTTGGTGAGTTTGGCCTCTGGGCATTGAGAACTTGATGCCGAAGGGTGCCCAGAAAGCCTTCCGCAGGGGTGAGCTGAGTGGAATTTTAACCACAGATTGGGAGGAAAATCCAGTCTCAGTCTAAGGTGCTAATCAGAAGGGGGCTGTGTGCAGTGGGGAAACCACCCTGTTGAACTACGGCCGTCTTCCCCTTTCGGTCCCCCTAGGACTGCCTGTAAGAGGGCAGTGGATGTCTTGTGGACCAACACAAGGCTCAGCCAAGTTGGTCAATTCCTGAAAGAGCTGCAGGAACAGTGACTGGGCAGCTCAGCTTCCAGGCTGGCTTTGGTTTGGGGAGAAAAAGGCTCCTTGCCCGGAGCACCATTTTGGCCGATTCCCTGGGACGTACCTATCCGTCCACTGTGAGGGGGAAATGGCCCGGAGACCTTCTGCTTCCGACTCTGCCCCAGAGTGCTGAAGGCTGCCCCAAGGGCTTTGCGGATCCTGTGGAAGGAGGCCGTTTAAAGCAACCCGGGACTGCTCTGAGGGGCAGGGTTGGAGCTGAAACTCTCCCTAAGGCAAAGCAGGGCCAGCATCCTGGCCCGCTTGTCCTGGGGGAGCACCGACAGTACCCTAGCCTTACCTACCCACGAAGCAAAGAGTCTTCTTCAGAGCTTTACTGCAGGGTGCATTTGGCAGAGGTGGTTTGGGGATCTGAATGTCCTTCGCGAGTTTTCCTCTCTTTCTGTCAGTTCAGGTTTTTGTGTTCCACAGCCAAACCCAGCCCTGAACCTGCCAGTCTACAGAAAGCAGGAAAAGCATTCTTGCTTTTCCCGCCTTACCCTTGGGGGGAGGGGCGCCTTCCTGGTAGCTTCCTGCAGTTCAGAAACAATCTTATGAGCCGTAACCTCCCTTAAAAGGAAATTTTAAATAAAAATAAATATTTAAAAGTTTTACTTAAGCTCACTGCAAGAAACAGTTTTGTGAGCCAATTCCTTGTGTTGTGCTGCAGAGCAGAAAAGAGAAATTCCATTTCCTCCTTCCCAAACATTTAAACATGCAGTACGTGGGATCCAATCCAGGTCATGCAGATGGGAGATGCCCTCTCTTGTCCCATTTGTACATGCAACCTTGTGCCTCTACCTCACTGGGCGGGGGGGAATGTTGAAAAGCAAAAAGCTTAGAGCAAGCATTCCCGTGGGTCTCTCCTTTGGCAGGATATTTGGCTTTAAAACAGAGGAACAGTTTTCCTAAGTGAGCTGGATTGCTAGGGTTTGGGGGAGATACACACCAACACACAGCAACAACTTTTGCTTTCTAGAGCTCTACCACTCCAAAGAATTACTTGATTGCCAGCCTGCACAACTCAGTCCAGAGTGTTGCAAGCAGAAACTATTGTTGCCACTTAATTTACACCAAAAATAAAGTGAAACAAAATTTAAAAATGTCCTCTTTCTTTTGAAAAACACAAACAGAAGTTACAAGTAAAGAATATGATGAACATATGGCTCAGCATGAGGTGAGACATTGCCCAGATTGGTAGAATCTATGGGGGGGGGGCTGTGAGTGCAGGAGGGGTCGGTAACCGCTTTTAAGCATATAGGGACAAACAGGTACAGGAACACTCAGAAAAAGGGGTGGGGGTGGGGGTAAGCTGATTTTTGTTGGTATCAGTAAAGTGAGCAAAACTTAAGCCACAATTCTAAACAGAATGAAAGAAAAGAATCCAAAATAAATAAATAAATAAGTAAATTAGAACAAGAAACTCATTGCAGTTATCTCCAAACTCTTTACAGAAGACTACAAAGCATTCAGAACCTCCTTCGCCCTCTTCGGCTTTGAAACTTGCCAAGGGACAAGGGACTGACTGACTGACTGACTGACTGACTGACTGACTGACTGACTGACTGACTGACTGACCGACCGACCAACTGACTCTTGACGGACATGAGGCTACGGTAGGTCACACGGGCAGCTTCGGGATGGGTGTGTGGCAGTTGATGGGATGGTAGAAGAAGAAAGAGAGAGAGAGAGAGTGAGAGAAAAGAGAGAGGGACAGTTGTTTTTCTTCCTCTTACCGTGTCTTTGGATGACCTACGTCTCTTGAAGCTGGAGGCCAGGGTAGAGGTGATGGACCTAAAAGTGGCTTTCTTTTTAGGGTCTGGTTCTGCTCTACCATTTTTTCTATCCTAAAATGAATATGTATATAAGCGATTAGATCTCCATTGGGCAGTTTGGATCTCTACACCTAGATGAACACAGCCCCACGTCACGATCCTGGATATGTCTCTTGTCTGTCTTCTATGGCCAAGACAATGCCTCTCAGTTCCAGACATACACATGGCCCTGACTCTTGGCTCGGGAGTTACGCGAGGGCCGATCAGTCAGAAGGTCTCCTTTGGAACTAAGCTGAGATGTGGTGGGAAGGATCCCCTTAAGAAGGGCACAGCGGGCAGAGTCAGCAGCTGGATTTTTGCTGAATTTTATACCTTCCAGAGGCCTTGGCTGCTCCACTGGCCTCCCCATGAGAAACAAGGACATGGCATCCTGGGTCCCTAGGGGAACATCTCACTCCCTGCCCCTTCCTTCCTTCCTTCCTTCCTTCCTTCCTTCCTTCCTTCCTTCCTTCCTTCCTGGTCTAACTAGAGAGAGAGAGAGGTGAGACACTTTCACCTACCACTAAATAAAAATGCTCGGGGCCTTTTCTGAAGGTGAATCCTACGGCCACAAGAGAGAGAGAGGACTGCATTGGAAGAGAAGGTCATTGTATGTTAAAAAAAAGGTATTCCAAAAACTTCAGTGATGCTTGGCGTAAAACTTGAACTGTTTTTCAACATAAAATAAAATTTAAAAAATAAAAGAACAAAAATCTCTTGAAATTACAACTTAAGCAAGGAAAAGAAAGGGAATAAGCAAAGCATTGCAATTCTGGATGATGTTTAAGGATGCCAGGAACTCAAAGAAACAGAATGAAGAGGGGAAAAAAAAGACAGCTGTTGGGTGGTAGGGAGTCAAACCTGGTCAGCCCCGTGGGGAACTTGCTTTTCTTGTGGGGCAGGGTGAGTGGGGCAGCCCAGCCGATCCGAATTCTTCCCATACTTTTTCTCTTTCACCCCTTTGGGAGAGGAAAAGGCGAAACCAGGTGTGGTTCTACCAGCCCGCGGTGGGGTGACCAAAAATGTATCCCGCTGATGCGTGGAGCATGCACGGGGGATACATTTCCTCCTCCTTTCCAGGGATCCTCCGTGACTCCGACGCGCATGCACAGGAAAAGAAAAGCTAGCAAGAGGAGGGGAGGGGAGGGGAGGGGTTTCATTTTGGGTTTTCTTTTCTTTTCTTTTTTTTTTCCTTCCCATGGCATTGCCAAAAATGGCCATGGCAAAACTCTCATTTCCCCAGGTAGCAAAATAAAACCAAACAAAAAAAGTTATAGATATATTTGCTTTTTGTATTTTTTTTCTTGAAGAAAGAAATCTTTCCACTTGCCTACCTTCTAGCAATGTACCAGATACTAGTGGTCTGAGGAATCCTCCTGTGAAAAAGTCTTACATTGTCAAACGGATCTCTTAGCATCATCGTTCTCTGTTTATTTATCACCCTGGGGTGGCATGCTTGAGTGACCGCCCCACAGATTCTTTCCCCCCCCCCCACCGCCAAGACCCAGGCCAGGACTTTTTCTAGAAAGTTGGCAAGTGAAAAATGGCAGTGACCAAAGTGCTCTTGTTCTGGATTAACCCCTTCGGCAGGGCTGGAAAGGGGAGGAGGTGAGGCCTGACTCTTCCAGGGTCGTATGGCTGGGCACGTCTCCTTGGAAATGGGCCAGCCAGACTCCCCTCTCTTTTCCTTCTCTGTACAACGGGCTTCTTTGGGCTGCCTTGCAAAGAAGAGGATATTACTCTGAAACCGCTTCCCTTGTGCTTCTCTGTAGAATGAGGGGGTGGCCTGTGGGCACACCGTTTTTGAGGAACGGTGCAGAAGCCAGCGGCTGGGTGCCCTAGTCTGTGGTACTGAAGGTGGCTGCTGGTGTCCCCACCCAGTAGCAGGTATTCTGATTGGATGGCCAGAACCCGGTTGGTTTTACAGATAGGGTTGGCATGAAGAGGCTTGCAAGGGGGCTCTGGCAGATTCTGGCTTAAGTCCTGTACAGACCTTGGGGAAATGACCAGTGACGTGAGCCACTGATCGGATCCAGTTTGCTAGAACGTGAAAGGATAGGCAAGACGTGAGTGTGCAGGTCTGTGTTTGTTTGAAAGATTGCCTCTGGGGCCTGAATGGGGGACCAGGAGAGATTTCCATCTCTTCTGCTCGCCTCTCCGGACAACAGGGGATGCCAGACTAGGGCCACTGGTTGTGTGAATATCTTTAGCCATGCAATTGGAGGCAGTGCACAGCAAGGCTGGATCATCTAAGTCCTCCTTCCTGGAAGTGCTCCCGATCGCAGCCTTACGGTGCCACC
This sequence comes from Vipera berus, assembly GCF_964194415.1. NCBI lineage: Eukaryota > Metazoa > Chordata > Lepidosauria > Squamata > Viperidae > Vipera > Vipera berus. The sequence continues at coordinate 12,470,163 of NC_138218.1, forward strand.
GTCTTTCCCAGCATTGGAGCCCTGAACGGGTGGAACAGAAACGGGGGGGGGAGGAGGGGGGAAGGGCCCTGCCGGCAAGCGCAGCAGTTGGGCCACAGCCAGGGAAGAGCAGGCTGGCTGAGGGGCCCTGGCCTGTCCGATCTCTGGATGCGCAGAGTGCCCCATTGGCCTCTCCAGAAAGCAGGAGACGGTTTTGGGACGTGTGTAACCCTCCCCCCTCCTCCCCATGGAGTTGCTGCTGCTGTCAGTGGCAGGCGGGAAGGGAGGCCCCGAGGCATCCCACGTAGCACGGTAGTCACTGATTGGGTGAAGTAATGGGAAACAAAAAAACCGCACCTGTTTTGGAGGTGTTGCTCTAAAAACGGTCTGTCCTACCTGCAGGTTTTTCCGCCAGACATTAACTGCCGCGAACGCCAGTTGCATCTGTTTCCTCCGGGCGTCTTTATGCCTTTTGTATGCTATTTCTATGAATATTAAAAATATCCCGGCCACAATACCTCCAGCCACCAGCATGAATACACCTGAAAGAAGCAGGAAGGTTAACCCAAAGGAGACACCTGGGCAGTGCCTCCTCCGGCCCCCTTTCATCAAGCCTTCTCCCTCTCGGGCGTCCGCTCGGTGGGGGGCTTCCCCACGAGGAGGTCTGATCTAGCCCAGGCTTCCAGATCCACGGTCCCAGCCCAGGACTCCCGGCGTTGCCTCGGGCTGGGCTGCTGCTCTGAGTGGCAGGAGGAGCATCCCTGGCGACGCTTCCCGGGTAGAAAGGGGGTTCGGCTTCCGGAGGTTTTCTTTCCTCCTCATCGGGATGGAGGCAAACTCAATAAACGGTTTGCTCCGTTGTGAGCGGCATTAAAGCAGAGCCGCATTTTATCATGTAGTTCCGTGGCTCAGCTAGGGACATTATAGCCCCCTCTTGACTCCAGCTGCCATGAGCTGCCATGAGCTGCAGATGGTTTCAGCCAGGCAATCTTGGTCGCTGAGCATTCTCCCACCGTGGCCGTGGCCCCAGCCAGGCTGAACCCTCCATACCGCTTTTCCACGTGGCCGGCGGCCCGGCCAGCCTGCTCTCCCAGTCTGGCGCTTGGATCTAAAGGGTAACTGGAGGGCAGCGTGGGCTCGCCTCCCTTTCCCCAGGAAGATGGCACCGAAAGACCAAGCTTGGGCCAGTTCCACGATTGGGTCTTCGGCTGCACCACAGGGGCTCTGCCCCACTACCCCCGTGTACATGTAACCCTGCCAGTTAAAAACCTTGTGGCTATAGTCACACATTTGTTAATGCTGCTCAGCTTTTGAATTGATAGGACTTCAATTGTGCAAATCCAGTTCAGTTGGTTAGTTAGTTTGTTTTTCAGAGTACTATGCTGATGCGGGAAAAGGTTAGTTCACTACCGCCAGAGTCAGTATCTTGTGTGCTAACAGCTTACACGTTACTAAAGTCGAACACACATTGAATTGGAAGTAATTAAGAAGACCTTTTTGAAAAGTTTGGGGAAATGTAAAGAAAAAACAGGGGGTTGTGAAGCAGGTAGGAAGCAACCAAGTTACCTGCCATGTTTTCGAAGGTGAGTGTTGCCGGAGCATTGCTGCGGGAATCGCACTCCTGATACCTCACCCAAGTCTTGTCAAGTTCTTCCATAAAGCCATTCTCGTGGAGGCTGGAAGCAGAAGGGGGGGGGATGATTTGCTTTCCAATGGGCAGAGAATTACACTGCCCCCCCCGTACTCTTTCCTCTTTCCTCCCAGTAAGGATTTCTCCTCGCCCCACCCCCAGGGTTGCTGAAAACTCTCCCGTGTTCCTTGCATGAGGATGGATGGACTTATCCAGCCACAGGCCACGTAGTCAACAGAAGTGGGCTGGACTGAGGCAAGGGCAGAGGGTAGCAGTGAGCGAAGCAAGGAAATACTCTCTGCTGCCATTTAGATACCGCTTGGATGTTTAAACCGGTCTGAGTGAGAACACTTAGTGAGTAGCCCGGAATGGCGGGCGACACAGGAATTTGTCAATTACTGAACTCTAGGAAGTCTAGTTTTTTGAGGGGCATGTTGCCTTTCTATTGTCTTTCCCACAAGGCTCAAAGAAGCATGCTGGCCTTTGATCCTACCCACCCACTTCCCAAAGCCCTCCACTCTCCCCCATGCCCCCCTCCCCCTAGAGGATACAGACTTGAGGATGGCCAGAGAGACGTTCTGCTTCCAGGGACTGTCTTTGCGCATCCCGATACCGAAGCCAGAACGGAAGAAAAGCTCCCCTGTAGTCACCAGGTCACACTTCTGTGAGGCTTCGAATTCTAGTACAGCCGAGTCCCAGATGAACGCGTGGAGCTTGCTGTGGTGGAGACGGAAGAAGAGCCGTAAAGTAAACATGGAAGAGATTGAAACAAGGCATCACGAAAAACTGGGCTGCCTCACAGAGAAACTCGGCCAGTCGCCCTCCGTGTCCACTGATCAGAAGAGGGAACCGCCTGCCGCCTCGTTTCTATGGGGGGAACCTACTGCAGCCTGCTGCCTCTGCTGTGTGGTCAAATCGTCCCAAAGTGGCGGTGGGCTTAAACCGGCTGCAGACAGACACCTGTGCCTGGCCTGGTTCCTTGAGTCGGGGGCGGGGGGGACTGGGCGAGCTTCCCTTCCCAATCCAGCGGAGCTCTTCTCCTACTCTAAAGGCAGCTGGACTGGCCCTGTTGGAAGAGCCAGAGTGCTCTGAGCATTATAAACGCAGCTGATCCAGGAAAAAGTGCTGAGAGAAGAAGCCATGAGAGAGACAGGAGCGCTCTGCAGGCAAACGCTTACTTGTCTCGAACAGCCTGGATGGCTTCGGCAGCGCTTTCGTAATTGTGTTTCTCCATGTGCCGGTACATGGTGCTGAGCTCCACCTGCCTCCGGAAGTAAATGTCTACCGAGCTCTGCTTCACTGTGGCGTAGATGAACTTGTCCGAAGGGTTTCGCAACTGGAAAACAAGAACAAGAAGATTCTGTCCTCCTGGCTCCCCCCCCCTCCATCAGATCCGAACCAGGGCTACATTGGATGAGCAGAGCGGTGGAGACTTCCTTCCTGACCACTCCTGCTTTGTGTTTCTCTTGTAGTGATCCTTAGAGCCACACTTTCCTCTCTTTCTGGAACCTCTTTTCGGTCATATGCACAGAAGTGTTTGAGTGCGATCTCCTGAGTCACAGGCCGCCTGCTGAGCTGGGTGCCTGTTTGGAGGTGATTACCCGAGGGTCGTTGATGCCAGTGATTCGTTCCTCCGGTCTGTCTAAAACCAGGAAAGCAGCCAGGTTGGCAGTGTAGGAAGCGACGATAATCATGGCGAAACCAGCCCAGACCATGCCAAGGATCCGAGCTGAGAAACTTCTTGGGGCACCTGACAGAGTAAAGAGAGCAGAAAAAAAGACTCTGTTGGAGGGTGAGGGACAGAAAGCTTTTCCTGTGGTTGACGTGGAACTTAATGACCCCAAAGACTCAAAATCACGGGAGGCATTCCCAGGGAGAGCCTTCTGCTGATGCCTTGTCTTTCCCCTCTGAAGGTCTGAATGTCTTCTGCCCTCTGAGGGCACAAAGCAGCGGTCTCAATGATCTTCCTTCCCAGCGTGTCCGAGACTCACCTTCTCCAATGCCTGAATTCAGAAGGACCCCCCAGGAAAACCACATGGCCGATGAAAGGGTCAGGGCGTCCTCTTCCTCTTCTTCACTGTTCACTTTAAATCGGCCAAAGGGACTGCAAAAGAGCAAGCCACACCGCCTGGCTGAGTTCTGCCCAATCTCTAGCAAGTTCCACTATCGGCACAGAAGTGCCTGTCCATTCACCAGTGGGTTCTGGTTCATTTTACTGCCTGAAAGTCTGTGGACTACCAAATAGAAATGGGTATTTAGACCTTCCGACTGGGAAGATAACTCAAAGGGTTGGAGCAGAATATAAACCAGGATTTCCCTGCCCCTCCCTCCAATTGGATGGGGTGTAAATCATGCAAAGGAAGCATATCCTGAGATCGTTAAATGACTGCTCAGTGGATTGATTGTGATGGCTTTGGGATTTTCCATTTTGAGCAACATATTGTCAATTTTCTGGATCCCAGTATCTCCATTTGTAGAGACTTTACATGGCCCCCCGTATCTCCCTCCCTGTTTTGAGTATTCGGGTACCTGAAACGGTCCAGCAGGTATAACATCACGGCCACCACGTGCACCGACAGCCCCACCAGGAGCCACAGAGTGCTCTGGAACGGCTGCATGAATGAATCCAGGGTGCTGCGGGGAATTTCCTGTAACACAGAAGGAAATCACAGGTGGAAAAAGCCTGGAAGGAGAATCCGGAGATCAACTTAAAATGGTGTGGATCAGACCAACGCGGCTGAAACTGGTTTCCCATCACTGCCACTCCAGTGCTGCTGGGAAATCCGCAAGGAGGGCAGGAAAGTGAAAACCCTAACCCTGCCACTCAGGGACTGGCTGCCCCCAGACATGGAGGCTCCATTTCAAGAGGCATGTTTATCATAATCGGCTGGAAAGAAAAAGGACCGTCCTTGCCCTGTCAGGGAGGTTTCTGCTGAATTCCATTTCTGCATCTCCCCTTCACTTATTGTTAGGATTACAATTAACTTTGGCTGGGTGACATTGGACAAGGATTGGGCAGCCGGCGGTTGACCCTTGACCCAGGCCGCTTTGCTCAGGGCTCCGTCTTTCCATCCTAACTCAGGGCCTGGGATTCGCTCCCACTTCTCTTCATAGTCCTGGCTACCATTTTGCCCTACCGATGTTCGTGCATTACCTTCTTGACGAGGATGGTCAGTCCTTGATACTTAAAAGGCTTGGAAAACTCAATGTACTGAGCGCGCTCGTTGTTAATGGTTAATGGTGCCACGATCATGTCAGCCTGACCACTCAGCAGCTCCCCCATCATCCCGTTCCACTCCTTCTTGTTGCTGTTGTTCACCTGCAAGGAGAGCCCCGTTGCACAGGTCTGTCCAAAAAGAGCCTTTTCAGCTCTTCGGTGAATGCCTCAGCTCCTCCCTGTGAGGTGAGTCTGGCCACGAACTGTTTAGGGACTCTGAGCAGAGGAGGGAATGCAGGTGCATGGTAAGCCTTAAGAGCATTTGATCTGCGGAGTCCTGGCTGCTCTCTGAGCTCGGTCAGTTTCTTGCAGATGTCCTGACTTGAGAGTACAGCAGTGAAGCGTCTGCAACCAAACCTCCCGGGACTCCACAGACCAACACAGATCAGTGCTACAGATATTCTCCTCTGCTGGATAGATATTCTCTGATCTGGTAGAAATATTGGGATCCCTTGGCCTTCGTTTAGTCAGTGGAGAACGGATGCAGCTGACACCCCCCTCCCCCATTCCTTTTCTGAACTTTAGATCAGTTGCTCAAGCCGCCGGCTGCAAGTAAAGTGGGATTTCAAGTCAAGACGCTCAACTGCCTTTCTTCGGAGAATGCCTGCTGCATCACCTTCTCCAAACCAGGTAGGCTGATATCTGCATGCCAGTAATTCCTTGGTAGTTCACCTAGCTGCCACCACCACATCCTGTTTGGAATCTACAAGGCTCTGCGGCACCTCACCTCCGTGCAAGCTGCTTGACATAAACCCCTGCCTGCTCGCAGCACAGGCTCCCTTGCCTTGCTTTAGCTTCTTTATCCACTTGTTCTGGATCTGGCCCTTCTTTGGGCTTAAACCACGTCATTTATCCTTGACCCTCTCTATACACTGAAACTAGTCCTGTAGCAGCTGTTTCTGAACATGGTTGAATGCTGACAGGGTGCAACGTCCAGATGTTGATGCAGGGTGGTTGGCCATGATGGGAACAGACTTACACCACCCCCTTTTTTAATGGAAAAAAATAAGCAAGAGTGATAGATTCAGAGCAAACTGAGAACTATTGCCCACTTCGAGTGTTTTGGCTCAGTTTCACTTACATCAGACTAAGAGAAAGGCAGTATTCTTACCCGTTCTTGTGTGCCAAATTTACCGTCACCCACTAGATGTACTTCGTAGGTAAAATTCATGGTCTTTGCAAGCTTGATGAGTAAGTCGATGCAGAAGCCATAGCAACATAACATTACACTGGGGCGTCCTGTGTTGCAGTGAGGAAAGAAAGAAACAAGGCAAACCCTTCAGAGTCTGAAGATCCAGCTCTGGGTTCAGCTACTTCCGAGTTCCCTTTGTGATGCAGCTAAGAAAAAGTGGGGAATAAAGGCAGGCAAATGTTGCAGAACTGGGCTCCTGGGAGGCTATTTGACAGCCATGTAAATACTTTGCGTGTTGGTTTAAAGCACTACAATTACCCTACTTTTAGTTCCAAAGATAAATGAAATACTATCAAAAATTAGTGAAAGCAAATGAAGAAAATATTTTGGGGCATCCCTGACTATTTCTGGCGGCAAATTTTGCCAGTGAAGAGAAAGTGGGAGCCACAGTCCTTCACCCGGAAGTGGTGGGTTTTGGGGGGAGAGACTTAGCTTCCGGGCCGAGGGGTTCACCTGGCATGGTCTCGTTGGGCCCCGTACAGAGCACCTGCTGCACCAGTCCCCCCGTGCTGTTGAGCAGCGGCTTGCACTTCCCATCGGCCAGGGTGGCCTTTACGTAGACAAATGGTTCCTGGTGGATGGTGACTATCTGTGGAAAGAGAGGCCAGAAAGGCTGCTCGGGAGGAGAAAAGTTCAACAGGGAAGGCAGCGGCCACAACAGCCCGTGCGTGCACACACACACACACACACACACACACACGCCTGCAAACTTGTCAGGGACAGCCCTTGGCTGCTCTCCCTTCGTTTCTCCCTGTTTGGTGAACGCAGCAGAGGCAGCTCCTCTAGAAGCTGGCGTTGGTGCTTTGCCAGAGGTGGGGCAGTCATTCCCCCTCCCCAAAGTCTCTCCATTTTAATTCTCCTATTGGAAGTGAGACAACGCACCTTTCCCCACTGGGCAGAGCCTACCTTTAGTTTTGTGGACATCTCGTAGCCCTGCGGTGTTTCTGTTTCTCCTCCGGGCCAGACGATCTTTCGGTCATTGGGCAGAAACTGTGAAGGTGCAGTTCAGGCAGGATGGTTACAAACTGCTCCAGCTACACTGGGCAGAGGCTGCAGCCGCTAATTATAGCCGGGCAGGACACGCTTTTTTCCTTTTAGCTGTGGGACTATATGTGTCTATGTTGCATTTTATTCTCTGGGAATTCACAGGAGGCCCCAAATTCAGGGCCTTCCTTTTCAGAGCTGAGCTGAAGGGATTGGAAGACTCAGGGCATTGGCTGTACGTACGTGGCTCCCGTTGTAGACTCCGACCTGCACCAGTTTGTTGTTCTGGAGATTCATGACACTGTAGTTGGCATATTTTCTGTCCCCGTCTTCATTAAACTCCACCCTGCCAGTCACGCCTTCTGCATATTTGGTCTGCATCAGCACCCTAAGAGAATTTATTTATTTATTATTTATTTAATTCAATTTATATACCGCCCTTTTCCCGAAGGACTCAGAAGTTGCCTCATTTAGGCTTTGCGGGCTGCATGGCCTCAAGGCAGCAGCGTTTCAGCCCCCTTTGCTTCTCAGGAGAGTCACTCTAGGGGAAGCACTCTGGGTGGTCCTGGGCACATAGGTGAGCGCTTGGAACAGGCTCAGCCACTCCTGCGCTGCGTAAAGCCTCAGGAGCTGACTCTCCCTCTCCTCCCGGAGGATTTGCTTGGCCCACAGCAACCAGCCTTTGCTGCTGGCCCCGACCTGAAGAGCAGGGGCAGCAGAACCGCTGCTACCTTTTGAAGAGGGGCCCCGTCTTCCAGATGTTAGTGTTCCCCACACAGCCCCGAGGGGGGTCGGTGATGTTCTCTTTCTCAAACAAGTCGTGCACAGCCTGGGCCACCACAGCAACTGCGTCTCTAATGTGAGCAGATTCATTCTTCCCGTTCATGAGCTGTAGACCAATCAGTCCTGAAATAGTCCAAGAGAAGAGATCCAGAAGAGCCCTAAGGGGAGCTCCGTTTCCGCTGGCCAGTGCCTCTGGAGGCACTGAGGAGAGCGATCCTGAGCCATTTATCCCCAGAATCCGCCTCTCGGAGTGGGGCTGCCTTCGGACTGGGAGGCTCTGAGCCTCACCTTAATTCCTGAGCTAGCTGGTTGTCCTTCCCACGTGAAATTAGGTGGCCTTAATTTTTACAACTATAAAAAGGGAAGACAAATCTCTCTCTGAAGTCATTCTGTCCATACTCGGCACGGCACTGCTCCAGTTTGCCACATTACTGCTGACCCCCACCCCCCCCTTGTACATTCTCTCATCTGGCAACCCAGAAACATCAGCAGAAGCTGTGTAGCTTGAGAGGATAGTCAGAAGCAGGATGGGTACCTTCTGGTGCGTTGCGCAAGGCGTTGCCCGAGATCTCCCTTTCTCCCACCAGCCATACGTAACCCGGACCAGTCATGTTTTCTTTGGCTGCTGCCATATATACGGTGGTGGCATCATCCTCACTGGAAGAGAAGAGAGATGGCAGTGGCAACGAGTCTCCTTAATGCTCCCCAACTCTGTGGACTCTTCTGCCAAGTGAATCCCTTGTGGAGGCCCCAGGGAGAGAGGGAGCTCCTGAAGGCTTCCCCAGTGTAGAAGGCAGGAGTCCAAGGCCGGGGCCGTCTATTTGTCTGGCCGGGGCCCACTTCAGGAGGGAGGCATTAGGGAAGAACGCTTTCACAAACCGTCTGACTGAATGGGCAAATGATCGGATGGTCAGTGACCCCAGTGAGGTAGAGCATCAGGAGCAAATGGTGCAGTTTAGGGAAATGGCCCCTTTTGGGGAGCGGGCAGCAAAGATTCCTCAAGACTCCGCATTCTCTTGGAAGATTTCCTGAATTGGGGAAGGTGGAAGGCTCCCTGGAGGACCTTTCTCTTAACACTTTGTGGAAAGAAGCAAAAGACAGGTTGGAAACCCAGGAGAATTACCAGTGCAAACCCACAAATGTTTGGATCCCCAGAGGTTTCTCTGAGGGGGAGCCATCCAGCTGTTTGTGGGAGAGCCTTTGTGTTCTCAGCCTCCAGTTCTCTGTTCAGTCAGTACAAAGTTGCTGGATGGGTAAACGTGCTGCATAAATTGTGCCAGTCACTGCAAAGTGTGAAATTGTGTATTTTATTTAGTAATTTATTTATTTATGTAATAATCTTAGAGGTGATAGAAAACTTGGATCCTCAGTTTAGGATTTTAGAGTTGGAATTAACACGTTTAAGTAACTGGAACTATAATCTTACATTTTTAGAATGTAAGCTTATTAAATACAACGGGGCTTCATTCTGAGTAAATGTGCAGAGGATTGCAAGACATTTCTTCTAAATAAGTTTGGACTTTAAACAGTGGGTAACTTTTATTGTAACTCTGGTAGAAATCCAGACTTTGGAATCATAGAGTCATTGTCCACAGTTGGAAGATCCCTTGGAGGTCTTCTAGTCCATCCCCCTTCCCAGGGCAGGAATCCTCAGGCCATCCTAGACCAATGGCTGCCCAATCTTGGCTTGAAATCTTCCAGTGATGGACCACCCATAACTCCAGGTGGCACTATTCCTCCGCATGATAGTTGAGGAAATTCCTCCTTATTTTGAGCTTGGTTCTTTCTCTGTAAAGCTCCCCCCACTACTGGTTCCGGCCCCGTCCTCAGGCATTGTGGAGAATGTGCGCACACCTCTTCTTTGGGACGGCCCTTCACCTATTCGAAACTTCCTCCAGGCCAACCACACCCAGTTCCTTTAAGTACTCTTTGGAAGGCCCTCCCCATCCCCTCGGTTGCCTTGATCAGCATCCCTTCCTGGAACTGGGATGACCAGCACTGGACAGGATATTCCAGGCGTGGTCTGAGCAGTGAAGCATGGAGGGGGGGGCTATCAGTTCCTGCGATCTTGGCACTGTCCCTGGTGATGCAGCGGCTCTTTGGGCAGCTGTGGCCACTCTCCTCTCTGGTCTGTGCCATGCCTGGGCATCTGGCTATCCCTTGCCTCAAGGCAGAGAACATCACGGTGTCAGATCAAGACAGAACTGATATTAGGCAGGGGGGCATCCCAGGCTGGGCTACAGGTGAGGGGAGAGAGAGGGGGAGGGGGAACAGAAGGCCTCCCCCCTCACACTCTGTGCGGGGGGGGGGAGTGAATCCCGAAAGGAAGCCAAAGGGTCTGCTGGCTGGAAGGATGACGGTGCTGGTACCGGTGGGCTGCTCCCATTCTATAGCTCCTCGGTTGGGACTCTAAGCTGTGTGCGGCTTTTCCCTGTCCTGTCGGTGGGCCTGGGGTTCCCCTTGTGACTGTGCCAGGAACCAATCTGACTTTGACTGGATTCCCACCTGGTCTCTTTCATTTACCTGGCTTCTACTGCTTCTCAGTGCTGTAGGAGGCCTGATTGCTGAAAGGCAGGCGGTCAGGGGCAGGGCTTACCTTGCGGAGAGGATAATCACCCGAGCCTCCAGCTCCTTGGCTTCCAGCAGCAGCGAAGTCACATTTTTTGTTCCTGGTTCAAACTGAAGCACCTTCTCAGCCTGCAATTGGGGTGAGCGAGAGGGATTAGCGCAAAGGCCGCAGAGCTGAGTCAGAACCGTGCTTTTTAGGGAAGAGAATTCCATCCCTCTTTCAAAGCACTGCTAGGCATGGAAAGGAAGGGCAGAGGGAAGTTACTTTTCTTTTCTTTTCTCTTTTTTTTCTTTCTTTTCTTTTTCTCTTAGGGTTTTTCCCCCTTTCTTTGCTATTAATCGATACTGTTTTCTCTTTAATTTTTAAAAACTTTTGCACTGTGCATGCAGTCACTCAAGACTCAAAGAGAGGCGTGCATTCGTAGAGAAGAGAGGAAAAAAGGCATATATAAGTATCATAGATACGTATTTGTTTATTTGCAATGCAATTGAAAACTCAAACCAGTGTTGTTTTTCAGAAAAACAAAACCAAACAATAAACCAGGGGAACTCAAAATTTTTGAAAATGCACAAGGTTCATCTTGGGAGTGTGGGGATTCAAAGTGAAAGTTTCACACCAAGGAACCATTTCTTTTTGGCAGGGGGTGGAGGGGGAAGAGGAAAGGATAGGACAGCAGGGAGGGATCGGTTCAATTTTTCAAGAAAGAAAGAAAAAAAATACTTGCAAGTTGATTATTGCTTTACATGCATGTCTCCAAAACAAATATTTCCAGGGCTGGCTTGCTACATTTCCATTCTCAGGGTCAAACCAAACTTATCCCAACATAAAATAACGTGCTACCAAAAAACATGGAGATTGCTCGCTTGTTTGGTACATATTTTTTGATTCTGATTCTGATTTTTAATTAATTTTTCCTTGTGCCTGTGGCCAAGTTCATCATTTTGCTAGTTAGGTTGGTGGGCGGCGTGCATTGTCCATGCAAATATACCTTGGGTCCTCGCTTGCTGTCATAGGATAGTTGTTCGAGGCTGTCATAGTTCCTTTTTTTACTCTGATGAATAATGTGCACAGAAAAAATATGTAGACACAGAAGAATATTATAAACAGTTGAAAAAAATGACGTGTAGTAAAGCAATCCAATATCCAACTCTTTCTCCACTGTTTGTGAAAAGGGAATTCTATAACCCTGGAGCACGCAAAACCCAGTAGGAGAGGGGGGGCCCTCTGGCCCCTCCCCAGCTGAACCTGGCTCCGTCTTGCCTCCCCTCTCGCTTGCTACGTCTTTTCTCTATCTTTCTCGCTGTCGAGCATTGGAGCATATGGCCAGTATTCGTTTCCAGAGTAGGCACATGCAACCTGAGCTATGAGCCAACCATGATCATTTGTCCCGGACCCGCATCCGTTTGGAAGCCAGGAAAGCCAGAGGAGAAGATTGGATAGCTGGCTAGCTGACCTGGATAAGCAGCTTTCCAAATGGCTGTGCAGACATCCCATGAGACCTCAGCGGTCAAAAGGAGGCCAGATGCAGACAGATGTAAGAGCGGTGGATGCTTAAATGTATCAAAGATGAAATGGAACATCCCTTCTCATCACTGTCTCCAGGAGAGAGAGAGAGGGAAGCAGGAGAAGAGCTTTGGTGGAATAAACTGAAGGGAGTCTCCCCATCCCCGAATCAGGCATGTCTGAAACTCCGAAGGGCAACCCTCCTCCTGTGCAGCCGGTCCCAGGGTTCACAAGGACCCTGGCTCTGAAAATGGAGCATCTACCGAACCACTCGCCGCCCCCCACCCAGCTGCGTGATTGATCTGACCCCTCTCTTATGAAGAGTACATGAAAGCCCTTAAAATGCCGTGCCACGTATCGTGGCCAGGGCTTCTGGTGAGATCCCTGAGCTGAGCCACATCCCGTTAGAGAACAGTCAGTGTCTCAGGGTGATCACGAAGGTGGCTGGCAATCCTAGAGGCCACTGAATTAAGCCTTCCTTTTGAACAATCCTGGCCAGGACTATGCAGTCAAAGCAGCAAAAAAAGAAGGGCTTCCCCAGTCTGTTCAGGGCCCGCTGCTCCGGCATTCTGCCCTGCCGCTTGAGCCTCTGGCAGAAGTTGGGAAATTCTTTAAAAATACCGTATCCTCTCAGTTCGAATCTGGAAGAGCATTTTCTAAACTATAGGTTTTGGTTTGGTTAAGTGGCTTTGATCGGGTATGGAAACAAAGTTTTAAATAAGACCTTTTCATACAGATGAAAGATTCTGCGTGCCATTCAAAGTGACTTCAAGACTGAGGCTTGGTCTGAATGAACCACTTGTTCTGATCCAAGGCAGAGCCGTGTTCTGGACCCTGCCTGTCCACAGGGAGTCATTGGATCTGTCTTGTTCTTAGTTTTGCCTGAATAAAAAGTTATAGCTGTTAGCGTGAGGGGTTACCAGTGCTACCGTCCTGAAATTATGTCTCTGTGCCTGCGGAGAGGAGTAGGTGGTTCTATGATTTGCAGTTCTAGGGTATGTTGGAACGGGAGGGAGGGGCACCGTACAGCGTGTGTTATTGCCGCCTGCCGTTTTATTCTTATTGCCACCCCCTAAAGAGAGCTTGGACTGCTCGTACATAACAGGTTGCTTCCTCCTTCAGGTTCTCCTTAAAATAGCAAACGCCATATTTGCTTCACGCACAGGACAAACGCTTTTGCAGGACCAGCGACTCAGGCAGGTAGAACCTGGCTGGGGGAGGGCAGCTCTTTTAATTCTGAAAGTACGAGGGGGGGCGGGGGGGGGCGGGGAAGGTAGAGAGTGAGCCTTATGCATGAGCCTGAGGACCAGAAAGCCCTGCTTCTCTACACGATGTGGCTGCTGATGGCCGGAGAGCAGATTGGACAGAAGAGACTTGGAGTGCAACTGACTCTCTTGCCGCTGCTCTTCAGAGCCGGGAGAGGGGCTTATCTGTCTGAAGCCTCTGCATGACTCAGTGACAGAAGAGAGAGAGAGAGAGAGAGACCTACTCTAGAGTAGCCTCTTTACCACAGGCGGCTGGTCTCACCACCTGATCATTTTATCAGATCGGTCATTTCATCCATACGGTCTCCCCAAAATGTCTGCAGAATCCACTGCAGGGAGCATCTGATAATACTCACCTCATTTGCCCAGATGCTCTGAAGGCCCTTTTTGCCAGCATGGCCAGATCAAAGAGGATTCAGTGCCCAGGAATCAGACTCATCTATGTAGGTCAGCTTGTAAAGAGAGCCCTGGGTGGGTCCTGACTGGCGTGTCAGAACAGGAGGCAGCCCTGAGAGACATTTGGAGGAAGGATTTTTGCCTTTCTGGGCGAGGGGAGGGTCTGATAATTGAGAGTCCATTTATTAAAGGGGAACCAACCAACGCACAGAGGAGCAGCAATTCCTAGCTAGAGTTCTGCCTGCTATACTAGTTGCCTGTCTGTGCAGAGAGATTTATTTGATGAGGGGAATATTTTGGTGTGATTCTCCCTCTTCACCGGTGATTACAGCAGTCTCTCTCCTGCCTGCACAGCTCCGCCTTGGCCTGAGGGAAGTGCATAGGGAACCTTCTGCAGAGGGAAAACGGCTCTGATTTCTCTGCCTAGTAACTATTAGCTGTGTACTCCAGTGAAGGTTACGAAGCCAGTGCAGGTTAATAACAACTAGTAGAAAAACTACATCTGCACCAGAATGTACTATTTTTTTGAATAGGAAACAAAACTTTTGCTTTACAAGCCATTGTGTCAGCATAAAGGTGATTTTCTTATGCTTTTCAGAAAAGAAGACGGCGCTCTTTCTAAGCTTCACCGAATTTGATTATGAAAGAGGGTGTGTCAGTCTTATGATGCAAAGTGATTGGCAGTATAAATTCTTCTGGAAAGGGATCAAAGCTTAGAAGGAAAGCACAAGAGGCTTAGGGAGAATGGGGTGGCAGAAAGGCATGTAAGGATGCTGGGAGGTGAAAGTAACTAATGAGAGCCAAATTAACATGGCAAGGATCCTGCGGCCGTCCAAGACCAAGCCTGACTCCAAATATTCTAGCAAGACTGAGCCAATAGGAAACGGGGGGGGGGTCCACAGAAGGGACAAGCCGTGCAAGGACCTGAGATGCTGAACTAGCCATTTACCCTTTCTTTCTTTCTTTCTTTCTTTCTTTCTTTCTTTCTTTCTTTCTTTCTTTCTTTCTTTCTTTCTTTCTTTCTTTCTTTCTTTCTTCTTTTTCCTTCTCTCTCTCTCTCTCTCTCTCTCTCTCTGTCTCCCTCTCCCTCTTTCCCTCTCTGACCCCCAGCGGCTTGCATGAGACCAGGAGGCCTTGGGGTAGCTTCCTTGCTACTCTGGAGAGCTTTTTCCTATCGGCGCACTCGCCGCCGAGAGACGGGGATTTGCAAAGCTCCAGGTTATGTTTCTCCTCATTTCACAGTTGTTGCCGGTTTCGTTCTCTCTCTCTCTTTTTATGCAGAAGGTTTTCGACCATGGTAAAGCAAGTGAAATGAATAAGAGTACAAAGCTTCGTTAGGTACTACTCAAGAGACACTGCTGATGCTTACGGCATAATGTTAGTCGTGTTCACAATGGGAAGAAAAGAGGTGTTCTACACACAAGGCTCTACGTACAGACAACAAGCCCGAGACTTTTAAAGGTTCTGCTGTGTCCAGAGCAGAGCGTGGGGGATACTGACCTTGGATTCCTTCTCTTCCAAGAGGGTCTCCAGCTTCTTTTGGGCAGCTCGCCCTTCGTGGTCATCGCTGACGATGAGGATGATGTGGTTCCACTTGTAAAAGCGCATCATCTCAAACCAAACGTTGGACTGGTGGGAGTAGGGGGGCACCGTGCGTAGGAAGGACAGGTGAATACTCTGCAAGTGAAAGACAGGAGCAAATCAAAAGTCTGAAAGGAAATGGGATACGTCATCGGGTGGTTGAAAGGTTGCTTTGCAGGGAATCCAGAAAACAAACTCCAGGATTTTATTTTGTTCTCCAGGGAACTGGTTTGCAAGCCTTTTACTTTGCTCTGTTCAATCTTTCTAAAGCTTAATAGCTTTTTGAAAAGATCCATCAAAGGTCTATAGATCGACCTCAGACACTAAGCAAGGACTATTTGTTTGTCTTTCAATGGTCTGTCTTATTTACTCTTAAGTTCTAGGAATAGGAAAGTCATCGGCATGTCTAGACAGAGGGCTTGGAAGGAAAAAGTTGGTGGCACTGGTATGTTTGTCCTGGAGAAGGGAAGACTACAGGGAGACGTGACAGTTGTCTTCAAGTATCTGAAGGAATGTTGTGTAAAAGGGGGCTCAGAATTGTTTCCAGGGGACGGACAAGAAACAAGGGACTTAAATTACAAGGAACCCAAGAAGCGGGAGAATATTCTATCTCTTGCCATAATTATGTGTATTACTATTGGCAGTAATAATATCAGCAATATTAGTCATGATAATAATGAGCGAGACCATTACCTTATCTGAATATATGGACATGCGAGTCGTCAGCCCAAGGACAGGAATCCGATAGAACCCAGCTGTGTATGACACCGGTGTTGGGGTCAAGTGGTCATTTGGAGCTGGTGGGTGGCTCACTAGAATGGCGTACACCTGGAGGACACAGCACACCAACGCTGGTTTACATGTGGGGGCCCCAGGAAACTCTGCCCCAGTTTCTAATGCAAGCAGCTGGACTGGTGAAATTTAATAACTGCAGGGATTCACTTAGCAAATGTGGCAGGACAAGTCATAAAATGAGGCAAAACTAACAAAAAAATTCTCACTTAACAACCTAAATTCCGGGCACAATCGTGCTTGTAAGTCAAGGACTACCTGCGCCCTTCTTGGTCAGCCACCTGGGTGTTTCTTCTGGGCTAGACAGGCCGCATCGCTGAAATGTTGTGATTTGCTTTTTTATTGTGGAATTACTCTTCCATTCAAAGCTCTTTTGCTTGATCGTAGAGGTATTTGGGATTTTAAAATATTATTTCAAGCACTTCTTTGGCTAGAAACAGCAGCAAGCTGTACTTTAGTGTTTCGTGCAAATCCAGAAAAAGGGACCACATCAGGGGAAGACAGGCAGAACTGGTATTAACTGTGAAATTCAATTTCATTAGCCCTCTAATATTAAAACAAATCAGTATTTTATTATCTACTAGCATGATTTGAGAGATAAGTGTTATCCTTGGGATAAAATTCTGGCGGCTGGTGGTAAAATCAGCTTCACCGACAGGTGCCCACCGGATGTTTTGGAGTAACTCCCCCGGGGTAGGAGACTGGGGCAGCCGGTGGAGTAGATGCTTCCTAGCACGGATTGCAAACTGCCCTGCAAGACAAGCGTCAGCTTTCCTGAGGCTGTTTTGCTTTCTGCTGACTTGCATGAATCTTTCCAAGGCATTCGCAGGGTCAGAAGGAGTCCCTATGGAACAGGCAGGCTATATAATGTGATTTATTTAACTGCACATTTAGTATGGAAGTATAATTTCTCTCCAAGGGCTGTTTCAGGTGAAAGAGTCAGTTGAGATTCTGGAAAAGAGAGGGAGAGGGGGGGGAGTTGCAAGGGGAGCAGGCAATGCAAGAAAGAGGGGGAGGGCTGGCTTTTCTTCTCTGGGAAAAAAATTGGCCCCAACCCAAAGGGAAGGGCTGTTCAAATCCATGGAGCCTGTGGGTAACAGCTAGCATTTGCTTGACCGTCCAGCAATGGGCCGAATTAACAAATGTATGCCGATTTTTTCTTTCTGTGATGTACACTATCCAGCTGCCTTTGGGGAACCAATTTTGAAAATAGTCCCCAATTAGCATAATACATAAATTAGGTTTAGAACTACCTGTGATCATTGTAATGACTATTGACCAAGTTAAACCACTAGTTTATCCAGCCCATAGGCAGATTGCAGGATTATAGGAAAGCCTTTGATCTGAGTCTTCCCGTGTTGGAGGGAAGGCGTGTCATGGAGAGCAACGGCTCTGCTCATTTTTCCAGTTCCCTGTAAAAAAGGCGAGAGGCCTTGCTGCAGGAGGCCAAACCGGTGTGTGTGTGTGTGTGTGTGTGTGTGTGTGTGTGTGGCTGAGCGATGCTGAAGCCTTCACCAAAGGCAGTGCCTGCTGCAGTCATAAGTCGTTTGCAGAACATCCCGCTTCTTCGCCCTGCAAGCATTTCCTGGTGCTGCGTGAAAGACGGGCATCTCCTTCCCTGCCTGCTCCCTTCCTGCCTTTCCCATTGCCTCCATCTGCTGCTGTGATCGTCCTTCCCCCCCTTCATTTAAGGCCCACCGAATCAACCCTTCTGACTGGGTGCTTGTGAGTTGCTCAGGAGCAGAAGGGGGGGGTCTGCTGCTCCCACTTGGGTTCCCTAGCAACCGGCCTTCACAGGCATCCTGCCCAGAACATGGGAAGGCAGAGGCGGCTCTGCTGATGGCCTTTTCCTTTGGGGATTTCTCCTCCTCATCCTTCTTTAGCCCTGCCTATATATTTTTAGAGTTTGCCCCTTTGCTGCCATTTGGTTCTGTTATTCAGCTGTGAGGCGAGGAACTTCATTTCACCAGAGCTGCTTCTTTGAGCCAGCCCTTCTATGGTATCTGGCTTGTCAGATCCTCGGTGATGGCATCTGAGCCCTCCTGGTCCTTGTGTTGGATCCTGGCTCCACAGAGGGCCTCTGCTGAGTCCCTTCTGGGCTCTCTGGGCCTGCTAGCTGGGTTTCAGGGCCCGTGGAAGCAAAGCAGCCCTTAGGTTTTGAAAAAGAAAAGAGGCAAGAGAGAGCCAGGTTGGGATTCAAGGCAGGCAGGTAGTGACTGTCCAGTTAATCTGCTCTTTTCAGGGTGGGGGAGCTTCAGGAATTGCACCCAATTGCCTTCCCCCTCTTTTCCTCTTGCCTGCCTCTACTGTGGCTCTTGTGCAAAAAGGGGGGGGGAACAGCAAAGGGGGGCAAGCAAGCTTGTGGACACAGTTGGCCCGAGGACAGTTGCCTGGAACAAGGTCCCCATCCTCCTGAGAAGAAAGCCTATTGGCCTTGAGGGCACATTTCGTGTCCCCTTAATTTTTAATCTGGTGTTAAATTTCTGGACTAAATTGTCTAAGAGGGGAAACTGTCCACCTGAAAACCTTTAAGGGGTGTGCATGTGTGTGCGGGCGTGATTTTTGGGTCCTTCCTCCCCGTTTGTGAGAAAGCTTGTGTTTGTGCCCACAGAAGTCCAACTGCTTTAGGTTGGGTGTGCACACCAGGTTCAAGAAGGCAGGGAGGCCTGGGGGGGGAAGGGTTTTTGATTGGGGGGAGTGCTTGCTCCCCAGTGATGCCACGAAGCTAGTGAGGTTGGCGGGCAAAGTGCTTTTCCCTTCCCATTCGGTGGCTTCCCTGCCATTTCAGTCCCCCTCAGCTGTGCAAGAGCCGCCCCCAGATGCAAGCACATTCACATACCCGCCTTGGCGCATTATGTGAGCCAGATTGATTCCCCCCCCCGTCCTCCCCTCCCCCCCCCCCCGATTTTTCTCACGCAGCTCATCCTGGGGAGGGCGAAGGAGGGCTTTGGGATGGTTTCTGGAAAGGGTCCCACTGCCGCCGCCAGCACCACCAGCACCACCCTGCCCCTTGGCTCCTGAGGCTCCGAGGCGTTGCCCCCTCTCCCTTGCTTGCCCGCCTGTGGGAGGGGAGGGGAGAAGGGCAGGGAGGGAGGAGCGGGCGAGAGGAGGGTGGCCGGGCCCTGGGAGGGGGACCGGACCCGTGCCTACCTGGCTGGAGATGAGGTCCTCGCAGACAGAGAGAGCCATCTGGATGGCGTTGGGCTTGTGGGTGACGGAGGTGGCGTTGAGCTGGATCTTCCAGGTGCCGTGCCGCTTGTTGGCCTGGCTGATGGCGTCGCGGAAGACCTGCTCGTGCTTCTTGGTGCTCAGCACGGCGCCGATGTTGATGATCTTGGGCTCGCAGCCCGCGCGGGCCACCGAGAACCAGAGCAGCACGGCCAGCAACAGCAGCCGCATGGCGCCCCGCGCTCCGGGCGAGCCGCTCTCCGCGGTGCTGAATTCCCCCTGCGGGCGGGCGGGCGCGCGGGAGAGGCGCCCGGCGGCTCCGCCAACCTGCCACTGCGGCAGCCGCGGCACGTCGACTCGGGGCGGGGGCGAGGGGGGCGAGCGAGGGAGGGAGGGGCCCCGGAAAGCCAGCCCCCACACGGTCAAACCCCCAGCTCCTGAGGGAGCTCCCACCCCCACTTTCCGCAACAGCAGCTTCTGGAAGATAGCCCCCCTGCCCCCCGCCCCCCGAATCTGAATAGAAGAGAAAGGAAGTGAGGGTGGGTGGGTGATCACCTTTTGCGAGGAAAGAGCCACCTAAGGCAGCCCCCCTCTCCCCTCCCAAGGATGGAAGTCCATCCTCCGTCTCTGCAGCTTCCCTCTCCCCCCAGCTCCAAGGACACCTCCCTGGTTCTCACAGTCCCGAAAGCGGGTGACCTGTTTTTAGGCGAGAGAGAGATGCTTCAGCCGGTGGGGGTGCAGCCCAACTGAAGGAAGGAGGGATCTAGAGGGAGGAGAAAGGAAGGAGGGATGAATAGACTGGCTGCGGAGGAAGGGAGAGGATCTAGTAAAGCCAAAGAGGATGGCAAACAGGTGGACAGCTCACCAGTGGGGGGGGGGAGGGAGGGGAGAGAAAAATATTGGGCAGAACAGCTGGGCAGTTTGGAAGCAAGTGGACAAGGTAGGTCTTCTTCCTTTCTCAGGAGAGGAGACTGTGAAACCCCTTGAGGCTCTAAGCCCCCCTGGTAAGGGGGGGAAGGAGACTTCCCTGCAGTGATAAGAGTGCTGGGCAGGAGTGTCCTTGTCCCTGGTGGGCAGTCCAGACCGGGCAGCGGTCCGAGTGTTGCTCGACCTGGCCACTCTCCTCCAGACTGTGCAATGGGACTTTCCTGATGCTGATCCCTGCAAGAGCCACTGCATAGTTCCCCAAATAGCAGAGCTATTCCTGGGTGGCTGCTTAGGAAGCGTCCCGTGGCTTCAAATAAAACGGGGGCAGCCTCTCACTCCTTAGGGGAACCACCTAAACTGGACACCCTCTCGCTTCTAGTTGTAACAAATGCTGGTTCCTTATTTATTCTCATTTAAAACACCTTCAAAAAAATGCAGGATAGGTATTCCACCACTTTCCTCTTAACAGCTTTTATTGCCACCAGCAAATTAAAGGTTTTGTGAAGAAGGAGAGAGGCAGGCAGGCATTCAGTATGGAAAATGGCAAATACTGCTAAAGTGACCGGTGGGCATGAATTCCTATGTATATCTTCACTTTGGCACCCACAAATCTCGATAAAGATTAAGCCGACCCTCCTTGTTCAGAACAAAAGAACTGAATTGTTTTCTCTCTCCAGCAGCCCCAGAATCCAGCAATGCAAACCATTCCTGGTGAGGTCTTTAAAAAGTGCACGTTGCTATAGAAACACTTCATTATGTGCGTATCCCACATCTTCCAAATGTGCTTTGAGAATGGGAATGAAAATAACAATAACAACACTAAAGCAAACGTGGGGGAGGGGCCGCCTTGCTGCTTTGAAAGCGGGGCCAGGAAAAACGAGGGCAGTCAGGTCAGGTGGCTGTCCGCCCCAGGAGCTTCCGGAGAAGCCGGGCAGTTCCTCAGAGGAAGCCGGCAAAGGGGCAGGCTGCCCTTCCTCCCAGGTGCTGAAATGCCAAATGGGGTCGCTTTGCCCACCCACTTATGCCAGGGCAGGCAAGAGTCTGCAGCGGGCTGCCTGGGTGGTCTGTGTTGAGAGGCTCTCAGATTCGGTGGGAGACGTTCCCCCCTCCTAAGCAGAAGAGCCTTGGGGGGAGGGGGGAGGCTTCCTGAGCAGGCATTTTCCCTTCATCTCCCCACTGTCTCTAGGTGGGGATGGAGTGGGGGAGGCAACAGGGAATATGTAGTTTACAGATTAATACTTGGACCACTTGGCTGGGGAGGGGCATCTCCAACTTAGCCGCTGAAACGTTCTCTGCAGAAATTAGGGGTGATGAGGGGACCCCTTCGGTGACTGACAGAAGGCAGGGCCACCTTTTCTAATATTGCCAGTCCTTCCCTTGACCCGACAAGAGGTTGATCGCCGACGGCCACCCCGTGTGCTCCTGGCTTCGTTTGGCTCGAGGGGGCCCGTGCTGCAAGAGGGCCTGTGCTGCTCTCTGGTAGGGCTGCTAGTGGTGGAGAGTTCCACTGGCGCGTTTAGCCGCCCACTCCTTGCGGGTTGCCGAGGAGGCCGGCCCCGGGAGAAGTGGCTGAGACGGGCCGCCCCCGACCCGGTCGGAGCTATAAGAGGCGCGAGGACGCGCTGCAGTCAGACGATCCAGGATGAGGCTGGTGGCGCTCCTGGTGGGCGTTGTGGCCGCCGCCCTCCTCTTCCTCTTCCTCTTCCTCCTCCCGCCGCCGCCGCCCCTCTTGCTGCTGCTGCTGCTGCTGCCGCCGCCCCTGTTGCTGGTGGCCGCGGCCGGCGGCGGCGCGGCGTGGCTGGCGCTGCGGCCCAAGCGGCTGATTCGCTCGCTTGACCAGGTGGGCTACCTGCCTGAGCCCGGCTGGAGCCGCGCGCAGAGCGCTGGCCGGATGCGCAAGAACCGGCGCGCCGGCCGGCTCCTGCCCTCCTACCCCAATGGCTGGTTCCGGCTCCTGGACTCAGCCGAGCTGGCGCGCGGGGAGGTGCGCAACGTGGCCGCGCTGGGTGAGTCGCTCGGCGCTCCGACGGCGCTCCCCGCCGAGCGGGAGGGAGGGAGGGAGGCGGGCGGGAGCGTCCCTTGAGTGGGCCAAAGGGCAGGGGGAACCCTTTCCCGCTCAGCTGAAACGTGGGACTGGAGCCGGTGGGGTCTCGGAGCAGACGCAGAGCTCCCGACAGTCCGGCTAGGGTAGTTCCGAGGATTGGGGAGCTGCACCCCTTAATGGGCAAGACTGACTCCCCCCCTCCGCCCCGCTTCCTCTGCCCTGTCGGCCTTCCTGCCTTGGTCCAGCTGGGCTTTTTAAACAAGAGGGGGACTCCAGAAGTGCCAGTAGGGGTGCGGGAGGGAAGGTGCTGGCCGAGAGATCAGCAGATGGGGAGAAAGTCGGCAGGTGAGCGGCCACTGGGCTCACTCGGCCCGACTCGTCTCACACAGTTGGGGTTTTTTGGGGGGGTGGGGGGGAAGGGGAATAAAAGGCAGGGAGATTCATTACATTTGCCACCTAATGATACTCTTAGGAAGGAACCAATAAGTGAATAAAAATACCAAACCCAGGCTAAACATCTGACTCACTGTGCAACAAGCCAAAATAATAATAAATTGGGCATAGCTGATGAATTGAGAAATCTTACTTTTTCCTTCCGTCACTAATGTTCTGCGGATCTGGAAAAATGATTTTTGTCCTTGAGCTATATTTTTCAGCCTCTAGGTGGCTGCAGCTGTACTCAGAACAGGTGGGTCCACGGAGGTGAATGCTTAGCTGGTGGATGTGTGCCAACCCCCAGCAACCTAGATGGAGTTTCTCCGGGATGAGTTGTCCCCATCCTGGTTCTTCGCTGTTTTAATTCAGGCCATCCGCCCGATGGAGATGGAATGTGCCCACTTGGGAGTTTGCTCAAGGCCAGGGAGCCTGGTTCTGCTTACACAAGACTGCGTGCTTTCCCAGGCCCAAATTAATAGTAGCCATGGTTTATATTCATTTTTTTAAAAGGTAGATCTTTTATCAGTTGGTAAGAAACTCTGGGTAGATTCTAATCACTGCCTTCTGAACATGTGCTCACTTGAACTTGAACTCAGGTGAACTTGGGCTGTGTACATGGGTGCGGTCATAAACGTCACCCCTCTCCTTTTTAACCTGCTCTCCCCCAAAGGGCTGCTATCGGAGGCGGTTCAGTTATTTTGTGCTCCTTCGTAAAAGTGGCTGTGCCCTTTGCACCAGAGTACAGGTGGTCCTTGACTTACAGTAGTTCACTTAGTGACCGCTGAAAGTTGCAATGGCACTCAAAAAAGAGACTTATGACTGTTTTTCAGTTGCGACCTTGGAAGCATCCCTGTGATCATGTGATCAAAATTCAAACACTCGAAACTGGTGGTCCCCTTTTGTGACCTTCTGACAAGCAGAGTCAATGGGGAAGCGAGATTCACTTAACAACCAGGTTACTAACGTTCAACTGCAGTGATTCACTTAACAACTGTAGCAAGGAAGGTCATAAAATGGGGAAAAACTCGCTTAACAACAGAAATTTTGGGCTCAGTTGTGATCGTAAATAAGAATTCCACACACGCACCAAACGTATTTCCAAGGTTGAGGATGCAGCAAGTGACAGAGAGGAAGCTTCTAGATGAGGAGAGGTTAATTATAATCATAACAGTAAAGTTGGAAGGGACCCTGGAGGTCATCCAGTCCAACCCCCTGCTCAGGCAGGAAACCCTATACCATTTCAGGCAAATGGCTGTCCAGTCTCTTCTTAAAAACTTCCACCAGTGTCGGAGCATTCACAGCTTCTGGAGGCAGGTTGTTCCACTGGTTAATTGTTCTCACTGTCAGGAAGTTTCTCCTTAGTTCTAGGTTGCTTCTCTCCTTGGTTAGTTTCCATCCGTTGCTTCTTGTCCTGCCTTCGGGTGCTTTGGAGGACAGCTTGACCCCCCACCTTCTTTGGGGCAGCCCCTGATATACTGGAAGGCTGCTATCATGTCACCCCGGGTCCTTCTCTTCAAGCCAGTCTAAATGTTTTCACCACCCACCAATACATCTTCAGCTTGCTTTAACTTGCCCGTCAAAGGAGGAGAAACTCACTTTTGCCTGGGGCCGGTTCCTCAAAGAGCTTCTTCATGAAACACCTGCCTAAAGCCATTCCTCTTGGCACCAGGTGAGATATTGTAATATTTTAATTTACTCTTTTGAGTAAGACCTTATCTGATATGTAAGATTAATAATAATATATCCTGCCTTTGGAAATAATCCAAGGTGGCAAACATGCCTAATACTCCTTCCTCCCACAACAATCCTTTGAGGTGGGCTGGCTGAGAGAGAGGGATGGGCTCACGGTCAGCCAGCCAGCTTTCGTGGCTAAGGCAGGACTAGAACTCACCGTCTCCTGGTTTCTAGTCTGGGGCCTTCACCACTTGACAAAACTGGGTCATAGTCCTCCCTTTCCATTACACGATGCAGGCACATCTTGAAGTGTTGAAAGCTTCTGCTCCTGCATCACAACGAACCTCTCTGAAATAGCTCAAATTTGCCTGCAGGTTTTGTCTTACCACAGTAAAGCCATCCAGAAATCTGTTATGTTTCCTGATCCATTGCTTTACATGCTCTCAAATGTAATCCACAAACTGATTTGTCTAGGCAGAACCCAACATTGTTCTTCCGCGCGTGTTATTAAAGATGCTTTGGGACTCAGACAAGGCCAATTGGTAGAGTTCATGTGATTTTGGAAATTAATCAGCCATGTTTGCAAACAGTGCTTAGAATTCTTGATCCTTCACTCCCTCTAGTTGGTAAAAAAGGCCAGAGGCCAAGGAGCTGGCAGGTTCTCAGGGTTATTTTTTTTTATTAATCTGCCCTTTGTTCTTTTTCATATACAACTCAAGGTGGTGAATACAGGAATGCTTCTTCCCCCTCCTGTTTGGCCCTGTGAGCTGAGTTGGGCCAAGAGAGAGTGGCCGGCTCAAAGTCGCCCAATCGGCTCTCCTGCCTAAGGAGTGGCTTCCAGGCTGGCACCTTCGCTAGGACACCAAACTGGTGTAGCGACCTCTTGTGTCTCTTTCTCCAATTCTTTCCCCCCTGAAGCAGAGCAAGAAAAGCAGGTTGGAGGCAGAACAGAGCAAAGGGCCTCTCCGCTTATTCTTCTTGTTGCGTTTTGCCTGAAATTGGGCCCTAGAGTAGGAGGTGTTTCCTTAGGTAGGGCAACCTGGGCTAAATGTCCTGGAACTGTCCCACCCTTCCCACTTTGTATCGGGTTGCCAGCCTCTTTGGGACTCACAGACAGCTGAGCTTGCTCTGGCTGAAGAGTCTCTCTGAGAATTTCGCTCAGTGTCAAGAGCATAACAACTCCCGAGGCACCTGGGTGGGCCCACGGCCAAAATTTCTCAGCTACTGGAGACTTCTGGGACCCAATCCACACATCTAGAGAGCAATGGTTGGAGAAGGCTGGAGAATTGCTCTGTGCCACACACCTTGCAGTGTCAACTCCAATCTGGGCAGGGGGCGTTGCCAACATTTTCTGCAGTAATTGGGACTCCTGGATCTTCTTCTGATAAGTGAATCGTGCGGTCTTTTTCACCTCCATGAAGGAGTTGGGAGGCCTGTTCGTGCTCCTAAGCAAGTGTTTCACACACTGCAATTGAAACTGACCCTGGGTCAGGCAAAGAGAAGGTTCCTGTCCCTCTTGAGGCTCTGGAGAGCTGCTGCTTGCTCTCTAAAGCGGCCTTCCATGCACCAGCAGCATTTCCAATCTGCCTGTGAACTCGGCCTCCCACCCATGGATTACGGTGCCCAGGCTTCCTTTCCACCACCATCTCTAAGCTGGTAGCTACTACAAATTTTGTAAAGGATGTGCAGGCCCATCTCACTGGTTCGTAAAAGAGGTGTGATCCTAACCCGCCTTGTGGAATAGATGCTGGGTTCTTCCTAGCAAAGAGAGAAAAGCTTAACTGTATCGTTCTCTTCGCGCACACAGGGGAACAGTTTGCTGTGTTTCGAGGTTTGGATGGGAACGTGTATGTTCTGGACGCTTACTGCCCACACCTCGGAGCCAACCTCGCAATCGGTGGCCACGTGGTGGGCAGCTGCATCGAGTGTCCCTTCCACGGCTGGATGTTCTCTGGGAAGGACGGGAGCTGCACCAAGATCCCATATACCAAAAAAGGTGAGGGGGTGGCCTTTTCTGTGGGGGCTGAGGGAAAAGCCCCAGGGAGTTTAGGCTGGACATGGCCGGCTTAGCGTTTCCCTGGTGTTGCAACCAAGAATTTTCCTGAAGATCAGGGGAGGGCCTTTGTCTGCTTCGGTGTGTGTGTGTGTGTGTGTGTGTGTGTGTGTGTGTGTGTAGGTAGCGCCCAGCTTCTCATTTTGACTTTCCAGGGCAGGAGCTGCAGGTGAGCCCCGCCTAGCAGCAGGGGAACCAGGATGCATTTTGTTTCTCTAAAATCCTTGCTAGAAACGTAGCTCGTGACAGAGCTCCAATTTTCTGGCACAATTTTATTTGGCTTCTTGTTTTTAAAGCATTAGCAAATTGCTAAACCATTTTGGTCCTGTTTTCAGCGTACTCACTGGGTGAAATAAATGAACTCTTGGCTTGACGTCAGTTTGTATGCATCGATAATGGGAAATCGGAGAGTCCATAAGCTTGTCTCCTTCCCTGGCTTTTCACTTTCTCGGGCTCTGTGTCTTCTAGTGCCTGAATTTGCAACAACCAAAGTTTGGCCATCGTGTGAAGTGAACAACATGATCCTGGTGTGGTATCATTGTGATAGCACAAGCCCAGCATGGCAAGTCGCCGAGCAGGAAGAGGCATCATCGCCCAACTGGGCCTTCCGGGCTGAAACGGAGCACTTTGTTAGCGTGCACATCGAGGTAGTTTGCACCGCTGAGGAAGGCCAGCGGAGGCGCCTTTTCAGACCGAACCTGGGCATTGGGGACTCAGGATAGGGCAGCGTGGGAGGGGTGGGAGGAATGCAGAGAGGCGGTTCTGGGGTTGGGACGCCCGCCTTTGGTGGCCTCGCACAGCAACTGGCTGGAAATAACAGCCGGGTGTAAACGGGCCTTCTCTCTTGCTTCTCAGCTGGAATCGGCCATCACTTTGCCGTCTGAGTGCCTCTTTTGGTGCTTGGGGAATGACATGCTTCTGCTTTGTCTCTTGCCAAGCAGGGCCCTGGCTTGGTAGGCGAATGTTTCTTTTCCCTCCTGGGCAGGAAATTCCAGAGAATGCCGCCGATGTAGCCCACCTTTCCTTTCTCCATAGTCCCTCAGTCATGAGTGGAAATGACCTGCGCTTCACAGACAACCACCGCTGGGCATTTTTCAAGCACACCTGGGAGGTAAGGTACCCCTGCAGGAGTAGATTTGCCTGGGTCCACTTCAGAAATGCCACCTGCCATAAGCTCAGCAGCCGGCAACTGGTCCCAAAGGTTGCTGAGCTGGTTCGCTCTGTAAAGTCACGGAGGCTGCGCTGCAACTTAAACATGATCACAAGGGAGGATAGGGTAAAGCTGCGCACGTTCCTGTGTTTGCAAGGCCAGCATTAAACACATGCAAAAAGCCTCAGCTACTAAGCGAAGGAGGACAGGCGTGGAGACTCCCTTCTCTGTCCTATTGGAAGAGATTTGGTGGTGGGTAGCAATAGATCAGAGCTTCGTTGGCAACAGAGGTAGCAGGAGTGAAAAAACTCCTCTTGGCAGTCCCCTCCCCCCCACCCCACCCCACAGGACTGTTTGCAACATGTATGGGGAAGGGAAGTTTATCTTGGTCCCTTTTGGGCTCAAAATGTCCGTTTCCTCCTGCTGTAAACGTGGGCAATGCTGGGCTGCTTCTAAGCAGGGCTGGCGGAGGCTTTGGGGCCAAAGCAGGAGCGTTGCCAGTCAATGCAGTGTTTGTTTCCCAGGCAGAGTGGCAGCCCGAGCCGGAGCCCAACGGACACTGTTCGGTCATGAGTCTGACCCACCACGTGCTGCTCTTTGGCAAGCCCGTCGCCTTCCTAGATCTGCATGTTTCGGCCAGGCAGGTACAAGCTCCCCTCCTTCCAGCCTTTGCCCCAAGTCAAGGACTGCATTGATTATTGCGATGCCGAGTTGGTTGCCTCTCCCCAAGAAAGAGAGAAAGGCTTGTTGGGTTTTTTGCCTAATCCATATCTGGTCCAAAATCAATTTGAAGGGGAAAAAATGGACTCTTACCGGGATGGTTGCGTCTTCTGCTGTTCAGGTCGGTCCTGGGTTGGTCTTCATGACCCTCAGTCACGCTTTCCTGGGCAAGGGGCTGATCATTCAGACCGTCACACCTCTAGAGCCGGTTCTTCAGCATGTGGTCCACCAGATCTACTTCCCGCGCAAAATACCATCCTTCGTTGCCAAGCTGATACTATGGGCTGAGAGGGTCCAGGTGAGAGGAGCTGCAGGTGGTGGTCCTGGCCCCTCAGGGCTGCTGAGTGAGGGACAGGGAAGTGCAGCTGTTGGGGGAGGCTGACAAGGGTCTAGGTAATTCTGCACCCCAAAAATAATTGGGCTTCCAATGTCCCTTTACAGAGCAGACTGAATGCATTCCATATTTCTATGGCTGCATTTTAGAGTAGAAATGTAAATTTGAAACTTTTGCAAAACGTGGGGGAGGGGCCCAAGTTGCTGCAGATTACCTTGTGACTGGGAGGCTGCCTGTTCATTAACTCAGTAAATAAAATAGATGAAATGGCTTAAAGCAGCAACAGCAAAGTAACAGCCTCTGACTCATTGAAGCCACCCTCTTTGCCCAAGGGTTGAACAAAACACAGTGGACATCTTATATTTTATGATTTTTCTTATATTGTTCCACGTATTTTAGGCAAAAGGTTTTGTTCTTTTGTTGCCTCCTGACCCTTTGTCTTCCTCTCTCCCTCCTGAACCAGTTTGAGCGGGACATGATGATCTGGAATAACAAGAAGTTCCTCTCCAAGCCGCTGCTGGTGAAGGAAGACGCCGCCATCCTGAGGCACCGGCGCTGGTTCTCCCAGTTCTACAGCCAGAACAGTTGGAAACCCAAAGCCCAGAAGGGCCAGCTGGATTGGTGATGACCCCACTAGTCTTAAGGACCCTCAATACTACTTCTTCCACTTGCAGGGTCCATGAACTCTTGCGTGTGGGAGTGAATCTTA
This sequence comes from Vipera berus, assembly GCF_964194415.1. Taxonomy (NCBI): domain Eukaryota; kingdom Metazoa; phylum Chordata; class Lepidosauria; order Squamata; family Viperidae; genus Vipera; species Vipera berus. Next base: position 12,499,268 of record NC_138218.1, read on the forward strand.
CTTTGGGGAGCCAAGGAGGTTCCTGGGGCAGAGAGATGGGTGTGAATTTGGCTCATGTAATACTCCGGAATCAGAGGTGATGGCCTGCCAAAGAATTTGGGGCCCCCCACCCCCAAAAGAAGACCCCAGCAGCTGTTTTTGATGGTTCTCAAGAGGGCAATGGGATCTTTTTGTCTCTTGACAACATTGCAAATATAAACTGTACCTTAGGCATTGCTTTTAGCCTCAAGTGCCCATGCTAGGTTAGGGATATTTTGCTCCACCATTGGAGCAAATGCAGGGCCAGCAAGGACTGTCTGAAAAGAGATTTGCTGATGGGAGGAAGCATCCGGAAGTCAGCCAGGTAGGATTTTCTAAACTCTCGTCCTTTTTGTTGCGTGAATAGAACAGGAGCAAACTGGAACAACTTTTCTTTGTCTGCCCATTTTTTAACAGAACAAAATAGGCAAAAATAAAATGCCCAGAAATAAAATTTCTCCTGCTCAGCAGAGCATAAATCAGTCAAGAGAGAAAGCAGTTTTGCAAATATGACTTTTAATTACGGTAAACCCCGTTCAACTAAATGCTGAAGAAATACACATTGAGTGTGTGGAGAAAGTCCAACTCTCTCTAAGCCAAAATCAGAGCATCACCAGCACCGCAAGGAGAGAGAAGCAGCGCCCCCCCCCCCAGCCTCTGCAGCCCAGAGGAGCCGTGGGGACGTCACAGCATGCCAGTCTTTCCTTCCACCTGGGGAGGGGAGGCAGGCGGGAATGTTCCTGAGGTGCCCCCAGAACCAGCTGAACTGTTTTCAGCATACAAGGGGACAGCTGTGTTTCCTTCCATTGACTTTCTCCCTTCACTACCACCCTTCCCCCCCCCACCCCCAGCAACTCAGCTCTCCCTTCCTTCCTCTTCAGTTTGCTGCTGCTGCTCCTCCTCCTCCTCCACCTCATTTTGCTGCTGCGTTTCCTCCTCCTCTTCCTCCTCCATTCTCTCTCCCTCCTCATTTTCTTCTTCCCGATTCTTATCAGGGTCTTCAGCATCTTCCTTCTTCTCTCTGTCTTTTTTCTTCAGCTCCGATGCTCCCCTTTTGCCCTTCTGCTCATTCCTGTAAGCTGGAAGACCAACACACAGCTGTGTTAAACACACCGTCGTGTGCCAAAGCAGGAGACAGATGGGCGCTGTGCCTGCTGCTCAGCATGCTACTGAGTCAACGTGGTGCAAAGAAGAGCACAGTGGATGTGGTGCGTGAGAGCTGTTCTCAGGGGTCGAGGCAAAACTATCGTGCCTCGTTGCAGCTTCTGTGGAAGTGTGGCTCCGTAAAGAACTATGAGTGGATCCCTTGTGGGGGAAGTCAGTCTGAAGAGCTGAACCCTTTCTTTCTTTCTAAGCCGTTTCACAGCAGTCATTTTCTTAGAGCATCTCAAAACAGCGGAGTCAGTATTCCAGCAATAAAGCTGCCGGGATGAGGCAACAAACTTTTGAGCAGGAGAATTGGGGCAGGAAGAGTTTAATCTGGTTCTCTGCTTTTGATACCAAGTCATATTTTGGTATATCGATACCTTTCTTAATTTCATTTTGGTTGAAAGAATTTTTAAACAGAATGGCAACTTTGTTTAGAAGTTTGCACTGGCCTTTGGCAAAGAAGAACAACAACAACACTATGTTGTTGGAAGGGACCTAGGAGGTCATCTAGTCCAACCCCCTGCTCAGGCAGGAAAACCTATCCCTTTCAGACCAGTCTGTTTTTAAAAGCTTCCAGTGTCGGAGCACTTGAGTTTTACTTTAAAGACGCAAATGAAGGGAAGGGAGGAGAGTGCGGAAGGCCCAAGGGGGCCGCAGGCGGAAAGGCAACCAGGCGCACTTGCCTGCTAAGGATTCCCTTAGAGGTCCCACGAATCGCTGGAACTCCATTTCCTCCATAGCGGAAATAACATCTCCGGCATTCAGCGTCTTCCTCTTCCCCTTTCTTGCAAAGTTGTTGGCGCTAATTTAAAAAGACGAAGGCAGATAAACATCACACCCCCCGCCGTTACACGTGAAAGTTTTCCACCGAAGGGGAATCGGACAAGCCCAGCCGTCACTCCTTTCCGACGGCGCGCTGGGCACGGAGTCGACGGGCCATCCTGGCGAGCCAGAGTCTCCGCAGCAGCGCGGCGGCTCCCGGGGGGTCCCCGACGGCGCTCCGCCCGCCCTCCGCCCGAGGCCTCCCACTCACCACGAGGTGGCGTAGAGCACGAAGACGCTGGCGGCGCGGGAGATGGCGCTGCGCGCTTCCTTGGAGACGTTCACGCCCTCCGGGAGCTGCGGGGAGGGAATCGGGCCGGGTGAAGGCGCCCCCCCCCGCCGCCCCCCCCGCCCCCGCTCCCCCCCCTCGCTCCCCCGCTCGCTCACCGCCTCCTTGATGATCCGCGCGACGACGGCGTTGGGCAGGTTCAGGTCCTCCGGCCGCTCGGCCATCCTGCGGGCCTGGAGGGAGGGAGGGAGGGCGGCCGGTGAAAAGAGCGCCCTCCGCCCCCCCCCCCCGAGGCCAGGATCGGGGAGCGGCCCCCCGCCCACCCCCGCCCCCCCCCCCCGCCGGGCGCTCACCGCCGGGCAGCTGGAAAGAGGCGCCGAGCCAGAGCGGTGGCCGTCGCCCCCCCCTCGCCCGGCATGCACCGCGCCCGCAGGGAGGAGCCATTGGCGGGGCTGGGCTGGCTTTGCAGAAGGAAAGGAAGCGGACGGGCCGGGCGCCATTTGCGGGGCTCTCTCTGCCCTTCCGGCGCGGAGCACCCTGGGAAACGAGGGCGGCTTCCCGTCGCCTAACGACCGGGTGGGCGCGCCGGCGGGTGGGCTGGCGTCGCGGAAAGGGGCCCGAGTCGGCCTTCTGGGCAGAGAGGGGCGGCTTTGACGGTTTCGGAGGGTGTTCGGACGCTGTCTAGGAGTTTCCCCCGGGCCTGGAACTCCCTTATTTCCTTCGGTCGCGTCCCTGCGGGTTTCTTGGCCGGGTTTTTCGGAATTGGTTGCCCTTGCCGCCTCCCTGGGGCCGAGGGAGAGTGACTGGCTCAAGATCCCCAGGCTGATTTTGTCCCTGAGCGAGAGGATAACTCGGGCTTCCCGGTTTGTAGCCTGGTCCCCCACTGGGACCGTGGCCAGAACAGTAATAATTGCGATAATAACCCCTAGGAGGCTTCTTCCAAGAAGCTAAAGGGGAAGGGTGTTCCCCCCCCCGTCCGCCCCCCATGCGTGCTTAGACAACACGTGCAATAATTTAGGTTAGGGTCTAAGAAGCTACCGCCTCTCCTCTTCTCCTGGTGCCGCCTTTCCTATCACACTTAAAAAGGCGCCCACTGCAAGGGTCATCCGAGAGATCCGATCAAAATAAATCCCCTTTTTTGGTGCCTGTGCAGCAGTCTTGCAGTGAGAGATGCCAGCTGAGCATCCTCAAAGCACAAAACGAACTTTGTGAGCAGTCAGTCAACACTGGATTATACTTGGAAGGGAAGAGCAACTGTGGTGGTTTTCAGAAAGATATTGGAATTTCTGAACACTAACCTCATAATCCGCCGCTTTGGAGCAGTTGTTTCACTTCGTTTTGTCCTTCCATTGCAGAAAGTTGCTGACAGCAATGGGGACAATCAATATCGGTGGCCAATGGGATGAAACCGTTTGCAATATGATCGCTTGTCAGCATCCGCCTTGCTGGGAGTCTATGCGGAGAATCGAAAGTGGACATCCTCACCTTTTGCTGAAGAACATAATCATTCCTGGAAGAGATTCCCCAGCATCTGAAGGTAAGAAGCGCTCTGTAGAAATCAGGGGCCAGGCCACTAAAGTTGACTGATAGACATTTTGTTCCGTTCCTGGCCATGGAATAAGAAAGAGCTATATAAAAGGGGGACTGAAGTAAGCGTAAATATACCTGTGGGTGATGTGGCTGGCATTTTTTCCACAGGTCTTTCGCTTTAGGCAAATTTGTTTGACTTGAAGTTTTGGGGAACATAACCCTAACAAACAAAAAGTTTGTACAAAAATTATGTTGCAACACATGCTTTATCATGTGTCCAACCTGCTAGAAATTTGCTGATCCAGCTGTTGGACCCTCGTTACTCTCTTAAATCTACCTCTGGCCACGGTAGCGTGCTAGGTTTCATAGCCAGTGTTGACTAAAAACCATTCCACAAAGGCTTAATTGGAGCAAGCAGGTTGTTAACAGTTTGAAATACAGATTGACTGCTGCCCAAATGAAAATCTGTATTTCAAACATTTTGGGAGATTTTCTTAAGATGGATACTCTAAAGTAAGATGTGTTCCTAACATCATCTTTTGATATAGTTATATTAAATAATATACTTTAAGTTATGTGAATGGAAATCTCTTTTCTCTTTATTGTTATATCAATAAGCAAATGTGGCATTGGATTCATTGTTGTTATGCTGACAGTAAATCAGCCAATGCCCATGAAAGAAAAACCCCACTCTGGGTTTCTTTGTTTGTTTGTTTCAAAGTCTTCTTAGCTTTCTCCTTGTTTCAGGCAAACTGCCAACCCTGAAGATTGTTGACCTTCCCTTCCATTATCCCAGGAGAGAAAGGGTTACATGTGTTGGAAGTTTTGATTCCAGCTCCAAGATAATTTCCAGTAGCAAAGAAGCTAAAAATTGCTTTTCAAATTCTACTCTGGATGATGGTTGGATACTCCCCATTTCGGTATTGAGGTCAGCAAATTTGGTTTTCCTCCACATGTGTTTCTGGGATGATAGGCATAGAGCAGCATTATGTAAGAAAGCTACCACCACCTCCTCCTCCTCCTTCCTCTTCTCCCCCTCTCCCCCCTCCCCCCCAGCCTATGCGAGATTTTTTTTCACAGCATCCATCTAGTCAACATCTGTAAGTACGCAGAAACAAGGTAGAGTTCTTGTGCAGGCTTTGTGTCTTCTGCGTGGCCTCCATTGTGTGTCTCCTTCCTGTGCATTTCAGTTCAGAAAGGAATCCTTTCCCAGGTCTGAACTCCAGAACGGCATCTCATTCTCTCCACTTCCCACCAATAAGGTTCACCTGCTTGAGGCAACCTGAGAAGGCCAGTGAATTCAGTGTATTGTTTGGAAGGGGGGAAGCAAAGGGAGGGATATGCTTTCTTGGGCCTTGAAGAAGGCTCCATCCAGACCATACTCGGTGCCCAACTGCTTCACATTTCTTGCATCCTGTGTTCAGCATTGCAGCAAAATGCTGTATGTCCTGCAATGAAATTAGAGGAAACTTTGCCAATTGTGGCCCCTCGGGGAGTCCTGTTCATTAAGGTGAGGGTGGATAGCAATAGCACCATCCCATATAGCCCTCTCTGGGCAGCTGACAGAGTCAGCCTGTCGCCCCCAACCACCTGGGTCCTCATTTTACCGACCTTGAAAGAATGGAAGGCTGGTTCAACCTCGAGCCTCGTCAGGATCAAACCCAGGCTGTGGGCAGTTTGCCTGCAATGCTGCGTTCTGATGCATATTTTGCCCTTCTGAGCTGCTGAGTGGGGCTGGAACTGCCATTTTAAGTTGGCACAGTCATGTGGTGATGTGCTTTATGACAGCATCACTTAGAGGTGGAGTTGCGAGTTCCAGTTATTGTAGTATGAGCAAGGACTACTTGTAGTAAATAAATATTTTCCTTCTGAGTTTATAACTGCTTGTAATACAGAGCTTATTATCTCTGAAATCTTCTAAATCATTAATGAAACAATGTAGACAAGTAGCAAAACCTTATTTTCACTGTTGATAAACAATCTCTTGAGGCGCTCAGCTAACCAGTTAGCCCAGAGAGCAACCGAGGCAGAATCCTGTGTGCCTTCTGGAACTACAGCTGATCTTGGAACTGTTAACCCTTGAACAATCCAGCATTTGTTCCTGTTGGGATCCCCAGCTCTTCTTTTGCCAAATAGTAAAGACTTGTTCTTTTTCCCATGGCCATGTTAGATGCAGGTGACAGATCCCGCTGAGTTGGTGGTGCACAGACTGGGTTCCCAGCCAGCCTGTGGAAACACAATTGTCCGGTGGGTTCCAGACATGCGACCCAGATTCCTGCAGTCTGAAAACGGAAGAGTGTAAGTGATGCCATCAATATAGATTAGCCGTCTTACATTGGGGATTGGGTGTGAACAATGGCTGCGATCCGCAGGACGTTCCTCTGCTCGCTCACTTTGGCCGCTGCATATCTGGTTCATTCTGTCGTCGTTGCCTTGCAAAACATTTTGTAATAATTCCAAAGTATTGGGGGAGCCCTGTGTTCTTACGGGAAGGAGAGGTGCTTGCTAGTGAAGACCCCGGCTTTAATTAAGGCAGCCTAGTAATTCTGCTGCTGCTCTTTCCTTCCTTAGAGAAAATTAGGAGGTAGGAGAGGTTGTTTTGTGTTCAGTGTTGCAATAGTTCTCTTTTAAACTGGTGTTGAATCGCTGTATAAGAAATCAACTGGGCCTTTTTTTCCTTTTTTTTTTAGACAGGCGCCCCCACAAAGAATATGTGTGAAGGACCTTGCTTTGGAAAGCCTCCTCTCTCTGGAGGATCATCAGGGGACTGTGAGTTGCCCCTAGAGGGGGGGCGGGGCTGCTTTTTGTTTGCTTGATTGACTGCTCCTGCCCCATTATTTTACCCCTATCCCACGGCTGGCTCAGGAATTCTGGGAGTTGAAGCCCACGAGTCATAAAAGAGCCAAGGTTGCCTAGCCCTGGCCTAGCCCGAAGGAGAGGAATCTGGCAGGCAGAGGAGGCATTCCTGGTCTGGACTGAAGCTTGGAAGCTTCCTGGGGCTGCTGGTAAAGGCAGAGATAGGGGCCTCTTGAGATACAGGGAAGAGATCGTCCTTCCAGAAATGTCTTGGCAAAGGAGATTAGCAAACACTGAGTAGAATGGCGGAGCTGAAAGAGAATACGCAGCTTGCCCCTTCAGGGTGCCTGTTCGGTGGCATCCCTTTCAGCTGGATCCCAGCAGCTTCTGACTCGAGGGCGATTGGTTTGGGCTTTGGGGAGCAGCAAGCGCAGAGCTCTGCATGGGATTCAGGTGTGTTTGGGGTATTTCTTTGCTTTCTGATTTGAATGGTCTCTTTTTGCAGAAAAGAAAAAAGTCAAATAAAGTTCCTACAGGGGGTCAGCCTTACTTTCATCATTTAAGGCGGAATCAAAAGTCTAACAATAAATCAAGGTCAGTTTTAAAAAGCAACCTTTATTATACCAGTACAAAAAGTTTGGTGTTGTGATTCAGGTGCTGGCATGAAACCAGGAGATGGTGAGTTCTAGTCCCTCCTTGGGTATGAAAGCCGGCTGGGTGAACGGTCACTCTCTCTTAATTACTGTTATATTAAACATTGCTACAACTCATTTTTAAACAAATTAAACTGCTATCACATGAAATCAGGGTACAATCTTTCCGTTATGCTGATAACTAGTTTAAAGGAAAAAGTGTAATACTTGAACCACAATAATTTTAAAAATAAGAGTCATACCTACCTGAATAGGAAAAAAAATCATATGTGAGGTGGATAAAAAACTTGAGTATAAAAAAGAAAGACAGAGGAAGCTTTCCCTTTTAAAGGTTTAACTTAAACATTTTAAAATGCTACTTTTCACGGGACTCCCCAGGCGCTAACCCTCTTATCCAAGAAGAGTTTTACTTGGGTTGAGGAAGTGGCCCCACACGGTATCTCTTGAAGAAGGTGGGCCGCGCCCTTTTCACTTTGCTCCAAACTCTTAAGAAAAAGACAGGTGCATCTTTGGTGCAGGGAGAAAAAATGCCCTCACTTCTGTGCTCCTGTTTTCTGGGAACATTTGGGAACGAGGAGAGCTGAGCTCGTACTCTGCCGCAGTTCTGTAGGCCATCAAAGAAATGCGGAGGACAGCCTCCTCAGGAGAAGGCAACACCCGGCACCCGCTCTGCATCTGTTGTTACAAAATGAGGAAGGTGTGACTCAGGAGCGCAGAAGAGGAAGGGCGCTGCTGGGGACCAAGGAGAAATTGGCAGCCCCCTTTATTGTGCAAAAGGCGCCCAATTTTAACCGGTCTGAAGCTAAGGTAAGCAAGACCCAGCAGTGCGATGGCGATCGTATGTTTTCACTGCCTGGCCCGAATCTGATTTTAAAACGCTCACCTACTGTGGTCTAGGATATCCTCAGCAAGGGGCTGCAACCATCCTAGCCCAGAGCCTGGGAGAGGAACCGGGTCTTTCATGGTGCTTTGGGGGCCTCTTGCTGGGTGTGATCAGTGACTGGCTTTGCTCTCTTGTTTGTGTACTTGTGTCTCTGCCTTGATTGTGTACTTGTTTGTTTGGGGGCTGTGAGCCACACAGTCAATTGGAGTCCAGTGAAGTCCTGGAGAGAGAGAAGTAAAGGGACGGGAGGCAAGGCCTTCTGACTGGTTCTCCTAGAATTTTTCCCTGCTGGCCTCTGCTGCGGTCTCTCCCTGCTTCCCTTTCCACCCCCTCTTTTCTTTAGGTCCCCATGAAAGACAAAGATTCTGGAAGAAGCCTAGGCCGCCAGCCCAAGATCGTCTCAGGAGGTTTGCCTGTTTCCATTCTGGCATTAGGGCTACCTGAATGTAACTAGAAGACTTTGCAGCCAGGACTGATTTGCCTCTTCTGACCGGCCACAGGCTCACTGGTTCTGCGGCGCCCGATAGTAGAGCAGCTGGGGGATGGTGGTAACCATCAAGACAAGAAAGGAGGGGGCCTCCTTGAGCACAGCCAGATGCCCCCAGAATCTGTAAGTGCTGCTGACCCTCCAGTGCAGAGTCTCTAATGTCCCCCTCCCTGCCCCTCGCATGCCCAGGTATGGCTCCCCCATCCTTGACTGAGTGGAGGGAGAAGGCGGCCAGGCTCTGGGGCTTTGGGAAGTGCAAGAGTTGGTTGTCTGAAGCCCCCTGGACAGGCGGTGGGGTCTGCCACGGAGACTAGCGGTGGCCTCTTCGGTGGTGGCTGTTTGTGCAGGATTGAACCCCACAGTCGCAGGGGATGAAAGTGCTGCAATGAAGGGAAGCAGAGGTGGTGGTGGAGGGCGCTCTGCAAGGAACCCCTCCCCCTTCCATTGTCTCAGCATGGGCATGTTTCCAGTCCTGGATCAGGGGGACCTTGGGCAGCTCTTTCTCCCTCTCCTGCTCTCCGCATGAAAAGAGGCAGGAGACTCGGGTCATTTAGCTGTTGAGCTGTTCCTTTCTTGATTCTTTTATTCTTTTCTGTTGCTGCTTTTGGTGCCCCCCCCCCAAATTTTAGAAGCATTTTTGGGAAAGTACTCTGTTTAGTTTTGTGGGTGTTTTTCCTCCAGGCTGCAAGGAATTGCAAGCTGCAGACGTCTCCAAGAATTTTTGCTAAGAGAAAATCTTGCGTGAAACTTATGGAATATAAGAGCAATACGGCAAGGCTGGGCATGGAGGGTGAGTGTGGTGGACTTGTATTCCAGGGGTCTGCCTTATGGTGTAGTTGAAGCCTAAGGAGCCGAGGCGATGGGAAGGTCCAGCATTTACCTTTCTGTCAGCCCCCCTTGGCTCACCCCCAGCAGAAGCCCCGATGTCTCCCCCCGCCCCCTTGAGCCAGCAAGCTCTCCCGCCAGCTTGTTGGTGGGAGAGTCCCACATGCTGGCATGTTTCCTCCTCCTCCTCCTCCTCCTCCACAAGGTAAAGCACCCTGGAGGTAAGAGGGCTGCGGGGCTGGTCTTGAGAGTAGCCAGAAAGGAGTGGCAGAATGGTTGCAGGGGGTTGTGTTCCCTTCGATTCAGGGGGCGAAGGGGAAGCCTAGGAGGCTTCTCTGTTTCCCATGGAACAGCAGTGGAGCCAAATAGTACAATATTTCTGTTTGGTGTATGAAGATGATCAGCAGAAAAGGCCGTTGCTGGGAAGGGCCTTCACTTGGCGTTTTCCATTTGACTTGGTGAAAAGGTAGCTCTGGAGCTGGCATGGAGACTGTTTCACGTACTAAGTAACCACAGTAAAAATGGACAAAATAAATGCTCCAAATGGTGGCCAGGTGCAAAAGAAAGGGAGCCAGTGATCCCAAAGGTCTAAAAAGGGCAGTAAGCCATTTAACCAGCAGCCAGCGTACAACCAAAGATCGTGCAAGCAGGGCGGGAGTTCATTGATGTGGCTTGGCAGATAAATTCCCCATCTCCCTGGAGGCTCGGTGCAATGCAGCGAGTCCCTTGGCTTTTCCATCCCTGCCTCGATCCTTCTCGAGGGGGCCCTGAGATGCGCAGGGACCCGTCCTTGTGTCGAGCACGCCTCTCGCGACAAGGCCGCTGGGCTAGCAGCCCTTCTCTGCCTTGAGTTGTTGGGCTTCACACCAGAGCTCTGCAGTAAGTTCTGGCCTGCAGATGCTGCTGCTTCAGGGAAGGCTTACTTGACCAGAGACTCTCACGGGTAACTTGGCTAGATTGGCTTCTTTATTGCAGACAAGAAGGAAGTCATACACAACCAGTAGAGCAAAGAAGCAAAATCTTTTATTTCTTTTCCTCTCGCCTCTCTGAGTAAAGGGGTTTTCTCAGCTGGCAGCAGTCATGGGATCCCTTTTATAAAACTTCTCTGTCCTGACGTTGCCCTATTTTGGCTTGATTTTACTCAGGCTGCGATCCCTTTGCTTCCTGCCTGCCGAAAGCCGAGTTCAGGTACAGGCAATATTGCAAGCATCTGGCAAGCTGGAAGGAGGCCACGCCGGCTGAGAGAGACGCTTCAGACATCAGCAGGGAGGCTTGGCCCAAAGAAGAAGACTCTCGGGAAGCCTCCGAGACCTTTGCTCCGCTGCAGCCCCCAGGCCCCCCTCCCCCTCCTCCCTCTCCCTTCCTCTTTGAGAACAGCCCCAGTCCTCCCCCTGGCTTCACTTGAATGCAAAAGGGGTGGGGAGGGAGGCGGGGACTGGGTAATCTGTAGCCCAACTCCAGGGATGGTTCCTTCTATTTTAAAAAGGGGGAGCACGCTCTTGAGGTGACGACCATTAAAATTCCTGCTTCCCCACTTTGTGCCTCTCTGAGCCTTGCCTCCAAAGAACAGCTTTTTCTAATAACCCGAAGGCGGGACGCTGGACGGCCAGAAGGACAACGTGGGCTGTAAGTGGGCATGTGCAGCGCTGAAGACAACTCGGTTGGTGTTGGTGCTTTGAAACAGAAGGTAGTTCAAAGGCCACGGGCAGGAGCAGACGGGGATGTGAAAAGGAAGAGGGCTTGGCCATTTTGTGGAAACGTGCGCTCATGCGAGACTGGATGCCCTCTCCACACACATCTTCCTCGGCGACAGTCCTCCCAGAGAAGTCAGATGCTTGCGCTGCCTCAGAAGCAAGTCTGTGGCAGATAGGAACATTTTGTCTGCCTTCCCAACTTGCCTCAGTCACACAAAAGCCCTGGAAGAAAGGCAGTGCTCCTCAGCTGCGACAGTCAGCAGAACCAGGTCGCGTCCAGCTCCAGAGGGCCTTCCGAAGGCAGCAGAGATGGCCACCGTCCATTCCTTTCCCCTTCTGTGAGCAGTGGGGTCCTTTTGCAAGGAAATTAGAAGATGAAGGGTGGTTTTTTAAAAAAATAATTAGTTTATTTTGAAATGAATAGATCTTGGAAATTAATATTCAGGGGTCCCTAAGCTTCAGATTCATGAACTAAATAATTTAGTGTCCCTTATAAATACAAGCACTCCTTGGGAGAAAATAAAAGCCCAGTGATTCTGCCCCTCAGCCCTGCGTCCCCCCCCCAAAGGCATTGGCCTTGTGCGCAAAAGGCAGCCTCCTGGCTGGTGCCTGGGCTTCTTCACAGCAACCTTCAAATGACGAAGCTCTGCTTCTCCATAATCCTCTGCTTTGGGTTACCTGTTGTAAATAAAACTCAGGTTGGTTCTTCCTTCATTTTCTTTCTTGGTTTATTATTGTGGTTCAGAGGTCTAGATAATTTTAGACAATGCTGTTTGTCAGTGAGTACATCTAAAGAAACCCCGGCTCTTTCTGTGTGGAGACAAGACCCCCAGTGTTTCTGGCTTTGATAGTCCCCCTGGGTGAAACGATGGCTTTTCTGCCGCAAAGGCAGCGTTTGTGGCCCCACCAGGGAGATCTTGAAGAAGGCGAGAGGCTGAGAGTCCAGAATTGTAATCAACCACAGCAGAGTGGATTTCTGTTGCTACAATGGCTCTTTGGGGCAAAGTTTGTTGTTGCTTGTGGAGTTCTCTTGGCAACCCTCAGAGAGAGCGGCTCCTCCCTCTCGAGGTTAATCTTGTGTTCTCCCCCTGCCCAGCTTTCATCCACAGCAGCTCTACTGGGCCTCCGTAAGCGGCTTTCTCCAGACCTTTCTCAAGGTGGGTGCCTGGTGGTTCCTTTACAAAATGTTTGTCTTGTTTTGAAGTTGCCTTCTGGGGAGAATGACCAGGTCGACACTGAAACCAACCATTTGCCTACTTGTCTTTTAAAAAATGGGGCCAAGAAAGATCCAATTCATGTTTTCATATGGTAAAATGGTTAATTACATCTATGAAATAGCCGGGTTTAGCTTTCCCCAACACTTTAAATAAAATACGCACAATTTCTCCCAAGTCTTTGGGCACAAAGTTGTCAGGAGAGCCCCCGTCTTTTCCTCTTTTCCTTTACAGTCCCAGCTTGCTGCGTGCTTCTCCTGGGACATCTTCAGAGAAAGAAGGGAGAACAGTTTGGGAATATGTAAATCTTTAGGTGTTATTCTGCAGTGTGAACCACCCTCACGAGATACTGGGAAATGAAAAGAATTCCAGGCTGCTCATTTAGGAGATATGTAAGATCCAGGGTAGGATTTGGGCAAAGATGTTCTGTTTGTCAGGATTGAGCTTTAACAACTGGTGCATTTTTTTCTTTGTGGGCTGTAACAGTCTGAATAATTGTCTGCAGCTCTGGATTCGCTCTCTTGCATTAGATCGATGGTGCTGGGCTGTCTGCTGAGAAAGTCAGAAGTTCTGTGCGTGGCGGGTGCTGCCTCTCGCCCCAGGCAGGAAAAGACTGATGAAAATACCGGCCAGGGACGGGATGGGAAGGGAGTTTGGTGCGTCTCTTGATTTAAGAAGCTCGCTTTATTCACACTTACTCAATGAAAGCCATATGCTTTTTGCATCTGATATTCTAAAACGGTGAGGTCGTTCAGACCCTTGATGCAGCTTTCTCTTGTGGCCTCTGAATGTGAAAAGCATTTCTTCTGTGAAACTATGCCGGAATGGCACTTCACAATAAATCTAGCGTTCTGTTCTTACATCTCCAATGCTGCTGGCAGCATTGTTCAAGTTAGAAAGGAGAGCTTTTCCAGCAGTGTGCCAAAGCAGGAAATGGCCACGGTTTGGGTGGATTTTGAAAGGGACGAGGCGTGTGAGCCAAGTGAGGGAGTCTGAGGCCCCGTGGTGTTCAGAGACCACATCTGGATATGCCACTTCCTGAGTTTTGGGGCAGCAGTGAGAGAGATGGTGGCATTTATGTTCGATCTGCCTGCTTTCTGGAGGTAGCAGATGGTCGCCACTGGGCCAGGTGAGCTTTTGGTTGATCCAGCACCGCTTTTTTACCATTTCTCCCAGGTAGGAGAAGGTGGAAGGTGCAGGGTAACAAGTAGCGTTTTCAGGGCAAATGGGTGGCAGTTGAAGATGTTGCCAACTTTCGAACGACATCCTGGTTGGAAGTGGGCGGCTCCAGCCGTAGTCTGGCATACAAACGCAGCCGTACCTCGTGGGCTCTAAGAGATGCTAAGGGGTAGGCTCTGTTACAGTGGAAATAGGGCTGGGAAAACAATGCCTTGCCACCAAATCTTTGTACAGGACAAGTTACTCATTAAATTATTGTAGGATCTTTTGCAAGATAAGCCTCGTGGCAACTGATTAACTTTGGTAGAGCCAGAGGAAAGTTTTGTTCTGTATCCTTTTGAACGGAGAGTCTTTCAAATGGAGTGGCCTCACTTTCGTCGTGCTTTTTGTGGGGTTAGGGTTGGAAAGGCTTCCCTCTCACTTTATTTACCTAGCATTTTACTTGTATTAGCCGCCCATCTCAGCCTATGACTCTGAGCAGCAAAAAGCTATTCAAAACAATATAAAAATGTGTTTTAAAAATTGTAGTTAATCGTCCGAATCTGTTGCCAGTTATACTTTTGCCATGTATGTGGAATTGCTGCACCCTGGTCTTTGAAGTACAGGATTAGGCCAGCGTGAATTTTTCCATCTGAACCAACTTCAAACCATTTTGCCTCTTCATTAGAAATGCTGCAATTTCAAAAGGGGCTGGAGTGACATTCCTCCTTGGACTCGACCCCGGTCTGGGATAGACCCAGGGCTTGATAGGTACCCATCTGCTTCCAGCTAGCAGATTTTTGGGGATTTCCTTTTTGTTGCAGGAATGGAATTCGGGGTCAGTGTCAAAGGCTGTGTTCCTGGGCAATTTCTGGGTGGGAACCTATCCCAAGTACAGACTTCTCCAAAAAAGCTGCCGGCATTCCTTCTAAAACGACGCAGGAAGATCAGCCAGACTTGTGTTAAAGACAGGGGTAAGTGCAGAGGTGCTACATCAAGCATTCTCTCTTGCTCAAAGACAGGAGGTGAGGTAGCTCTCTGAATAAATCATCTCCAGATGCTGAGCAAAATAACATTTCCCATTTCCAGAGCCTGCCTGCCTGCCTGCCTGCCTCCCTGGTTTAGCTCTGTCTAACACAGATGGTTACAGTCCACAAAACAACAATACTAAGGAAAATGCTAAAATCAACACTTGGTAATAGTCCTCACAGGCACAGAGGCATTTAGGGGAAGAAACCTGGTTAGACTATGGATGCTGCATCTCAAATGTGAGGCAGATAAAATCAGGGCCAGGAGCCCCCCAGGAAAAGAGGCCATGGCGAAAGAAGAGAACTGTGGGAAGGGGAAGATGGGACCGTTCCTGTGCGGGATCACGGGCTTTTGAAAAGGAAAGGGGGGGGGAGGAAAACTCTGGGTGCTACAGCCTTTTCCCTGGGAAGCAAAGCAGCTGACCTGCAAATAAACATCACATGGTTCATTAGGGCTTCCCTTCCCAATGTTAAAGGTGTCAAATAATTGATGTGTCTTAGTCCTTTCACCCGAGGGATTGCCTTTGAAAGGGAGAGTGCCTGTTGACCTTCGCTGTTCAGTGAGATGTCTGACTGAAAAACCCAGAAGCAATGGATAAAATGTGTAATAAATAAATGCATAATAAACACGAGGAGAGGAGGCAGTGCTAGCAAGGAGGGGAAAACAATCTGACGTCAAATCTTCTGAGTCAGGCTGAGCTTCTGCATGTTTCGAATTGTTAGCTTTAGCTTTAGGGTTTTAGCAAACAGGCCTTAAGGTCGGATTATGTGCCAAGCCTAAGCTGACTTCTACTGTATGCAGGGCATGGATGCCTGGAGGCAAATGCCCCTCTGCGGCACCCAGGCAGAGAAAGACCTGCAGAAGAGCATTTTCCAGCCTGGGGAGAGAGCGGCCAGTCAGCCCGGCCAGGGCAGCCTCCTCAGTGGAGTTGTTCAGGCAGGGCAGCTGGAGGCAACCAGGCGTGTTGGGTCTGAGCCAAGGAGCGGCGGCGTCGTCGTCGTTGTCATCAGGTGCAGATGCACTGTTCAAATCCACCAATGGGCTTCCAGGGCTTTAGTCCTATTCAAATAGTGGCGGTTAGAGGGCCAGGCCAGCAGCCTGGAGGAAAAACTGTTCTTGGAAGCTGCCTCCGTTGGGCTCTGCTCTCCCTGCCAGTTAAGTTGCTGAGGGAACCATGGAGCCCAGGCATTCCCACCGAGGCTCGCTCTGTGCCAACCGTTGGCAGTTTCCTTGCTGTCTGGCAACATTTGGTGAGTCCTCCACGGGGTGAGTTGGGCGAGGCAGTGGTTGTGATTTAGCCCCTGTTTCGTGGCACAGTCTTGCAAGAGCACAAGAAAGCATTTCTGTTTGTCCTTCTCTCCCTCCACTCCTGGAGGTACAGGCCCGGGATTCTTCTTCACGTCTTCCTCATGTGCAAAAGAGCCACAGGCAGCTGTGGCAGTTCGCCCTGCCCTCGTCAGCCTTTCAGAAAACCCTGAAAATCTGGTTCTCCCAGCAACCCGGTGGAGATCCAGGTTGAAGGACCAGTCTTGTCACAACGTGGTTCTGTCACAACTTTGAATGGTTGCTGAACGAGTGTTTGCTTAGTTAGCTACGCTACGTTTGCTATCAGTTGCTTAGGGCCACAAGTTGGCGTGAACAACCTGAGACATTTAAAGTAAATAAGCGAGAGGAGAGTGTCACGGGGGGGGGGGGGGAGAGGAAGAGACTCGGCTCCGTTTCACAGATGGAGGAGGGAAATATAGAGGGAGACTGTGGCCAACTCTGCGATTGCCTTTCTTGTCTGCTCCAGGACAGCTGAAGCTCTCCATCCATGTGCAAGGCAGACGGCTTAAACTTTATGGTAAGTCAGTGGTGGGTGTGTTCTGGACAGAAGTGATAAGGCTTTGCCTGAGAAGAACCTGGAGCGCTTAGCTATGACATTGACTACCCGCAGTCTGCTGGGGATTTGTGGGTGGGGAGCTGTCTGGCCGTTACGCTTCTGATTTGGCCGAAGACCAGACGGGGCCTTGAGCTGCCCTTTATCAGTCAAGCCGAGCCTCTGTGGTGCTTCAGACACCCTCTCTACACGGCCGCAGAGGCCGTCACATCCCAAGTCGGAAAAACAGGGCTGCCGATGCTGCTTTCCTGTGGAAGATTCCTAAGAAGAAATGTTTAATGGGCTTCCAGCTTTCCTAAAAAACACAAGGTCTGGGGGGAAGCCACCTTGCCTCATAAACAGGCATACTCGTTACCCATTTTCTTCCCCCACCCTGGTAGCAACAAGGGCAGCCAAGACCGGATTCTGTCATCCAGAATGGTAGATGCAGACTTAAACATTGTGCATTGGGAAGTATAGTGGGATACGTTAAGTGCCTGGCTTTCGCCCCAGCTCATGTCAATTGTTTTCATATATTGGGCAGTGAGAGTTGCATTAGGATGCGGGAACTGAGCGGGTGAGACAGGCAGAAAGTACTAACGTGGAAGAGGTGTGTGTAACGACCACTGTGACTTTTGAGAAGTTTCCTGTGGCTTTCAGTAAATAGAATTCTTTCCATTCATTCCAGTTAAAACGCAATTTCTTCTTCTTTTCTTTCTCCACCCACTCAGTCATGGAGGCCAAAGGCCTAATGGGAAAACAGTATCGGATATGTGACTCGTTTGTCAAGGTATGACCGTTGTCATCTAGAAAGAGGGCTGCGTTGGGCAGGGGGGTCAAGTGTTCTCCACTGACTTTGCTTGCGGGTGGGTCACAAATGGCGACCTCGTGAGCCAGGCAACGATCACTGGGGGGGGGGTTGCGACGGCTGGAACTGCAGGTCCCAAGTGCTGCACTTTCGGTGCCATCACAACTTTGAGCCAATGCTGAACGAGTGGTCACTAAGTGAGGACTACCTGTAATGACTTTCTGTCCCTCCTCTGGTTAACCTGTTTTCCTTCAGCTTGGGGAAATGTGGGCACCTTTTATGCTTGAATCCACAAGATTACCCCGCTTGATGCAACTCTGTTGGTTTGGGCAGGGTGATCTGTCCAAAAGAGGACTGACAGCATTTTTTTTCCCTTCCTCTCCTAACACAGGTGTCCATTGTGCCAGATACATCACGGAAATGCAGGCAAAAATCCAAGACTGTTCTGGGCAGTAAAAACCCAGTCTTCCACGAGCAATTTATCTTGTGAGTCTGGGCTGGGCTCTTAGCTGCTGCCTCCCAAGCCCTCCGCACGGCCCTAACCCTTTTTGAGAGCTCCATCTGAATGGTGGCTCCTGCACCTGGCCTCCACTGAAAGAGATACCTGTGCAGAGGATCTCAGGGTTTCTGCCAGGGGCATGGGAGTGCGAGGCAGCTCCGGCTGAGCCCTCGGTCACCAGGGTCGCTTTCTCTCTGCTGCATTCCAGCTGCTTGCAGGAGGAAGATGAGCCAAAGCGCCTCCTTGTCACCGTCTGGGACCAACCACCGGACTCTTCTAGGTAAAGAGAGCAGAGCAGTCGAGGAGATGGCTTCCAGACACGCAGCTTGGCCAGGGGCGGGTGGCCTTTGTCCTCCAGTGCCCAGGATGAGTGTCAGTAAGGCAAGGGTGAGAGGGCAGAGCAGGGCAGCAGCAAGATGGCGGAGAGAGGTGCTCTTGCTGGTGATCGCAATAGCCTTTCCCTTGTCCCCCACCCCCACCCGGCATTGTCTCTTACCTTTTCCCTGTTTCCTGCCCAGGCAGAGCAGACTCCTTGGCTGCATGAGCTTTGGCGTGAAGACCCTGCTGGGTGCAGACAAGGTAGGGATGGCGCTTGGGACCCAGCCAGGACCGGTTGCCTTGTGGAGAAAGCAATGGCTGAGGGTTTAGTAGTAGCTGAGCCAAAAACCGTGACTTTGCTCTCGGATCATCTTCAGAAGACACAGCTCCATCTGCCAGAGACTTAGTTTTCAGAGGGCTTAGTATCATCATGTTAGGGAGGCCTTGAGAGCAATATTATGATCCTTGTAGGATGGGTGAGAACATGGCGTGGGGCGCCTCTACCTTCTGGGCAGGGGTGGATTCAAACTGTGGTCCCTTGCAGCGTCCAGAAGATGACACCCCTGTTGTCATCTTGGTAAAAATGAAGCCACTAACTTAATGGCAATTACAAGTTGATATTTTAAGTCAAAGGATATTATGTTCCCCTCTAAAATTCTCAAGGCTAGCACCAATCTTAATAGAGATAATTTTTTAAAAATTTTTCTAGATAAGAGATCTTCAGAGAAGCAAATGGGATTTGTTTGAGGCACTTTAGCTCTCTTTCCTGTTTGCTTACAGTATAATTACTGTGTAATCTGGAGGAAATGAGGCTGGTAGACAAATGCTGCCCTCTGCTGCTTGTTTTGAAAGCCAAGCCTGTAAAAGGTGTAAGCAAGACGGGTGGAATTATGGTGGCCGAAGCCCCCAGGCAGAGTCGTCCATGAGGATTTCTGTTTTTAGTAGCACATTAACAGCAAACAGGAGGGAGTGTAAATCCTACAGCTGTTGTCTCTTTCCACTTTCCTTCCTTCCTTCCTTCAGAAAATTTGTGGCTGGTATTACTTGTTGGCAGAAGATCTGGGCAGAACGAAACACCTGAAAGTGGGCACACGGCAGCTCAAGCAAGGCCAAGGTGGGCCTGTCCAGAAGAGACAACTTGGAGAGCGCTCTCTTTCTCCAGAGAAGTTCTGAGACCGTCCTGTCTTGGGCCCGTCTGGACCTGAGGCCAGACAGGACACAGGCAGTTTCAGCTCTCGCACGGGGGGCAGTCTCTCTTACGTGGGGCTGGACCATTTCCCCCCTGCCTTCACATCTAGAAAAGGCGTTAAGAACTTGCTGGGCTGTACTTCCTAGTTGTTCACGAGACTAAAGAAAAGAGACAGAGAGGAGGGAGGGAGCCTTTATTGGTGGCACAGACAACCTGAAAGTCTGCCTTGGGCCCTCTCTCTGCTTCAAGACAGAAATCAGAAGACTGTCAGGGAAATAAACAGTAAAACATTACTGTAAAATGTATGGGGATTAACTGATTGGCATAATATGTAGATTAATTTTAAGAGTATAGTATAACCATTTTAGTTTTGTTGTTTAATCCGTTTTAGTATTTTAGCATTATTCTTCTGATTTCTGCTGTAGTGGCTGCTTTTAGATTGGTAAGCCATTAACAGGTGCCTGACTCATGGGGCAGCTGTGGGACAGAGAGGAGGCCCTCAGGTACCCCTCCCCACAACGAGCCCCCCAGAAGGGCCTGCCCTCCCTCCCTCCCTCCCTCCCTCCCTCCCTCCCTTCGTGCCCTTCCCTTTCTCTTTTTCCTCCAGAGATGACGTTAGCCAAGCCGGCTGCCTTACTGGGGAAGCAGCAGCTGCCGCAGGACACGGAGCAGCAGATCCAGGTGTGTGGAGGCCGGCTGGAGGAGCCGAGCCGAGCCCCGTGCTGGCTGGTGGGCACCAGTTTCTTTAGCCAAATTGCAGACTGGGCCTCCGTTCGCCCGGGAGGGCCGAAGAAGGAGGGAGGAGGCCCATTTCCTGGGGGGGCCAGCTCTAGGGGCAAAGGAGCTGCCCAACTGGAAACGCGGGTAAGCTCAGCGTGTTCGAGGGATTTGGAGGGGACCCTCGGCCTCCGGAGGCCACGGCTCACGCCCAGCGCCCGAAAGAGGGTCCTCTTCAGAGGGAAAGATCTCCCCCACTCCTCTTGGTTGAGTTGGACCGGAGAAGGACCCAGCAGCGCTGGGAGCTCTAAACTCTGCTCGCCCCCAAAATCAGCTTGCATCACAAGGGCAGGTTGTGGCTCTTCAGTTCCCAGACGAAAGGAAGGCAGCCCCGGGGAAGGTTTAAGCAGCCATGAAAAGTGCAGGGAGACAGGCTGGCTTCCCCTCTCTGTCCCACCCAAAGAAAGGGAGGCACTGATGGGATGAGGTGTGTTAGGGAGGCCTTTGCGTTTTTACTGAGCAATGCGCCCAAGAGGCAGAGAGCAGTCATGTGAAATTGTGCGTCTTCATTATTTACAGTCCTTTTCCTTCCTCACGAATGTGAAAGTGTGCCCCCCCCCTCCCCTTCCCTGTGCTGGGAAAAGTCTGCTGGTGCTTCTCCAAGGACTGGTGTGTGGCAGGGACAGAACAAGGGCTGCTGGCAGGAATCTGACTCTGAACTCTCTCGCCTTCCTTCTCCCTCCGAGTGCTCAGGAAACCTCCGGGCTTATCACAAAGCCGCACATGGCCGCAGCTGCCTGGGAGGTGAGGGGTGGCTTCCTGCCATTCTTCTGTGAGCTCCTGAGTTCCCAGGGCAGCCGTGGGGCCACAGAGGCTGGGTCCTCCTCTCACTGGTCAGGCAGAGTGGGAAATCTCTCTGCCTTGATGGGCTGGTCATAAGCCCCAAGGCGTCGGACATGAGCCGTTTCCACGGACTGTGCAGAGGGTGCTCGGAGCGGCGCTACCAGCAGGTCGGTTGCAACTGGGCACCGGGCCCCCTTCAGAATCCTGGGAAGCATTTCTGGGGGAGCTGGAGGGAGGGGGTGGCAACCTGGCCTCCTAAACGGAAACCAGCGAACCTGATTCCCCTTGGCCTGTACTGCCTTTCAGCCGGCAGAGTTTCCACACCCTTGTGAGGTGGTGGGGGAAACTTACTCTCCTTGCTCCAAAGAGCAGCTGGCCTGTGATCCGGAAGAGCCCCAAGGAAATCGGGGCCAAGCGAGTGCTGGGACAGAGCGATGAGCTAGGCAGCCTTCCGCCGTTAGGTCGGCTTTGCCGCGGTGGTGCAGCTGCACCCCTGGAACCCTTCCCGTCGTCCTCCGCCTGGTCTCCTCTCCCTTCGCCGCCTCTCCTGGAAATGCCTCCCCACCCTCTGGCCCCGTTCCCTTCCTAGGAGCTGCTCTCAAGGACAGGGCTCCTTGGGGGCCCCTCTGCGAGCTGGACGGACAGGAGGGACGGGCGCTCCCTGTGCAGGGGGGCAGCCTTAGGTAGGCGCTGATCTGCCCGGTCTCCCCGACACTTGCCGCCCAGCCAAAGGGCAGGGTGTCTGTGCAGGGTGTCTGTTTTTTTCTGCTTCTGTGGTCTCGGTGCGAGGGGCATTCGAGCCACTGGCTTTTCGGGGGGCGGGGAGGAGCTCGGTACCAGAGGTGGGCTGCGGGCTTAGCTGTGGAGATGGGGGGGGGTCTAAACTATCCAGAAAGAAAAAGAGACACAGCGTACAGTACACACCTAAATAAAATCTGTTGTGTTTAGCCGGACTAAACACAAGTAAGCGTCTAGTAAATGTACATAGGATTGCAACATTTATCCAGCTACAGACTTCCAAGTTGTTCACAGTTCACTGGCTGTATTTACACAGGCGAGTATCCTCTTCATTTGTGCACTAGTAGATAATGAGTTAATGGCAGAAAGTGAAGAGGAACTGAAGAGTCTCTTGTTGCGAGTGAAGAAGGAGAGTGCAAAAGTTGGGTTGAAACTAAACATTAAGAAAACCAAGATCATGGCATCCGGCCCTCTCAATTCCTGGCAAATAGATGGGGAAGAAATGGAGGTAGTGACAGATTTTATTTTCCTGGGCTCCAAGATCACTGCAGATGGGGACTGTAGTCAAGAAATTAAAAGACGCTTGCTCCTCGGGAGGAAAGCCATGGCAAATCTAGACAGCACACTAAAAAGCAGAGACATCACCCTGTCAACAAAAGTGCGTATAGTCAAGGCTATGGTCTTCCCAGTTGCAATGTATGGCAGTGAAAGTTGGACCATAAGAAAGGCTGAGCGCAAAAGAATTGAGGCCTTTGAACTCTGGTGCTGGAGAAGACTCCTGCGAGTCCCTTGGACTGCAAGGCGATCAAACCGGTCAGTCCTAGAGGAGATCAACCCTGACTGCTCTTTAGAAGGCCAGATCCTGAAGCTAAAACTCAAATACTTTGGCCACCTAATGAGGAGGAAGGACTCACTGGAGAAGAGCCTAATGCTGGGAAAGGTTGAGGGCAAGAGAAGAAGGGGACGACAGAGAATGAGGTGGCTGGATGGAGTCACTGAAGCAGTAGGCGTGAGCTTAAATGGACTCCAGAAGATGGTAGAGGACAGGAAAGCCTGGAGGAACATTGTCCATAGGGTCGCGATGGGTCGGACACGACTTCGCAACTAACAACAACAGATAATGAGTCCGTTGAATCTGCCTTTAGTTGGCCCATAAAAGCTGCAGCCCGGAAGGTGGGAGGCGCCGTGCTTCTTTCTTCCTCAGGAAAGACCTTCCTGGAAGCACCGCAGGGATCCTCCTCCTTCAGGCTCCCTTTCTCCGAAATCGGAAGGGCCGCCGTTCTTGGCCTTCTGCTGGTCAAACAGGAAGGCCAGTGGGCGTCTCTGGAATCGGGAGGGTCCCCCCTGAGCTGGCTCTGTGGGAAGAGGGAGAGGCCTCAGGGCAATCTGAGCAAACACTGTGATTTTTCATTAGTTTTACATTCCTTTTTGAAGTAGAAGATACCTAGTTACCAATAAAATATGAGTCTAATTCAAACAGCTTGAAAATCTAATCTTTTAACAATGTTTTTGTACCCGTTTGCCTAGAACAAATAAAGATACCTAGGCTCTTAATTATTTCTTTGTCCGGTTCCTTTTTTTAAAAAAAAATGCTGTTACCTTCACTGGCTATCCTTGTCCTTTGGTAATAGTTTTAAAGAACGTCTCGCGTATGTTTGTTAGAAGATCGGTGATATTGTATTTGAGTCCTGTGGCCCTAGTTTTATTGTTTTCAACTCTACTGTGAGATTCAGAAGTAATCATTATTTTAATAATATTGTTTTCAGTTTTAAAAAGTCACAATTAACATTCTTAATAGACATAACATCAATATGTAAAGGTTTATGTAAAGTAGGTAAGCATATATTATTTTTGTAGAAAAGATAACATATTTCAGAAAAAAGCCACCTAACTAATAATATAAAGTTTCCTGAAAAACAGGAAGAAGTCATGTGCTACACTAAAATTAAAAAAGGGGGGAACAAAATCCTAAAAAAGGATTTTAAATAGTATTGAAAAAATAGCAACTGTATACCTGAATAAAACTTAGAAAAACAGGGGGAAAAGGAAAAGAAAGATCATTAATAAAAAGGTCAAGCTATTCAAATACTGAAATTTTTATATTTTTGAATTTTCATTGTTATGATTCAGTTTTAACCGCTTTTTAAAAGCGTGTAAATCTGTTGTTTTGTTTCAGATTGCAATCCCACGTGGGAAGAACGGCTTCGGCTTCACCATCTGCTGTGACTCGCCTGTTCGGGTCCAAGCTGTCGATGCCGGTGAGGAGGGGTTGGCTTTCCTTTGCAGAGGAGGCTGCTCCCATCCCCATCGGTCCTGACAAGATGGCCGTCCAGACAACACATAGATCCAAAACCAGGGGGGCTCCATCCCCCCTTGCCCCGAGGAGAGGTTTTCTGGCCTTCCTGAATACCATTAAGGGGGAAATCATCCACTTCTCGGGGCTGACTTCATTCCGGGTTTTTTTTTTGGGGGGGGGGGAGAGCAGTATGACAGAAGGCACGCTTCCTGGGTCTTGATCGACCACCCCATTTGGAGGCCTGGACCGTGACTATTCCGTCAAATCATCCTAGCCCCGCAGAAACCAGGAGAGATGGATCACCTCTCAAGTAACTCGGCCCATGCCGTGCCTGTAACTTATATCAGTGTTTTTGCCTGGGAAAGACAAGATTAACCTCAAAGGCATTGGGGTGTGTGTGTGTGCGAGAGAGAGAGAGAGAGAGACAAAGAGAGAGAGAGGAGAGATATCTTGCGCTCTTGTATTTCCATAAGGAGTCCAGGCTAATTGCCGGCTTTGGACGGTTGCTGTCCAGCGCCTGCCGTGTAGAAGGAGATGATGGGTGCTTGCTCCTCGAGAAGGGCCGATCTCCTTTTCCACATCTTCTGATCCTGGGAAGAGCCGTTAGCTCCCTCTCCTCTCTTTCCAGGCGGCCCAGCAGACAAAGCTGGCTTGCAGCAACTGGATACAGTCCTTCAGCTCAATCAGCGGCCTGTCGAAGCCTGGAAATGCGTAGAATTGGCCCATGAGATTCGGTGACTATGAATTGTGTGTGGGAAAGGGAGGGCAGGGATGAAGGGTCCAAGTCAGGCCACGGGGTTTGCTTTGCATTGCTCTCCGTGCACTTCCCCCTGCTGGCTGCCTTCAAGTAGTCACTTCAGAAGAGATCGGAGATAGTAGCTCAACCCCCTTGCCTTCACTTCTAGGAACTGTCCCCAGGAGATCATCCTGCTTGTTTGGCGCATTGTGCCGCAGGTTAAACCCAGCCTGCCAGGGGTCACCCGCCACCCCTCTTGCAAATCCACCTACGATTTGCAGTCTCCGTCCACCTGGCGGGAGAAGAGCAGCCCCAGGCGATCACGGCCCCCCGAGCAACGGCAGAGCTGTCACGTGTTGTACGAGGGGAGCCGTGAGTTTGGGCTCAATGGCTGGGAGCGGTACACTGAGCTTGGCAAGACCGCCCAACAGCGCACCGTGCCTCCGCCTTCCCGACCTCCTTCCTCCAGCGGTACAGACAAGAATTACATCATCCTTACCCCACTTAACCCCGGGGGCCAGGTACGGGCCTTTGGGAAGCGGGAGATAGATTGATAGCCAGCTGGCCACAGCAGTTTTCCTACTCGTGGTAGATCCGTTTCTATCACACGTTGGCACCCATGGAAAAGAGTGAGAGTTGAAGTTCAGCTGACTCTTAAGAGCCACGTTTATCCTTTGAACGGCCCTAGGGGCATCAAAACGAGAACCCCCTTCCTCTAAGGAAAAGTTCAGCAATGAAGAAAACTCTTTCTGGAAACGTCCTCCAGTGAGATAGCAGTCGGAAGACTAGAGGTGGGGGGGGCAAGACTCTAGCTCAGGGCTGGGCATAGAAGGCCGTCATTCTGTGTCGTGAAAGCAAGAGCAGCAGAGGGGATGAAATGGCGCTGTGCTTGTGTCTTCCAGCTCCTGAGGCGAGTCTGCCAGGAGAGTAAAGCTGCCGGAGGTAAGCGGCTTTCTGCGTTCCTGCCCGGTCTTTGTGGACGAGCCAGGGGGAGGCAGGAAGGACTGAGGAGAAGCTGGCAAAGTTGGCTCTGCTGTCTTTGCCACACAGGCTTTTGCACTGAACGCATGAAGCTCGCAATTGCAGCTGGTTTATTTCTGTACGATTAATGTGTTTTTAACCCGTCTTTCTTTTACAACACTGGGAGTAGCACGCGTGGCTCTGTTTCCCCTAACCAGAGAGCGGGGAGGTACTTGGTGAATTGGCCGACCCCCAGGCAGGCCGAGCGTACCTGGCGTTATCAGGAAGGGGCCGCCCTGGAGAGGCAGAGCAGCAAGAGGGCATCTGAGACCAAGGCTGGCACAGATTAAGACTGAATTGCGGGCTCTGAGGTGGGCATCTCGATTGTGGCCCGGGGCCCCAGCAGCAGCCAGGAGGAAGAGGCCAGTGGGTGGCTGGACTGCGCTGCTGCACGAGCCTCGGTGGGGAGTGCCCTGGAGGCCTGAGCTGTTCTGCCACTGGCCAAGGGAGCCTCTGGGGCGGACCCAGCAGTGGGCAAGTGAGCTCTTCCAGACAGCTTCCTGGAGTTGGAGCCTCCTTGCCTCTTTCCCCAGTAACGTTTTCGTCTTGGGACAGAAATGCCGGGCTGTCCGCTGCAGTTCCGAGGCCTACAGCTCAACCGCTCCCCTGGCACATTCCAGGGTCTTGACTTGAATTTTCTCTGCTGGCAGAGAAGCCAAATGCTTTCATGAGACTCCCTGAACTCGGCCTTTGGTCTCAGCTACCATCTCAGCAGATTGTTTGAAGGGAAGGAGGTAGAAACATACAACGTTACTCTAGAAGATCTGGGACCAAAATCTGCGCAGGGTGGATTGGCATGGTATTTCTTGTGTTCCTAGTCGGTACCGGAAGTGGCCACTGATTTTTGGCAGGCCAAACAGGCCTTCTCTTGTGGTCCCGTGTCCTGACCGTAGCCGCCCGTGTCTTATAGCCAGGTTGGTTCATAGGCTCAGTGTTGCTGACTATTGTCCGGTCTCTCGGAATGGAGCTTCTGGTCCGTCCAGGGGAAGGGCAGCCTTGCCGGCCCCTGTTGCTCCCACTTGAAAGAAGCAAAGGGGCCAAAATGAGGGTGCTTGCGCTCTCGTTCTGTCAAGGCGAGCACGAAAACAATGAGCAGTGAAAACAGTGCCAGCTGTGCCGTGTGGCTCTGTGGCTTCCCTGGGGTAGGGAATTCACCACAGCAGGACTGACTCAAGGTTTCCATTAGGCACCACTTGCTCTGCCGTAGACACTAGGAAAAACGTTGTCCTGCAGCCACGCGAAGGGATAAATAAATTAATGCCTCCTTGATAATTGTGCACAAAGCTACCTTTGAAATAGTTCGCTGTCTTGCAGATTTTCCCTCTGCTGTAATGGGGTAAGCAATTAAGAAACCGCTGCGTTCTTTATCCTGGGAGCTTCAGTGCTCCTTGAAAACCTTTGCCTCTAGCAGGGCCTACTGAAAACAGATCCGTGGCCGGCAGACCCGCATCTGAGGAATGCCCCTCCCTCTTGAGGCAGTTCCAACGAGCCGAGGGCCGTCCCGATCCATCGTTTCTTCTCAATTTTTTATGTTTCTTAGCCTCCAATCTGAAGGAGGAAGCTAGGACCAAACTGAACTGATAGGGGGTTTCTTTCATAAAATGCCAGATAGGATCTGTGGAACTTGTAATTCTGGCTCCATTCGAGTGTCCTAACGAGACTGCTAGTCTTGAGAACACAATTCCCACAGAATTCCTCCCCCTTTTTTGTTCCTGACATCCAGGCAATGTGTGCAAAGGAGAATCTTGCGGCAAGAAATCCCGGCTCATGAAGACGGTGCAGACCATCAAGAGCCACGGAAGCAGCCCCTGGAGCTGCGCTCTGATGGGGCCCCACATCCCACCCTCCAGTTACGGCACATACGTGACACTTGCTCCCAAAGTGCTGGTGTTCCCCATCTTCGTACAGGTGAGTCTCAGAAGGCTCCATACCCGGGAGGTTACTCTTCTCTGAGATGGGCGTTTCTCTCTGGCCAGGGCTCACTTGCCTCCAGTCCCCTTCCTAGACCTCTGATTCAGAGTCCGGGTCTCCTACAGGATCTGCTTGCCTGACGACCGCTCGATGCGAAGAGCCATTTCCTCTCCCGTTGCAGCTCTCTTTCCTGGGAGCAGCAAGGATTGTGGAACTTCACGTCCCTGGAAAGACAGGGCACAAAGCATTACCAAGGAGGAGGGCCTGGGCAGGGCAGAGCAAGGCAAGAAGTCACGGCCTACCCAGCCAAGCCTTCTCTTTCCCCTAATGGCCCCCTGTGTGCCCCAGGAAACTCACCAGCAAGGCTTTGAAAGCAGGATTCTTGCTGGTTTTTCATTCTCCAGTGAGAACCGTACTTTGTATGTGCTGCGATGCATGCAGCAAAAAAAGTAGCGAATGGACCTGGCCTTGGGGCAGCCTCCAATAGCTGGTATTCGGTGGCATGCAGACTCTGGATGCACCACGTAATTAACCATAGTTAATGCCGGTGGATTGGGCCTCTGCCAAAGCAGCAGAGTTTGCACACGGGAGCAGAAACAGCCAGGTGAGAGTTAAGCCCTGAAGAGAAACACCGTGGCAGAAGGTAGCTGGGGAAATTGGATAGGCAGAGCAACCGGTATTGCCTCTGTGAACGGATGCTGCTCCTGCCTCTTTCAGGAACCTTTGAGAAGAGGCTGGACTCTCTTCCATGCCACAACAGTCCTGGTCAGCTGAGTCCCATTGCAGCTTCCTCCTGGAGCTGGGCCCTGAGGGTGGCCTCGGTGGAGCTACGGCATGGAGAAGGAAAGCTGCATTGGGGTCTCTGGGCCGATGGAGTCCCAGACGGGTCTGTAAGCTCTGTGCCTCCCTTCTCCTGCCGCCATGCCGACGTTTGCTACTCAGCCACACACCAGGACGGTTGAAACTGCTCCTCGCACTCAATGTATACTGAATATTTTGTCAAAGAGCAAAACAATGATAATTCTTTTTATAGTTATTGTGTGACCTGCTGGCTCTCCCGCTCATTTTGTTTTTGATTTCCTGGACTCTGGACTCTCCACTGGTTATCAGGGGCTTGCAGCTGTCAGGGAAGAGATTGATGGAAGCCTCCAGATGCTTTTCCCTTCCTCAGAGTCTCTGAATTGTGTGTCTGCGTGTTTCTCTTACTCCATTAGCCTCTGGACCTTTGCAGCCCAGCTCGGAGACTGCTTTTGTCAGAAGAGCTGCTTCTTCACGAGACTCGAAACAAACCAACTGAGGTGAGCCTCCAGGTGCATCTCGGGAAATGATGTTTATTAATACTGACTCCCTGGCGAGGAAGAAGAGCCGAACAGGAACTGTCTGAAGTGCCCTAATCTCAGAGGGCAGAAAGGTGTTCAGGATTGTTAGAGGAATCCTGTGAGATAATCACAATTGATATTTACAAGACTTTTATTCAAAGTTGCAATGTTGAGATGAGGGGAGGCATAGAAATCTCTTAATTTAGCCAAATAATGCATTTAATTTACAGATAAACATGTATTTAAATAAATACAGAAAGGGAGGACCCTCTCCTTCCTGCCTCATGCCTGGCTTCCCTTGAGGCCTGTCTTGGCCGTAGAGACTAGGCTGCCCTAACCCTAACCCCGCAGAGGCCTGGTGCCAGGGCAGGCCATAGCAGGGAGCGACCTGCTGCCTGGTGGCACTGCCCCTCTGGTCATGCTGCTCCTGCGCTGGGCAGGCCCGGCCTTCCTTTGCAAGCGCTGCTGCTGCTGCTGCTTCCTCCTCCTCCTCCTCCTCCTCCTCCTCCTCCTCCTCCAGGGGCCTGGTCAGGACAGGTGGTCTCCTGGAGCTGCTCTGCAAGCTCCGGGGCTCCTGCTTTTCCTTCCGAAGCCCTGCAGGCTCACCCGTAAATGCCGGTGTGGTTAACGTTCCCACTAATATTTCCGTAGACCTCGCAGTCTCAGCACTTTGGCGTTTGAACCCTCGTGCATTGCTGCCCCCAGGGATGATTTCTGCTACCAGCTGATGGTTGGGATTTCTTGCTTTGAGTGGGTAGTTTTCCTTTTGACTGGCTAACTAGTATGTTGAGATGCTGTTTGTATTACTGCCTCACAGCATTATTGCGGTGACGAGGGGTGCCCTGACTCAGTCAGGGGTGCCCTGACTCAGTTGGGGGTGCCCTGACTCAGTCGGGGCTTGCTGCACCAGGCGGCCCCCTGCCCGCGCCTCTCCCTCTGAGGTCAGCTCTTTTTTTTTAAGCCGTGTGTGACCTTTGGAGGCATGCATGGATTGGTCACCAGCTCACTTTGCCTTAAGGCCACCGATGGCTGCCTCAATCCGTGGCCTACCCATAGATTCTGGTGGGGCTTTTTCTTGGGGAGAAGATCCAAGCGGGCACCCTGTCTCCGCCCGCAAACGGGCTAGAGTGCCACAGATTTCAGCCCACAAACTCGACCCTGAGACCTGGGCCGAGGGAACAAGTTCAGATCTCTCCAGGAGGTCTGGCCACCTGAAGTAACTAGGATCTGGAATGGCAAAAGTCCTTTCTTTTCTCCTCATTTTTAAGAGCCTGCCTAGGTGCTTTTCCCCTCTTGCCCCTAACCATGGCTTGTCTTTTTTGCCTTGGCTAGTATTGCTGAAACAAAAACGGTAGTTCTTTTGCTGCTACTGTAATTCCTGAATTTGGCTGAAACGAGTCTGCACGGTTGTCAAGTATTATTGTATTGCAAGTTGTAGGGGAGCTGCTTCCAGAATTTTGCTCAGGATTTTGATAACATCATACTTTTTTTTTTTTGCTAAAAGGGAAGGGGCAGTTGGCTGTGCACTGTATGGTGCTGTGCCAGAAATGTCCGTTCCCTAAACCGTATACTAGCTTCAGTCACATCCTGTCTAGACTTGATTTTTCTTCCCACAGTGATAGTCTTTGAAGCTCGGAAGTTTTTGGAGCTGTGTTGCAAGGGGACATCTAGGCCCATAAGCTCCGAAATGGGGTGCAAAGGGGTGACTCCAGAAGCTCTCTGCAGGGGAATCCCAGTCCCTGAGCGAAAGAGATTTGAAATGATGGCTGATACACTAAACCAAGTGTAGTCAATTGCTGAAACAATTATTAGTTTGCTTCATGGTTTGATTCTTGGTCCTTGTGAAACGCTTCTTCTTTTTCCTTCTGCCTTGTCCAGGTGACCCTCTTTGTTTATTCGGACTTACTGCTCTTCACCCAGGAAGAGGAGCCTGGGCAATGTAATGTCTTTCGCAACCCGCTTTATCTGAAGGATGTTTGGCTGCAAGAGGGTGAGTCCAGAGCACGTGTGAAAGAAGGATACTCCCACAAAGCCCATCCTTGTGCCAGGAGGAAGCGATGGGCCTCCCAGGGAAGATCCGGTGACGGTCCGCATTTACCGATTGCAGCATCCCTTCCCTCCCTCCCTCCCCTCCCTCCTTTGTCCCAGGAGCTGAAGGGCAGAGCACCCCATCAAATCGTTTAAGTGCTCCTGAGCCCCCAAGGCCACGTGACCTTGACTTGTCCTCTTCCGAAGGACAGCCATTTAAGTGGCCAGGGCAGGTTCTCTGGTGACGATTCTCAGAGGTCTTGTACCTGTGAAGTGAGGAGGTCGCGAGAGGGAGGGGAATCTCACGGCATTGACTGCAGCTCCTCCTTGGGCCTCCCTTTTCTAAGCCAGTTGCATAAAGTGCTTAAGGGCCCAGGTGCTCCCTGCCTTCCTTTCGCTCAAGGTGGCCGTGCTCAAGCGTGACTTTGGCTTTACTTGTTAATTTGTCTTGTCCTAAGAACTGACAGCTGTCGTCTGCTTGGCCTGTGGGATTAATGAGCCCAAGCAGCACCAGGTCAGGGGGAGTGGGATAGGAGACCATTTTGTTTAAGACCACCTGGCCAGATGAGGAGTTGCTGTCAAGTAGTTTTATATGTTTTACGTCCCTCTGATCAATAGAGGAGTGTTTTTATCCAAGACCTGGTCCTGGGTGCGTCTCCGGCCATCAAGAGCCGGGATGTCTTGGCTAGGGCAGCTCAGCAGACTCACCACTCAGCTAGAGCGGCTTCCAGGGCTCCTGTCTGTAGCTTCTTAAGTTTACAAACACCGTGTTTGCACGCTTTTCCTTTGCTGTGGAAGGAGCTGCAGCATTCTGAGCACTTGGTCAAAAAATATTTTCCATTTGTCAAGTCAGGGAAGGTTAGGTGACCCCTTTACTTTTCTTGCAGATTCCTCTGAAGATCTGAAATTCTGCATTCTTTATCTGGCAGAGGTGAGTGTTACCTGCAAATTAGCTTCTGGCTGCAATTACTGCATCCATCAGCCTCTTTCTGTAGCTGGCAGAAGAAATAGGACTAGAAATCACTCAAGCAGCAGAGTGACAGAGCCGTGGCCGACTGAATTCTACCTGGAAGAAAGCCTCTCCAAGGACGAGCAGTAAATAAGGAAGAGAGTTTGGGGGGGGGGCTTTGCCCTTGTGGTGCTTGTAGTTAGGGCCAGCGATGCAGGAAGCTTCTTTTCTTTTAGACATCATCTTAGGGCTCTGAATACGAATAATATGGTTCAGGTAAATGGGGAGGGGGAGGGGATGGAGCAGTCACATTCCTAGGCTTAGCCAAAGTCCTCATGTTGAAACTTTGAAGCCCTGATTCAAGAGCACACAACTCACAACTCTTCACTACTTCCCCTCTACTAGACCAGATGATCAGAGGCAACCTGCAGGCCAGGTTTATCCTAGCCCTTGTTCCAGAATATCTCTAGGATTGGTGGATGAACATTGTGGGCCCGCAAGGCTTTTGTTTTGGTTTGAGATGTGTGTGAGAGAAAGCTGGTGGGCAAAATGGTTACCTTGGGCCAAGGTTTAAGCCAGCATCTTATTCCTTCAAAACCTTTACCCTCTCCGATGTTGGGTTAATTGCCTCAGTTCTGGAGCATGTTAAGGGACAAAATAGGAATCCTGAGCCTATTGGGGCATTTGAGTAAAAAGTGTCACTTCTGTGTGTGTGAGAGGGGGGGGGGGAGGGAGGGAGAAGGCACCACTTGCAAAGCATCCTCTCCACTTTGCCAGCAGTCAATCTGCAGAGCTTTGCTCTTGGCGGGCCTAATTGAATTGATGCAAGCCGTTAATTCCATTACCCGAGATGGGGGGGAGGGGAAGGGCTCCGGGAGAGGCTTTTGGATTGCCTGTGATGGAGAGCGCTTGGGAAGCTCCCCACCAGCCTCTTGGGGATAATCTGCATTAAATGTTGTATTATCTGCATCTATAGCTTTGTTGGGCTTATGTGTGGGCTCCACAAACCTGTATCCATTTCTTTAAACCATCCCTTTTAATTGCTTCAAGCTAAGAAGGTGCTTATTTTCCTGGGCTCCAAGATCACTGCAGATGGGGACTGTAGCCAAGAAATTAAAAGACGCTTGCTCCTCGGGAGGAAAGCCATGGCAAATCTAAACAGCACACTAAAAAGCAGAGACATCACTCTGTCAACAAAAGTGCGTATAGTCAAGGCTATGGTCTTCCCAGTTGCAATGTATGGCAGTGAAATTTGAACCATAAGAAAGGCTGAGCGCCAAAGAATTGAAGCCTTTGAACTATGGTGCTGGAGAAGACTCCTGCGAGTCCCTTGGACTGCAAGGCGATCAAACCGGTCAGTCCTAGAGGAGATCAACCCTGACTGCTCTTTAGAAGGCCAGATCCTGAAGCTAAAACTCAAATCCTTTGGCCACCTAATGAGAAGGAAGGACTCACTGGAGAAGAGCCTAATGCTGGGAAAGGTTGAGGGCAATAGAAGAAGGGGACGACAGAGAATGAGGTGGCTAGATGGAGTCACTGAAGCAGTAGGCGTGAGCTTAAATGGACTCCAGAAGATGGTAGAGGACAGGAAGGCCTGGAGGAACGTTGTCCATAGGGTCGCGATGGGTCGGACACGACTTCGCAGCGAACAACAACAAAGAAGGTGCTGATGCTACAGGCTACTAATAACACACGTGTGCACCGGAGGGTGTGCGGTGTCTGTTTTCTCGATTGGAGTCCTTTTGGAGGGGAGCTGTTCCCCTTGCTCAGGGCTGCCCTCTTGTGGCTTCCACCACAGAGACAGGACAGGGGATCTGCATTGGCAGCTCCGCTCTGGAAGGGCAAGGAGGCTCCTGGCTCTGCAACGGACAGGCAAACTAACAGGCTTGACTAAAAGCCCACAGTGGCTCTTTCCTGGTATTCAGCTAAAGAAGTTGTGCGTGTAGCTAGTTTTGTTGTAAGGGGCTCCTCCTTATCGGCTTGGTATCCCAGGTGGGCAGCCAACCCAGAGAGAAAAGCTGCCGCTGAGGAAGCCCAGCCCGTGGATCCAGGCTATGCTGGAAGGTGGGCCTTCCTCTCCTAGACCTCTCCCGGCCTCTGTGTCCCTGTGTGCTAGGAGCTGGAGTGTGTGCTCAGCCTGCAGGCTCACTCCCACGAGCAGAAGACAAGGGTGTGCTGGTGTCTGATGGATAACATCGTGAAGCAGCAGCCAAGAACGACTCCGACGGCCCCTCCGGCAGAAAGCAAGGTAAGAAGGGGCAGTGAGAGGAAGGGCTGCAGTCAGTTGGCGCAGGGGGTCCTTGCTCAGCTGGTCAGGGAGGACCCTCCTCAGCGCATGAACCATCTGGCCCAAGAAGAGCCCTGGTCTGGTCCAGGCCAAGCCAGGATCGGCAGCCCCTCCCTCCCTGTCCTCCCGGCAGAGCATCCGCGGGGCCTCCCAGCTGGCTTTGGCCCTTGTGCTGCTGGACTCCACACGTCTCTGGAGGTTTCTTCACCAGGGCTGCCTTGCCTTCTCCTTGGCAAGTTCCAGATGCTGCCACAGCCACCGGCCAGGCAGGGACTCGCCCTGTTCAGGATGTTCGGCACAGAGAGTAGAAGCAACGAGGCCTCCTCACTGACTCCCTCTTGGCCTGCTGAGCTTTTGATCCAGGGTCCCAAAGCCTGGCACCTCTGGCTTGTTTTCCTGTCCCAGCCTTGGGGTAACCGGGCCCTTGCCTGGCCTCCGAGGGCCTCCCCGAGCTTGTTTGTCCAGCAGGGTGCGGGGGTGGGGGTGGGGAGGGAGTGGCAGAGAGGAGCCAAAGTGCATATCTGGGGCCTTGGGCAACATGCAGACCTTGTGCCTGGCTGATGCTGAAGGCTCCCCTTTGTTCCCAGGAAGGGTGGGAACGAGCAGTGCCTGCCTCTGTCCAGCCGTTGTCAATCTTGCCTCTGGCGTTTTAGGAGAATAATCGGAATTGGCTGCTTTTTGGCAAAGTTCCTGGTTGCACTTAATCCAATGACGATATGACTTAGGGAGGCCAATAAAATCCTCAGCAAGTATTGCTTCCTCACAGGCGCCCGCACAAAAGGGCAGGCAGAGCTGGTGAGCAGCAGCCAGAGCCACCTCTGGGAGGCGGCCCCTAGTTGGGGGAGCCCTCCCCTCTGCCCAGACACCCTCCTAGGCAATTGCCTGCCTTCTAGTTCGCGGCTGCCTCCTGTCCTGCGTTCCCGCTCGCCCTGGACGAGGCTAATCTGGGGAATCTCGAGAGTGGCCGTGCCCCTCCCCAAAGGCTAGGCTTGGGGTGCCCCCTTCTTCCCTTGCCCGCCTCAAGCCCCCTGAATTGGGACATCTCTTGCAGAGGTAGGAGATAAACACCCAGGCTTCTTAGACGCTTCATATTGTGTAGATGTTGCACTGTGATTAGGGATTGCTTCTGTTTCTTACAGGTTTGTACTATGCCTCCCTACCCGCCCCCCTCACCATTCTGAAGACACAGTAGCCCATCCCTACTAAGGCTAAAGGGGGGGCCTCTGTGTTTTGTACTTAGTTTTGGCGAGAATATTTAGGAGTTGTGAGAAGAAAACAAGGTGTGGGGGGGTCCTCTCTGAAGTCGTGCTTTGTGGAAGGAGGACACGGGGCTTAGCCCGTGTGCCATGACACTTAAATGAGCAGGGTAGGTTTTTGTGGGTTTTGCCCTTCCTTGGGCATGAAAGGAAAAGCAACTGTTTCAGCTGGCTTGGTCTACATGCTAGGAAAGATAATTACCTGCGCAGACAAAGTTGGGGGATGCCGGAGGGGCGGGCCATCTCAGGAGGGTGGTGGGGAGCAGGTGGCCAAGGGACTGGAGGCAGCTGGAGGAGGAGGATGGGATGGCTTAAGGGGAGGGGGCCAGGAACATGAAAAGGTTTTGTTCCGCCACTAGGTTAGCTGGGACTTCAGCCCTGACTCCTCCCCCCCCCACACACACACACACACCGTGAAGGTGAGCTTCGACAGCTGAGGCAGAGAGAGGGCTTTTCAGTTGTGTAACCTCTGGAGGAGGTAGGAGCACGTCCGGCCACACACCAAATTCCCCCCCCCTTCATCATTACATTAAGTGTTCAAAGGCCAAACCCAAGCAAGAGAACTCGGCTTTACCTTCGCTTAATTTGGCTTAGGGGTGTAGGGGTAATTTTTGTCTCTTAAAACTTTGAAATTGATCTAGTTGACCACCCCATTAAGCATCACAAGTTCACTTCCCTCTTTGCTAGAAATGCTGAAGATGCTCCGTGTCGTGGCTGTGCTGGACCAGAGTTCAGCCTTCTGGCCTTAAAACCTGTGGATGGGAGTCCTTTGCCCAAACCAAGAGGATATTTACACATTTACCACCAGCCTCTGTCATTGGTGACCATTGCTACATTTCTGGGGATATTGGAAGCAGACATTTGGGCTCTTGGATTTCTCAGATTTTATTCTCTTTCCTTCTCTGGGTGGAGAGCAGGCAGATTTTAAGTCCACGTTTCCTGGTAAATTGGGGAGAATATGAAGTGTTTAAAATCCGCCTCCTGTGGCATCTGCCTTCTCCAAAGGCCAACCTGATCAGTCACTGTTCCACTGCCTGCCTGGCTCAGCTCAGTGGAAAAACGGGATGTGTTGTGTGTGATCTCTCTCTGTTCCGAGGGGAAGTCCCCAGGTCCCTCCCATGATGTGGCACAAGGGCTGCTTGAGCAACAGGGTGTTTACATCCCTCTCCTATGTCTCCTGCCCCCTTCCCTCCCCCCCCAAGGAATATCTTTTGTAATTTGCTCCCGCTGAGCAAAGGAGACAGGTTGGAACTTGACCACCTCTGTTTGTTTCCTGAGCTAAAGCCTTATTTACATCTGGACCTCAGTTGTCCAATTAAGCATTTCGGCTAGTCTGAGACACGGAGCCAAGACAGGGAACGCCATCAGACTGTCGGATCAAGTGTGGGTAAATACCTGGGCAATAGATCTCAGTTAGCTTTGGGCCCCTGAAAGTCAGATAGCTCATTTGGACAAGGACGTGTGAGTCAAGTGGTTTGTAGAGAAATTAGTGGGGCCACTCTCAGGTTTGAGGCTTAGGCCTTACCTGCAAACCACTCACCCAGAAATAGCAGCCAGATCTGTAAGTTCTTGCAAGCTGGTCACTCACTACCCTGAGGTTGCTGAAGCCAAGCATCCCAGCATCTACGCTAGGAGTTTAAGACCAGTCAGTCCCTGACTCTTTGAGGGAGCTGCCATTTCCTGTCCCAGCTTCTTTGCCAATAGTTTCTAGGTTTCTTATGGGGCAATTGATCAGAAAGTGGAGGGGGGAGCTTCTTCCTGATGGGCTTCTGATAGTGATTTTCAGAATATAATTTGGAAGTGGGAGGGCCTTTCACACAAAATTTAGGAGCAAGTACTACATCAGTAGATCATTGCTTGTAGTCAGAATAGATGCTAGTGACCTCAGCCTGAGCAGCCCCCTATGTGGAAAGTGCAATATATGCTGCCCTGTATGCTAGTTAATGTTAATGCTCTGTGCCACACTACTATGGTTCCAAAATATAGAATTGGCGGGGGGAGCGTTTTATGCAGAGACTGGGATGGGAGGTGAGCGCATCTGAAGAAGTAGCCTTTGTGGTTTCAACAACTGTGTCCTTTATTTGAAGGAAATGCTCCTGATGTTTTTGAGAAAGGCCATCCACGTGTACTTAAGTGCTGTGGCTGTTCAGAGACATCAGAGTGCTTGAACTTTCCAGGATGACTTAGGACACTGGAAACTTTTTATCCCATTTCCAACCATGCAGTGGGCCCATTTCCCTTCCTCTTTGTTTCCCCCCAGATGCTTGAACCAGAAGCTGAGAAATTAGGGGCAGTGCCATCTGTGGGGCAGGATGAGGGCAGCCGCCTTGCCTATCCTGTGAGAAACATCTCCATAGAGGGGGTGACAGAGGAAGCTGTGGCAGAAGTCCAGGGCATCGCGATGGAACAGGGGAAGCAGACCTGCCACCTCGAGCGGAAGGAACAGGAAGCGCTCTGCGGAGGCTCTGCTGCCTTTGCAATCCCAAAGTTGCAGGTGGACGGTGTCTTTAGCCAAGACCTGACCTGCCTCACCAGCCTCAAGCTCAGCGGTCCAGGGGAATTAGCTGAAGAGGAGGAAGAGAAAGAAGAGGAGAGTGGTGAGACCTATCTGGCCAGGGGCGATCAAAAACGCTGCAGCTTGTTTGAACCGTCAGTGTGTCAGCCGGCCTGCAGCCTGAGTGTGCAGAACTCTCTGCGGCGTCGGACTCACAGCGAAGGCAGTCTGCTTCAGGAGCCCCGAGCGGGCCACTGCTTCACCTCTGACACCAGCCTGAATTACACTGAAATGCAAGGACCCACCCCCGGCTGGACGCTGCCATCTCCGCAGAGCCTCAAGAAACACTTTACGAAGAATGGGGGCTCCATCCACCAACTCACTCTGCTCTTCGTTGGGAATCGGAAGGTAGGTCAGCCTGTGTGTGTGGGACAGTGGGGGCACGAGAGCACATTTGGAGCAGTTGTGCCAGAAAAAGTCAGAGAAAGTTCAGGGCAGGAATGATCTGGAATGTGGACCCCATGCCCTAGTCTCTGCCGCCTGCTGGGTCTGCCAGGGCCTTGCGCAACGCATCCTTTCCAGGGTCCATGTCGCAGAGGGCAAGGCTGGACGAGGTCTTTCGACTCCAACCGACTTTCTCGGCATGCCAGAAATGTCAGCTTTCTAGTTTACTTAGAGAGCTAGTTTAAAAAATACATTTCTCGTCTTCTAAGTGGTGATGCCAGATTTGCTGGCTCTTCTGAGTAGGAGGTCCTTTTCCATAGGAGATGCAGCCTTCTTTCCTTGCTCCTATTGGATCTCACCATTGAAAGGATATAGAATTTTAGATCCACTATGTTGCATTCCATGTGTATTTTCCACATAATATGAATATAGCAGCGGCCCACTTGGCTAAAGACACAGCCGGGCCCTCTGCCTGGGAAGCCAACCACGGAATAGGCTATCGTAGGGCGGGGACGGCAGCAGCTGATCTCTCTGCATTATGCAGTGGATCCATCTGTTGAAACCCGGCCTTGGCCCTCAGCTTCTCTGTATCTAACCCAATTAACGACAGGAAGCCTCAAGAAATGGCCAAGGCCTGGAACTCAGATGAGCCCACGGAAATTCTGCCTCCCCCTCTGAAAAGGCAGGAGATCAGGCAGGGAGACAAAAGGTTTGCCAGAGAACTCACTTCCTGTTCCTAGAGAACTTTTTAGCGGGGGGGGGGGGGGGCGAGAGAGCTCCCTCACTCAGAGACACCCACTACTCCAAAATGACTTCATTTTGTTCCTCTCAGCCCACCATGCTGTGAACTAGCTCTTTTGCTCAGCTCTTCATGCTGCTGGTGTTTACTTAAAATATTTCAGTGTATCAGTTTAATTATAACATTTTGTCTCATTTTTGTTTAAAAAAGCAGCCAGTGTCACCGGCATGCCAGCAGCTGGTCTGCACAAACAAGCAAAGCCCCACCAGCAGGATGCAGGCAGCACACAAAAGCACACACCCTCCAGTCCACAGAAAAACCTCTCTCCACGGAACCAGTCCCTGGTGCCCAAAAGGTTGGGGACCTCTGCTCTAGGATATAAGATGTTGCCTGAATGCTGCGTTTTCAATTGGACAACTTTTTGTTGTTCTTCACATGCTTAGAGCACAAATGGTCCCAGGAACCTGTTTGGTGCCGCATTATGTTTTTCAGTGTCCTTCCTGGACCTTCACAGCTGAGACTGCCGATGCCACAGCATTGTGCAGGGCGCCATGGGAAGAGAAGCAGGCATTTGCAAGCCCAAAACGCTGGCCAGAGTCAGGTTTGGCTAGCTGTAGGGCTGTGGGACAGGCTCAGAAGCAGCAGAACAGATTCTTGTGGCGTCTTCAGAAAGCAAGCTCCATGGCCCCTCTAGCCAACCTTGGTCGACCGGGGTGAGGTGGGCATGATCAGGGCTTGCCAGGATAACCCACCAGCCCAGCCGTTTCCCTCTGCAGCAGGAGGATGTTGTTGGGCTGGCCAGCTGCCTGGGGGGGAGGGGGGCGTCCGAGATGCTGACGGCTGAGCACTTTGGGCTCAGGATAAATGGGCAGCTTCTGTTTTCAACCTGGCCACGTCAATTACTTGTTGGCTGCTGTGAAAATAAGGAGAGGGGAGCAGCAGGACCTGAAGTCCATGTGAAGCAGCACGCGTGTGGGGGCTGTGGAGGAAGGTCCCTTTGCAAAACTCTTGGCCTGCAAGGGCTGCTGGCTTTCCTCCTCCTCCTCCTCCTCCTCCTCGAGAGGGAGGGAGGGACGCCTTCCTTGGTCTTCCTCATCCCTGGTTTGCACACACAGTGTGTGCTGGCTGCCCCCTAGGGGATGTGCCTGAAATGACCGGCCATTCCAAAGAGATGCAGGAAAGGAGCTTTTTCTAAGAACGGTTGTTGGGCCATTTCAGTTTGCTCTGAAATGCCCAGAGGTGCTTGCTTGGCTTCCGGAGGGGGGGTTCAGCAGCCGTGTGTGGCTGCTCCCTGCCAAAGCAGAAGGGAATTGGCAGCCTTTTCCAAAGCGGGTCCCTCAAGCGTGAACTCCAGTACCTGGGAAGAGGCGGGGAGGCAGGGGCAGAGAGGAAGAGCAGCACTTCCAGTGGGGGGATTTGGGGGCCTTTCCCATTACCTGCCATATGCCAGGCAGGTCTCTGGCATTAGGCTCTGGCCTTTTCCTTAACTGCATTCGTCAGAGGCTCGATATTGAAAAAGGAAGGAAACGACCTGGTGCCTGTTATGAA
Source organism: Vipera berus (assembly GCF_964194415.1). NCBI lineage: Eukaryota > Metazoa > Chordata > Lepidosauria > Squamata > Viperidae > Vipera > Vipera berus. The sequence goes on from NC_138218.1 coordinate 12,539,752, forward strand.
TTACGGACCCGGTCCCTCTTCACAAGAACACCCCCCCCCCGGTCCTGCTAGGTTACGTTCAGCAGGGAAGCCAGCCCGCTTCCCCAGAGCCGAGGCCCACTTCCAGTCCTCTTATAATCATCATCATCATCATCATTATCCTCTCACACACCAGCAAATGGGTTGTGAGCAGAATAATCCCACGTGCTGAGCAGAACGGTCTGCCTTCCGTGGGGGCTGCCTGCTGCTGGAAGAGGCCAGCCCTAGCCAGTTCCTGCTTGGGAGCGGAGAACCCTCCTCTCAACAATGAGAGGAAACATGCCCATCTGGCGCACCCGAAAGGCCCAGGAATGTGCTGGCCAGGCGGAAAGAGCGCTGGGCCTGATAAGACTCGGAAGCCTCAGAGAGCTAGGCTGGTGGCGCTTGACCAAGACATGGTTTCCCACGGTTTGCCCCAGTTCTGGGTGTCAGGGGAGGCCCAGCAAAGAGATTCCCAAGTGTGAGGTGGACTCACAATGAATCGTTAAAGGAGCTCCCAAGCAAAGGCAGAACGCAGAGATGCAATCATATTAGTTTTATTCATGATAGATCAAAGAGAAAGAAATACTTGGCATGAAAGCATTCATGCCTGCATGTGAGAGAGAAATAAAATAAAACAAAACAAGCTAGGATTACATGACTAAACTAACTAGGAGTAGAAGCAGAACAAGAAGCTGGAAAATGGAGAACAAAGAGCAGCCCTTCGTGCAGAGGTATTTATGGGGGGTCTTGGCCCCTCCTTGACCATAAAACACTCTCACCAATGGGGCTGTGGGTCCGAGACCCTTGGCTCATCAGTGGAAGCAAAGAAACCTCTTTGCCTCCATCTGATGACCCTTTTGGGGAACTGCCAATGGCTGGCACTAAACATCTAACACCAAGCAAGTCCCTCTGGGTGCAGTTCGGTCTGGCAAATGAGCACTGCTCTTGAAGGATGGTTCGTTGGTTTGTTTTACGGTGTTTGTAAGCCACACAAATCCATTCAGATTCTTGGCAGTGAACAGTAAAAAGAAGAATAAGCCAAAGAGAGCAGTAGCAAAATTATTGAAAATACTTAACTCCTTCGTGTCTCCCTCAGTTGAATTTACCTAGTTTTTATCCCCCCCCCCCCGTCCGTCCCTCTTCCCATTGCGGTGATGATGGCGACAGCAACAGCAGGTGCTGGATCCTGAAGGAGTTTGTGACTCAGGAGCAGCCCACAAGATGAACAAGACAATGTAAGTGTGTCTGTGCTTTGGTCAAGGTGTGGGTCCTTTTCCTAAATAGCCTGAGTGGGTGGAGGCATCTCTCTTAACCATCGGTTTTTTGGGCCCGGAACACAAGGCTGTGAATCGGAAGGCAGTTTCCATTTGTTCAGAGTCCCCATAATGCTGCACAGGCTGGTTGCCTCTGGAGAGAGAGTTTCTCCACCCCGGAAGGAAAAGCAGTCGGTGGAGGTTTGGAAATCCACCTCTTACATGACAGGGGCCCATGCTGTCCGTCTAGAGGGATGTAGGGTTCCTCCCTCCCTCCCCCTAGTCATACCTCCAAGATGCCTCGCTAAGAAGCCCTCGTGGCACAGCGTCTCATCGCTGGCCTGCAAGGAAGGGACAGAATTTGGTATTTATCTGAGCTGATGTTACCCCAAGTTCTTCTAGCACAAGCTGTGCTGGGTGCATGATTGGTGGCAATGGAGGCAGTGCACCCAAATGGTTTGAGGCACACTTTCTGGAGGCCACAGCTCCCACGACTGTGAGCCAGGAATTACAACACCCACTGTCCCCAACCCCCTCCCGAAAAAAGCAGGTTTGATCCAGGATGTTCCTCCCTGCTCCTAACCCTCCCCAGGAAAGAGGGTGGGATGGATACAGGCACGCAGGGCCCTTCGTTCTCTTTAGGATCATTGTCTTGAGTGGGAGTCAGCTCCCCCACTCCTGGCTGTGTGGTAGAAGAAGGGCATTTGTCCCCTTCAGGTGGTCCTCCAGGAGAGGACCAAGGATCCTCCACACCACTTGCCTTCCTTTGCCTTCCTTTCCGGGAGGTGGGGGGGGGAGCTCAGATCACAGATCTGGGAGCTCCCAGAGGCTTCTCCTCCTTGCTCTGGACACCTGTTAATCCGGGTGGGGGTGGCTGAGAAGACCCGCCTAAGGGCTCGGCCTCCCACGGATTCCCCAGCTGCCCAGTGGAGGGGGGGAGCCTGCTTTACTGTTCCTCCTGCTGCCCCGAAGCGGGCACCAGTGCTCGACTCCCGGTTTTGGACGGGGCTTCGGTGCACCCCCGACCTTCGCTGCTTGCCCACCCCTTGTCCCGAGTGGGGTTGCGGCGGCGATTGCCTCGGGCTTGCGGGTGGGAGAAGCGGGGCACGAACACCGCCGGTTTTGCGCGGAGGGTCGGCAGCGGCGAAACAGCTCTGTGGGCTGCTGCTCGACGTATCCTGGCGGCGAGAAGGGCCGCGGCTGCCGGGAGAGGAGAGGCGGGGAGGGGGTCGTCTCTGCAGCTTTCAGGCGCGGGCGCTGTGGGATCAGCAACCGAGGCCGCCTCTCGGCTCCACCGGCGGAGGCCCCGGAGTCTCGTCCGGGCAACGCAGCCCGCGCGGCGCGCCTCTCTCCTGCCTGCCCGCGCGGGCCGGGCTCCCTCCCCGGGCTGGCTAAAAATAGCCGCGGTTCGGTGCCGGCTGCCAGCGGCGCCCAGAAGCAGGAGAGGCGTCCGGCGTGGGTCATCCGTGCGGCGGCCTCTGGGCGAGGGACAGGCGGACGCCCGGCTTTCGGAGAAGGCTGGCCGGCTGCGCCCTCTGGCCCGGGCCGTGCCGTTCTTCAGCGCCCTGCAGGCGGAGATCTGGGGCGCTCCCGGGCGAAGCGGTCGAGGCGGAGGCCTGCAGCGACGGCACACCGCTAAGGAGTACGCTGCCCCACGCCCTCGCCTAGCCACGTGGGAATGTCCCGATTCCCCGGCTGGTTTTCGTGTCCGGTTGGTCTCGCTGCGGGATTGCGGGGCTGCTGGTGTGCCGAGCGCCTTCCGCTTTGCCTGCACCCAGTGCTGCTTGGGGGGGTGGGGGTGGGTGTGTCTCGCCTCCGCATTGAGGGGCTGCGTTCAGAGGGGCCGTGACCGCTGCGGCGTCGGGAGCGGAAGAGAGGCGCCGCCCCGGCAGGTCTTCTCCAGTCCTCCACGGCTGGGCTTGGATGCTCACCCGCCCTCCTGGCTTCCTCGCCTTGCAGGGCCAAAGACGTCAAGAACCGACTGGGGCTCTTTCGGAGGCGGCATGAAGCCCTGGGGGGCCAGCCTGAAGACAAGGCCGACAAAGGGATGAAGCTTCTGCGGTAAGGGGGGGAGCGGGCGCGAGCGGAACTAAGGTGGGGGGGGGGCTTTGCCTAGTCTTAAATTCTCCCCGACCACTTTCTTCCGAGGCAAGGGGGGAGGGGGAGGGCGGAGCTGGGCAAGGTGTGAGACTGAGATGGTTTGGGAGACTTGGAAGTTTGTGGCAAGGAAGCAATCCCTGAAGACAGAAACTGCCTTTGTCTAGGAGAAAACCTGATTGAGGTGTGGATGAGATGGCCAGCCTCAGTTGTGTCCCTGTCACACTGGCTGCCAGTGGGAAAGGCAGGGGGCACCTTTTGACCCATAAGCCACAAGCCCAGCCAAAGCCTGTTCTGGGATCGCTTGGCTGGAGACAACACCCATTCAGGACGCTGTGCCTGAAGTGGTGGGCAGAGGTGGCCGAAGCCAGGAAGGCAGCAAGGACAGAAATGTATTGCGGGGGGGGGGGGGCGGGGGGGGGAGAACAAGGTTGTGGTAAACTATATTTGGCTCTGATTCCAGTGTTTTTTCTTACATTGTCCCTTTGGACTACTATTTCTTACTCCTTTGTTCTCTGCGTAATGTCACTAAACTGCAGAAGAGTAGGATAGGCAGGTTGAATAAAAGTACCTAATTTTGAGTTAGTTTGGTCAAAGCATTTATTTTTGTTCTAGAATTATTCCATTTCTAAAGAGGAGGCGTTTTAATAAACCCCTCTGGTGGGGAGTTTTGTTTTTTTCCCCTTCTCCCCAAGGTGGTTCCATCTTTCGCCCGGCTATTATAAGATGGGGCCAAAGTAACCTTCCTCTTGCCCGCCCACCCCTTCAGGCCGCCTCCCGAAGAAGTTCTCGAGTGGGGAGACTCACTGGAAAAGCTGCTGCAACATAAATGTAAGGAGCCTTTTCGAGTGTTGAGTTTCAAAAATCAGAATGCTGTAAGTGTTTGAATTAAAATTGTCAAAGACCAGTCAGCGTTTTTTCCTCTTCCCCTTCCTTTCTCAGAGCTTTTGAGTAAACTCTCACCCGTTAATTCCAAACTCAGATCTTAAAACATTCAAGAATGGAAATGGAGCAAAGCTTTAGAGCAGCAGTTACTTTCCTTCTCCTGCTCTCTCCTGCCTTGGCTTATGGGACCTTGGTACTTGTTTGGGCCAGAGGCAGATGACTTTTGCTAAGAATAATATTGCCGAGCACCTGGATGACTTGAAAGTCAGAGAGTAGCCAGGTGTTGCATGCTGTGACTAGGAGCAGGACGTCCAAAGCACATTTTCCCATCACTGCCCCCACAATGCCCATCTAAGCAGAGGTGCAACTCGGCCTGGGGGCTTTGGCATGCCAGGTGATTAAGCCGTAGGTTTTGTGCACATACGCAAAAACAGTCCTCCAAAGAGACAGATATATAGTATCTCTACTGGAGAGACTTGATGTAAACACATTTCTGTGAGTTTTGGAGCAGCCTCCTCTTGAATGCCCAGAAATACTGATTCGAAACAACTTCAGATCAGAAGATCTGAAGCGCTCAAAGAAAAATCCTCTTAATCCAACTTCTCCTCTGGATACAAAGCCCGTAACATTTTCTTCAGAGAGAACCTGCTTCTTGACATAAAAGTTGCCTAGTGCCCTCCCCCTTTTTATCTATTACACTTCCCCTGTAAGGTGGCTGTGCCAGAGAAGCCTGGGTGACTTTGTAGCTTAACCACCTCTCACAAAAGCCACTGCATCCTCTCGTCCCTGCTCAGATGGGGTGGCTGCCTTCCGTTCTTTCCTGCACACCGAGTTCAGTGAGGAGAACCTGGAGTTCTGGCTGGCATGTGAGGAATACAGGAACATCAAGTCTGAGTCCAAGATGATAGCCAAGGCCAGGAAGATCTTCACCGAATACATTGCTGTCCAGTCGTGCAAAGAGGTAACTAGCGGAAGAGATGTTGGGTATCTGTTGGCGCCTGAATGTTGGGGCCGGCCTGATTGGGAGCCAGACAAATTGTAGAAAGTTTGCTCGGCTCAAGTGTGGAATAGAAAGAACTTTGCTGAAAGTTAAGCACATTTTCAAAACTGCTGAATGGAAACCCCTGTGCTACCTCCTGCCCCGATTCCATCAGAGGAACAAGGCCAAGGACCCTTTTGGAGAAGAGATGCTCTTAAGTTGGTTCCACGTTTGTAAGGCAGCTTTACCCCCTGAAATCTTGAAAGGCCCTGCTGGAGGCATCAAGTTCCTCCCTCGTCTCTTCTTTTGCCTTCCGGGCACTGTAAGCTCGGAATAGGTTTGGCAGGTTTTTGAAGCATACTTCATGGCTAGATAAAACTCCAGCAGATATTATGCCACTTACCGAAAACTGCATTATCTCTGGCTTAGCACAGAACACAATGAGCTGTAATTATTTGATTTGTTCTTCTGTCCCTCTAATGTCACCCTTCCGAATAAGCGGCAGCCTGACAGTGACCAGTGTCTGTCCGTCCTGCTCTAGGTCAATTTGGACTCCTACACCCGGGAACACACCAAAGAGAACTTGCAAAACATCAGCCGGGGCTGCTTTGATCTTGCCCAGAGGCGGATTTATGGCTTGATGGAGAAGGACTCCTACCCCCGCTTCCTGCGCTCGGAGCTGTACTTGGATCTCATTAACCCCAGGAAGCCTTGCTCTTCCCTGTAGAAGAGGCTGGGTCTTCCTCCAGGAAACTTTAGGGGAGCAGGATGTTTACAAATAATTACATTTTTGGCTAAGGGATTATCTGGATAAATAAATCTGTCTTCCCACCCAAAGGGACCTTGGGGTTACAGAACTAAGCAGCTTTACTATTCCTTCTTCCCAAGAACCTGCTTTCCCCCCTGGTACGATGAAGTCATAGCACCCAAAGCTGCAAAGGAGAAGACCTTCCCTTGGACGACTTTTCTTCCACCCTTCTGCTGTGCTGCGGTGAGTTCCTCCTGCACACAGAACCGTCTTGGGACATCCGTGGCCTTCACGAATGGGCCACATCCTCACAAGAACCAGACGGAGGGAGAGGCCCACTTGCAGACTTTTCCTTTTGGATCTTGGCAGAAAGCTCCCTCTTGACTGTCCTGTCCTGCTTTTCTTCAGCCGTCTGAAAGGCGTAACCCTGGCTAGGTTTATTTATTGAAGCCTTCTAGTGGGACACTGTGTCTGTGAGAATGTCTCCCTGTTGAGTTTCCTTATAAATTTTAAGTGCAATATTTTTTATTACCCTATTGCCATTATTTCTCTCCTGGTTTTATCCCTGACTCTTGGAGTGTGTGGCAGAATGTCAGTCAGTTCTCGGTCAGTCTTGTTCCTTGTTCTTTGGCCTCTGACATCTGCTCCAGCAGCAGATGTGTGAAAAGCTTACAGCATCTTGTTGCAACGGCAGTGTACTTTGTAGAGACTGAAAAACATCTGTATGTTTCTGTGCTGTGTCATAAAAGGATGTGTGAGACAACAGTGTGTCTGGATTTGTATTCATATCCATGTGGATGTTCATATTTGGGTCCAGAGAGATTAAATCTCCTCCAGCAAATCTTTTGACCAAGTGCCTGGTTTACTACTCAGGCCCATCTCTGCAGTTTAAAATATTTTTGTCGGTTTGTTTTTTACTACATTACGTCTATTTAGGATAAATAAAGAGACAATACATGTTAAGCCGTCTTTCCTCTTTTCCCTGTTTCTTTGCAGCTACATTAATTTGTGAGGCAGCTTGGTTGGCTTATCAGGCAACAAACGAGCAGCTATTCATTAAACAAAGATTGCTTAAAAACGAACACGCACACATGCTCTAAAATGAGGGCCAGGTGACCTCTAAGGCCTCTTCCATCTCTATGGTTTCCTCCCCAGGGAAGAGAGAAGGAGAAAGCGGCCAGGAGGACCTTCACCAACGCCTCCTTTTCAGGCTTCCCCTGTTCCATAAGGGATGCCGGGTCCCATTCCAGGCTTCCCGCTCCCCATCTGGCGGGCAGGTGCCCTGGGGACTGCAGGGGGGCGGTGGGGGCAGAGCAGGCATCTGGCATGTGCAGCTTTCCTCACCCGGCCCGGTCCGCCAAGGGTGCTCCCTGAAGGGAAGGGTGCGCTGCGGCAGGCTCCAGTGGAACCCACGTGGGGCAGGGCGTGGGACAGGGGGCTCGGGAAAAGGTGGTGGTGGGATTGGTGGCCACGTGGGCTTGTCCGGGGCTACCCACTGAAGCCGTCCGAGGGCCCTTCACCCAAACCCTCGGGTTCCAGGCACTGAAGTTCCCTTTCACGCTGCCCTCCCCTCCGGCTTCCCTCAGAATGTGGGTCTCTGGGGGGGGGGCAAGAAGTCCTTCTTAGTATCATCTGGACTGCCTCGAGCTGTATAAAATAAAGTTGGGTTACAAGTCATCCCCATCATGGTGGCCATTCACAATTCAGGAAAAGTAAAGAAATAGAAGGTCATGGAATTAGTTGGACAATTCCACATAAAGTTAAAAATTAATGTAACAGAGTTGCAAACTAGGTTTACAGTTGCAAAGGATATCATGCAGGGAAGCCAGAGGCATTTTTGAGTCAAAGATCAATACTGCTTCTTTCTTACATTTCATTGTCTTCAGAGTCTACAAACGGGAGATGGAAATTACTTCAAAGAGGGCTTCAGCAACCACATCTTCCTAGGCTCCTTTTTTCGAAGCATTAACCAATTTCACCGAGCTAAATAGAATTCCCCTCTGAGTGATGCTCTACATTGTAGAAGACTTCTGTGACCAGGAGAGGGCAGTGTTCCTGCTGTGTCGCTCAGCAGAATTTAGGTTTTAAAAAACACACACACAACACTGCCCACCCAAAAGAAGCTGACTTTTAGCCATGCAAGCAATAAACAAACTGGCACAGAAAGGCATGGTGCCCTGCTAGATGCCAATTGCCCAAGCAACATCCACTGAAAAGTAAGCAAGGCAAGTTACGTTGCCATCTCTTACCCTCCACCTTACCTCCAAGGTCCTAGCTCTATTATTTTGATGGGTCCTCTGGATCTATTTTGTTTTTCCTCTGCACTGACTCAGGTGTGCAAGCACTGTGCATAAAATTATGATTTTGGGTAGGCTATGCAGCACTTAAATATTAGTCATCTACAAACCATCCTTTCATGTTCTATACATGTATTTGCAGGGCGATAGTATCATCTAGCAGTTCGAAAGCACGTAAAAATGCAAGTAGAAAAATAGGGACCATTACGGTGGGAAGGTAACAGCATTTCGTGTGCCTTTGGTGTCTAGTCATGCCGGCCACATGACCACGGAGATGTCCTCAGACAAGCGCTGGCTCTTCGGCTTTGAAACGGAGTTGAGCACCGGCCCCTAGAGTCGGAAACGATTAGCACGCACGTGTAGGGGAACCTTTACCTAGTATCATCTGAAAGCCGGTTTGGTGTAGTCGTTAAGGCATCAGGATAGAAATTGGGAGGATGTGAGTTCCAGTTCCGCTTTGGGCACAGAGCCTGCTGGGTAAACTTGGGCCTGTCACTTTCTCTCAGCCTAGAAAAAGGAGGCAACGGTGAACCAGGTCTGAAAATCCTTGGTGAGAAAACTTCAGGGACTTGAGAATTGGGCAGGATGGAAGGGAAGGGAAAAAGGCACTCACTGTTCAATGCTCCTGTGGGAAGAGGGTTCTTGCCCCACAGCTGCCGGGGCAGGAGAAGTGCAGAAGCAGCCCCTGGCATCTGTCCTGGGAGGTGGGGTGGGAGGGGAGACAGGGAGTCCCAGAGTAAGACAACCATTAGCTAAGCAGTTGCCAGGAGGAGGCTGGCTTGTAGGGCAAATTTGTATGTATGTTGTGTGAACTAAGGAAGCTGCCAAGGAAGCTGCCAGCAAGGATGATTGTGATCCTTGAGGTCAACTGTCGCTCAGGATACTAAACTCTTAGTGGTAAAAAGCCCAGATTTTGCACTATGAACTTGTTCCCTAATGTGGTATGCTTATAATTAATAATCCTAACTTAGATGATGTCCGGTTATGTGATTCATTAAAGAAATCTATGCTAAGGATAGGTCAAGATACACTGGAATTGCCTTCTGTGGGAAATAAAGTTTATATTTTGGTGTGTGCTAGGGCAAAATTTTGGTTTTGTTTAATACGGCATTAATGAAGTGGATGTTGTGATGGATTTTTCAGAGAATATAGTATCCACAGTTTGCTGCTGCCTTCTTTAAATAGAGACTTTTAGTATTCTGGGGAAATACTTCCTTCTGCCATCTAATTTTTAACATGTTACTATTTTAAATAATAAAAATGATTGGTTTATAATTAAGGTGATCTTAAAATAATAAATACAATATATTTGTCACTGTTTTCAAGCCAGGACAATGAATTGAAATTGTATTTCATGCTTAAAATGAAGAAGATTTGATGCTGTGGTTGGTACCAGAGGAAACTCAGTGGATTTTGGTTGTCCTTTTCTTTCATATTGTGCTCATGAAAAAAGTTTAGACTTACTCACTGTGGAGAAGGAATGGGAAGGTGTGGAAAAATTCAGTTTTGGGCTGCCTTTAAAGTTCAAAATATGTCAGTAAAATTAGAATTTATTCTAATTAGAAATTAGAAATAAACCAAGAACGCAGTTCTTCCCCCTCCCTCCCCCTTTAGACAAGGGGTAGGTTTGGTTGAGGTCAGAGGCAGGTACAGAAGGAAGAACTACTGGACAAGTCCAGACAGGCTGTGGGCTAGTTCCACAACCCAGGCAGCACGGCTTTGCAGAGGAAGGAAGTGCCAACTGTCTGGGTCTCTGTTGTTAGCCAAGGACTTGCTGGGAAATTTAGCTGGCAGGCTGGAATCCTGTCGGCTACTTTTTGGTGCAAATAAATTCTTTTTTTTTTTCAGAAAAAAGAATGGTGTCTTTTAGGGCAGTGGTCCCCACCTTTTGGGCACCAGAGACTTGTTCTGTGGAGAGAGGTTTTCCCCCGGACCAGAGGGGGCGTGGGTTTGTGTACTGCCTCCATCACGCGGATGGGGCTTTGCTTTCTTGAGCAGCCCAGTTTCTGGCATGCTGCGGACCCGTTTTAGGGGTATTTAGAGAGGTGTATCAATACCAACTAACAACAATCAATACCAACTTCCAAATCTGCTGAGCAATTGATTTTTACCACCCCCACCCCCATTTAATACTACTGTAGTTGTTTTCCTGAGCAGACTTGCCCTATGCAGCTACCTCTAATTGTTTTTTTAACTGAAATTAAATTGCAGGTGAAGAATTCATCTTCTTTCCAGTTCCACCAGAACCAATACCAGCAGATGTTCTCCCAGGTCCTTGCACTCTGCATTTGTGTAATGCTAGTATTCAGCATGGATCCCAGCAGGCAGCTCAGCAGCCTTGGCTGTGGCATTGATCACTATTTGTTCATTTTCCTTGCAGAACATCTCCAAACACCTTTATTTAATTATATTTAAAATATTTGTATTTTAAAATGACATATTTAAAAAATGAAAAATAATTAGCCTCATTATCGGGCAGCTGCATCATCCATACAGGGCAACGGGAGGAAGGCATCAGCGTCTCGTGCCTTGCATTTCCTTCACAGAAGCTGCAACGTTTCCAGAGGGGTGGCATTTGCCTTTTGGCTAATATGACACTAGTATGAAAGGCTTGCTTACAATCAGACGGATGCTTTGCTTACTTATTGTTGAAGATAGTTAAAAAAAAGAAACTAAAATGTTGGGTGTGCCCACTGTCCACCATTTTTAAATTTTGTTGCATCAATGATTTTGTTGTCCCACTGGATGTTATTACAATGATAAGAGAATATCTATTTCCTTCATTCCACACAGAATCGTCAATATATTTCTGTGATGTGCCCCTTACTTGCACCTACTCCAGTGGGATGTAGAACCACCATTACACCTTCCAGCCTGCCAAGATGACGTGAAACAGCGTTGGCCTCTTTGCAATTCAACTATTTGCTTGGCTGTGATTAGCTGCTGCTGAAAGGGGTGAGGAGGCCTAGATAGGCTTACTATTGCTCTCACTTGGTTGCAGAAAGGCAGGTGATATTTAAATGGTGCCACTGGTGCAGCAAGTCCTCCAGGCTGTGAGGAGAGGCTATAAGGTGAATCAAATGGGCAGTTGCACCTATCCTACCGGTGCTGTTATCCCAAATAATTTTTAAAGGGCTGGGAGCAGAATGCCCCATGATTCATGCCGGACGCCGATTGCGGTCCTGTGCACTTGCCATAAACAGGTCAGGCTGCTACAAATCTTCCTGCTTGCCCAGGTTAGTGGACTGAATCGGTCACTTAATATAATGTTTTTTGTACGGTTCTGTTTAGTGGTTTAAAATTTTGAAAGTTGGCTTCCCGCGGTGTGGCCTGGCCTTCCTGCTTGAAGTCGCCTCTCCTCATCCCAGCCTGCTCCACGCCTGAAGCCGGAAGGGCTTCGTTTGGGTTGGAGCCCGCTTCTAGGGGGCGGCCCAGCCCTTCACGTTGTTTTGTGCAAAGCTGCGCTGTGTGTCCTATTAGTCAATAGTAACATTCTTTCCCAGCCATGGATATATTGTATCCGTGAAGAGTTCCGCTCCCGGAGAAGGTCCAGGCTGGTTCTCCTGCTCTGGCTGGGCTAGCTTGGCTGCTTTTGAGTCTCCCTTTGGGGAGCGGGACCGCTCCACCGGGGGCTGCGACCTCCCTGGCTCTCCCTGGTCCCAGGGGGGCTGGCCGGCTCCATTCAGGACAGAGAAAAGGCCACCGTGCAGGTGCGCTGGACTATTGTGGGCTGGGCCGGGGCGGGGTGCCTGCTCCAGATCCGAGCATTGGAGAGCGCGGCTGGAAGGAGGAGGGCCCGGGGAAACCACGTCGGCCCGGAGGGGAGCGAGGCCCCGGCGCTCAGCAGCTCGATCCTGCGGAGGGCCTTCGCGGCAGGTGCACGGCCCGCGCCCACATTCCCGGGAAGCGCCCCGCCTGGCCTTCCTTTGGGCGCCGCGCGGGCGAGCCCTGCAGCCGGAACCGGCCCGCTCTGGACGGGCTCCCGGGCAGAGGCGCCTCGGTGCGCGCCGGAGGAGGAACCGCAGCAACCGCGCGCCACCAAAGCGGCGAGGGAGGCCGGGCGAGAGGCGGCGGAGGCGCGCGCGAGAGGCGGCGCGCCCTGGGCGCAGCGCGGTGCGGCGTGCAGGCCGGCAGGCTCAGCCGAGTGCTCGCCGCCTCCCTCCGCCCTTCCGCCGGGGCCGCCTCCGCCCCCTCCTCCGATGGCGGCGCCGACTGCGGCGCGCTCCCCGCCCCGGCCGAGCTCGGCCCGGCAGCGCTGAAGCGGCGGCCTGGGAGCGGCTGGCGCGGCCCATGTCCTCCCAGGGGGCGGAGGAGCCCGAGCCGCCCACCCGCGCTGCCGCTGCGGCCAGGGAGGCGGCTCCGGCGGCGGGCGCTCCGCATTGTGCGCCGCGCGGCAGCGGCGGGAGCAGCAGCCTGGTGAGCGAGAGCGGAGGCCCGGCCCGGCGGGAGCCCCCTTTGCCGCCCCTCGCCCGCCAGCCCAGCCCCATGAAGGAGCCGGGCGGCCCCGGGGCGGCGGGCGGCGGCGGGGAGGGAGCCGCCGCCGCCGCCGCCGCCGCCGCCGCCTCTTCTCCGGAAGGCAAGGAGGGCGCAGGAGGGGCCGCCGCCCCCGCCGCCGCGGCGCAGGTAAGCGCGATCGCCCGGGTGGCGGCCCCGGCCGCGAGTACTCGACTGCCGCGCCGTCCCCTCTCTCCGCCCGGCTTCCCGAAGCATCCGCGTCTGCATCGCCCTCCGGGCCGTGTGGCCTCGGCCCCTGGGCCCCCTCGGCGCCCGCGCCCGCCTTTGGGCCAGGGCCGGAGGGCTTTCCGCTAGCTCTGGCTGGGGTGTGTGTGTTTGTGTGTGTGGGTTTTTTTTCTAATTTTCTCCAAACGAGTTTTCTCTTATTAAAACGACGCCACCTAGGGGAGACTATTCCAAAAATAGGGAAAAAAATTAAATTTGAGGAAAAAATATTTTTTTTCTTTTTGTTGTTTTCGAAGGGAAAGTTTAAATCGTTGGTTGTATTTGGGATATCTTTTCCATGCTGGAATTTTCTTAATCTGAGAAATGCTGGAAACAGCCTGCTTCTCTTGGATGTCAGCAAATTTTTCTTTTAAACCGGAGTCTTTAATATGCAAATTAAGGTTGAATTTGGTGAAATCGACGTTCCTCTCCCCATCTTTTTAAATGAAAAATAAGCTGTTTTACAGGCGGTATCGGGAAATAAAATTAAGGAGAAAAAGAACAATTTGAAAGAAATCAGTTTGGGTGAAGGTTGAAGAATTGTTGTAAAGCAATTAAAAATTGTACTTGCAAATTCGAAAGGATTTCACAGTTAAGTAGTATTGGATTTATTTTCTCATAAAGTATAACTTAATTTACAATTTTTAAATAAGTATGTGCATAATATGAAAATTTCTGAGGACACACCCCAATTTTTTTGTGGGGAAATGACTTTTAAGGTTTTATTCAAATCTGATTTGAAAGAGCTTTGTTTTTAAACATGAGCCAATCCTGCAACGTCAGAGAAGCTCAAGTTAAGATTACAGAAAAGCCTTTTGTTCTGAAACGAGGTATATTTTCTGAAAGCTTATGTTGTTGGCACAATTAAAACAATGATTCCAGCATTTAATTTATAATCTGTGTAGAACTGGGGGGAGTGATTGTATTGCTTCCACCCTAAAATAATACTAGATAACATCTCTTGTGAGTTCAATGTAACACTTTATGTATAAAGGCTTCATTAGACTAATAATAGTGTATGCAAAATGCTACTGGTTGAGGACACTGCAGATGTGAAGTTGCAGATTTTAGAAAATAACAAAAATTTGCAAAATTAAATTATGCTATCTTAAGAAATTTTTAAAAATTGGGGTTTTTTGCCCGATAACCAAGTTGAAAATCTCACTAACAACTACAGATTAGTTTGTAGTTAGCAATATACTTTTGAATTTCTCACATGGGTTTGTGAGTAGTAAAATTGCCTTTTGAGTTTTGGTCGTGTCTGTCTCTTCCTTTTCTGTTATAATTTGCATTTTACAAAGAATGAGTAACTAATTCACATAATTTTTTTACTTAAATCTCTGTGGAAAGTGATGTGCAGCTTCTGCATCTGAGGCAAAAGGGTCACAAAAACAGCAGCATTAAATCTGAAGGGGAAAAAGGGAAAGAAAAGGGCAAATCCTGCAGAGTCTCTACTTTAAAATGGGAACAAAATATCAAGATGGCCGACTCCACAGCTGCAGCAGACAACCTGAAAAGGGGCATTTCTGTGCTGGAACAGAACGGATTTCTGCAGCTTAAAATCTTTTTTTCCCCCATTCCAAGAACCTCAGTGTAGAAAAAAATGTTTTTGAAAATTTAAAAGTTTGTCTGAGCTGAATTTTTTTTTAAAAAATTAGAATTTCAAAAAAAATTCCCTGTGGGTAGAAGTTAGATTGTGAACTATATTTAATTGAAATCTAAACTGCAATTGAATATTGAATTAAAAATTCAGAGGATGTTATTCCTAAGGGAATGGGTGGGGGGAGGAGTGCAATTAGAGATTTCATCTCTAACCAATCCCATTTCCTTCCTCCCCCATCAAAAGGGGAGGAGATTGGTTGGATTTTTGGGAAGATTCTGGAACAATTAAAAAACGAGCAATTTTCCAAACAGCACAGGTAGCTTTAATTTTTGTAGTACTTAGGAATCATATTTTCTGCAGAATTTCTGTGTAAGAAAGGCAGGCGGACAGTTTAAGAATGTTTAATGGGGTTGCAATTAAATTTAACTGGTCACAGATTAACAGTTGATATGTTTGCCCAAGCCAGCTTCGGCTGGCTGATTTTTCTAGGAGATTCTCTGGATGGGCTACAATGTCAGAGTCATTTTATAATGCTAAGAAAGCAGGTCTCAAATTTCCAACTATTTCCACTTAAAATAAAATTATATGTCACATGATGAGTTACTTGTTACTTCTGCTTGACTATCTTTTAAACACCCTGGAAGGGAAGGGAAGGGAAGCTGCCCTTGCTTGGTCTGGAGAGGTGGGGTTGGTTATTCTGGTCTCCAATGAATTGGGAAATCCAAAGAGGAGGAAACTGACCAGGGACACTGTACACAAAAGTCATTAAACCCTAGAGGGACAAGGGAATGCTTGGGGGACCTTTGAGAGGCTCTGTGCTTTTTCAAGGCAGGGGGAGGCTGTCTAGGGTCCCCCTGGCTCGTCATTGCCCTGTCCTCGAGGCAGGCTTTGGCAGAACCAGTTGCCGCCACCTGCGCTGCATGCAGTGCCGTCCTGCAATTAATTCATGCTCCGTCTCGCCTGCAGTCATGTTTTTCTCCAGTCTTGAGATTCGGCACCTCTGAACAGATTTTACTTTCAAGGCTTGACCCAGGTCCCCCTGTTGGTTTAAATTGTTCTCGTAGTTTTAATTGAAGTATTACGGGGAAGGGGACCTCAACCCTGGGGGGCTTGGCAGATAACTGGCCTACCTTACAGGTGTGTTGTACAGTTGCTAGGATACAATCCCTGTAAAATATTTTGAGTGTGATTGCTGCTTTTGGCTCTGTTAATGTGTGTATGATTACGGCTACTAATATTGCAAAGTATTATGAATCCATGTGTAAAACTTGCCATTAATATTCATATTACAAATATTAACAATGTTTATATACTAATACGATAGTCAAATATAGTAAAAGGACTGTTGTTAATTTTTAATAGTAAAGAAGTAATTAACATTCTGAGTGGGATAATAGTTTATTTCAGTTCCATCCAGCAGAAGCAGAGAGCCCAATGCCTTACTGTACCCATCATTCCTTTGAAAAAGAATGAAGCGGTTCCTAATGGCACATTGAACATAAAGCAGTGAAGCAGTGAGAGACCAATCTTTTTGTAGACCCACTGGGGTATGGTCGGCCAAACTTAGTAAAGCAGAGACGGGGCCCTTGGCTGCTAGGACCGCCGGCCTCTCTGCTGTCTGCTGGGCAGGGCTGTCGGGCTCAGTGGCGCTCTCTTTCTGAAGGGATGGCTGCATTGGTGCTTCCTGCATCTTCGTTCTCATAGGTGGAAGGTTGGACTTGTCTGCTCGGGTTTTGGGGGTTACGGCAGGCAGGAGAAGGAACCTCCGTGTGCTCCTGAACTCTTACGATGAGATTTTTGGATGGATTTTACTCTTCTCTTCTTTCAAATCTCACCTGTCTCTATAAAGAGTTTAAGGCAACAGCCGTGCTTCTTCATCTTCATCAGGATCAGGCAAAGCTGCCCCAGCTGCTGTCTCTTGGGCACTTCCAGAATGTGGGGGGAGGATGTGCGGCCAAGGGATGGCAATTCCAACGCTTCCAGACAAACCTGGATGATTTCAGAGTAAGCATGCTTACGCTGTGTTAAGCTTTCAAGTGTGGAGATTGGAGGATGCCTCTTCTTTATGCCAACCACTTGCACTTGGTTGAAGGGATAGCTGCTTTTGAGCTTTGCTTGAAGATGGCTGCAGTGGGGCTAAAAGCCATCACTGTCAAGTCTTCACGTAGGGCAAAATAATACAAGGCAGTCTTTGGGTTACGATGGTAATTTGGATTGGAATAGCTGCCACTAAGTGGTGTGGTCATAAAGGGGGAGCATCATGTGACTGTCACTTAACGAGGCCAGTTCTAGGAATCCCAGGTGTGTCTTTAAATGAGGGCCGTAAGCTAGGGCCTCAAGGGACTGACTTTGACTTCCTGCCAGCTTCCCCATTGACTTCGTTTGTAGAAAGCTGACAGGGAACATCAGAAATCATAATCACGTGATCGTGGGTCATTTCACAGTCATGTGACTGGTGGATGTTGTGCAGCTGGAACTCTGAGGGCCCACCGTAAGTCCTCCCTTGTTTGGCACTGCCAGAAGTTTGAACAGTCATAACCCATATTATTGCAACAAGAGCAATAAACTCCAGGATGGCTTAAACTGGATAGCATGGGTCTTCAAACTCGGCCCTTTTATGACTCATGGACTTCAACTCCCAGAATTCCTCAGTCAGGCACACTGGCTGAGGAATTCTGGGAGTTGAAGTCCATGAGTCATAAAAGGGCCGAATTTGAAGACCCCTGCTGGATAGCATTGGGAGCCTTCCTCACTTCTTTCCCTGTTTTCCCTAACTTCTGATACATGCATAAGGGAGGGGAGAATAAAGGCAGTTCCTAGAGAAGACTTGTTTTTATAGACCACTCTAGGACTTTGGGCAATAGGAAGAGGCTGTGTATTGTGAGTGAGGAGCACAGTCAGTTTTATCTCTCTCAGTACACACCAGTGACATACTATATGCTGAATATTTTCCATTAATTCTCCAAGTCTTACTTTCAAAAATCCCCTTTTCTGGTGGGCTTGTGAAGAGCACCACATTCTCCCAGATTGTTAGCTTTGATAGATGGAAAATGCCATTTTTTCTGTCATTTTTCAAGATTGTTGCTTAAATTTGGCAACTGGCTCTTTAGCTTCCTGACCTGGGAACTTGGAAAGTTAAGCAGGATGCTGTCTTGTAATGGTAGATTCCTGCAGTAAGCAGTGGTTGAACTAGATGATATTTAAAGTTCCTTCCAAATCTGACTTTCTGTGCATCTATAAGTGACTTGGTGATTGTGGTGCTGTGTTCCAGTTCCATTCGTCTGGCTGTAAACATGGGGCAGAAAATATCTGTAATGGTGACTTTTCCCCCACAGGAAAAATTCTTCCAACAAATACATTGTATTATATATGTATACGTATATACATATATATAATCATATATATATTATATATGTTTGCCTTAGTGTGCCTGGTTACGTAGGTGAAAAATGCAAATAATCAGGCAAATAGGGCAATTAAATGGTTTCATGTTTATCAAATGATTATTCTTAGCGACTATACAAGAGAAATAAATGCAGTATTGATCTGAACATTTTCCAATGCAGTGGAAATTTTCTATGTGAATTTGCATAGGAATTTTTTCCTGGAATTTTTTTCTATTTATAATTTCAAAATTGTTCTGTTTACCAAAATATGTAATTTTGAAGAAAGAGTGAGAAAGAAAATCCGAATTTCTTTTTTTCCTCCCTTATTTTTGAGGGACAGTTGGCCAAGAGATTGCAAGTGTTTTCAGATGCCTTGTAACCTAAGTGGTCCTAGAGTCCTAAACTGACATTTTTAACACTATTACAGGTTGGAAACTGAAACATGTTAATAATTTTAAAAATAAACGTTTGTGTTAAACATACCAAATTGATGTAGAGTGCTGGAAGATTTTCCCATTCATATGTACCTAAGTAGTTTGCAGCTGGCATGGGCTGACTGCAAAATGCCTGCCCCCACCCCCACCCCTTCGGAAGGATGGTGGAGTGGTGGGACAGTCCATTCCCTGGTGTAAGGATGCTGTAGCAGAAGACTCAAGAGGGGTTGATTGTTCTGTGCCTTTAAGAGATGATTGTGATTATTCAGAAACATCTGGAAGGCCACAGGACCCTGGCTTGATTTAATAGCTTTATATGTGGCAGTCAGAGATCATCTTGTAACATCTGTAAAATAAGTTTTTGCCACAGCCAGGAGGATGAGGCAGGAGCAATTTCAGGCAACCTTCTGTATCTGGGATCCTTCGGGCAGCTGAACTCCAGATAAGGGAGCCGGTGTCTGTCTGGATACTGCAGCTCCAGGGAGAAGAATTGGCCATATACTGTAATGTAAAACTCATACGGAAACTGCAGAGATTTGACTTTCTTCACATTCACATTTTGAATGTTAATTCAAAGCCTCACTCTTAAATACATTTTTGATTATACAGATTTGGGAGTCTCCTATCACATTAGTCGAAACAAGACCTTTAAAAGTTTAAAAGTTCCATTTCTCTTTTGAGGATTTGAAACTATAACTTCATTCATTCACACATGCCAGGTTTCCTAGTGCTGTTTAATGGTTGAGTTTGCAAGATAAGTTTGAATGAGTTAAAGAATTAGTAGCTCTAATTGATATCAGCATACTTATTTTGCTTTATTTGAAACATTGGTTAATGCATAGTGTAAAGCAGCATGGTTTGGGTTTTAGCATAGTTTTAATTATTGTATTATATTGGGCATAATTTATATATGCCCTATTTATATATGCCCTGTGAACCGCCCTGAGTCCCTTAGGGAGAAGGGCGGTATAGAAATCTCAATAAAATAAATAAATAAATAAATAATTATTTAATTCTTTTTTAACTTTTGTATTTTGTATTTCGATATTTATTGCCCTGTACACCGCCCTGAGTCCTTCGGGAGAAGGGCGGTATAAAAATTTAATAAATATAAATATAAATGTTATGTTCACTGTATTGCGCAAACTGAACAAGTGGTTTAAATTAATAATTTAATTTAATAATTTGCTTTGCTTGGGAGAACAAAATAATAAATGGGGATGCATCACCTTTAGTTGAGTTTGCTTCAGCTGGCACTTTCAGGAGAATAAAAAGGTAAAGGTTCCCCCGCACATGCGTGCTAGTCGTTTCTGACTCTAGGGGCCGGTGCTCATCTCCGTGTCCAAGCCGAAGAGCCAGCGCTTGTCCGAGGACGTCTCCGTGGTCATGTGGCCGGCATGACTAGACGCCAAAGGTGCACGGAACGCTGTTACCTTCCCACCGGAGTGGTCCCTATTTTTCTACTTGCATTTTTACGTGCTTTTGAACTGCTAGGTTGGCAGAAGCTGGGACAAGTAACAGGCGCTCACTCTGTTACGCAGCACTCGGGATTCGACCCGCCAAACTGCCGACCTTCTGATCAACAAGCTCAGCGTCCTAACCCACTGAACCACCGCGTCCCTTCAGGAGAATACTGGACCATAATTCAGTTATTTCCAAGGGATCAGAACCAACCATCCTGGCTTTAGGCAGGTGATTCTGAGAAGGCTATAATAATCCAAAGAAAGTCCCCTCTGGATCAGTTGTTCATGTAATAACCCGTGTGAAGGAAGAACACTTGAGGCTGCATGCTGCTTTGGGGGAGGCTGCCCTTCAGGAGTTGTTCCTCAAAGGTGAGCATGGATGTCTCTGCATGGGGGGAGTCCTGCTGCTGCCCGGAAGCAGGTGGGAGCAGTGGGGCCCCATTGCAGGTGGTGGCAGGGAGGAGGAGGAGGAGGAGGAGGAGGAGGAGGAGGAGGAGGAGGAGGGGGGGAATGAGCTCTGGGGCGGCTCTCTTCTGGGCTGTTCTGCCCAGGGGTTCTGGGTGGAAGCCCTACTCCATGGGCAGTGTGCATGACTAGGCATAGCTGAATCCGCCTCCGTTTGTTTTCAGCCCTGCAGCAATAGCAGTTTTGTTCTTGGAGCTTGACTGTCCTTTGAGAAATCTTCATTTTGTTTTATTTTACTTGGTTTATTTGTTTCACTTTTTGTCCATTTACTCGTGAGGGGCTGTAGGACACTGGAGCTCAACTCCACCCATTTGCTTTCTGGCTTTGAAAGCCCTATTCCACAAGCATTAGTACGCTGGCAAGAAGCTTTTCTCACCTTGGTCTGTTGTGCTGTGGGGAAGGTTTATCATTCAGCTCATGAATGAGGACAGCCAGAATTTGTAAAATAGGTCCAGTCCAAAAACGCCTCCTGCCTGTGAGACGTGCTTTAGGGAAGCTGGAGATTCTGCAGTTACTATAGCTCCTTTGTCTTAACTCAGGGCTGACCTCTCCTGCCCAGCTTTGAGATTTTCCCCCGCAGGTACAGACAGTGGTACCTTGGTAGTCAACTGCTTTGAAACTCCTCAGATTTGGTACTCAACACATTTTGATGTGAAAATTTTGTCCCGCTGTCCATTGTTTATTTGTAATCGAAGCACAAGCAAGAACCTGTCCATGTCAGCTGCCTTGTGTGACTCACTACATTATTCCTTATGAGAAAAAATTGTTTGGTACTGATTGTTTTTGGTACTCATCGCACCTCCCCGAACTGATGAATGATGAGTACTAAGGTTCCACCATACTCGGGACTACAGTCTTGACATCTGTATCAGGAAAATCACCTGACCAGTTGGCCAGAATCTACTAAATGGCCCATTGAACTGAAAAATCTTAACAGATGGCCAGGTCAAAGCTGCACCGCTGCTAGATCCCTATGGCCTGTCACCTCTCTCTGTGCTCCTGTGGAAGGCCCTTGAACTGAGGCTGTCTCTTCCCGTCATCTCCCCGTGGAAAACTCCAGATCAGCTCTCTGGACAGGAGGAAGACGCACCTTCCCTTGTCTGTCTTCCTTTCCCATAGAAAGAAAGTAAATAGTCTTTCTCCAATATAGCCCTTTTCCTCCTGAAATCCGTCTTCATGATGCTCTCTGTGCTGTCTCCGGCACTTTCAGGCCGCCCAGAGGTCATGTATGAATGTTTGTTTTCCATCTATAATAACTCTATCTTGGCATCTACTTCTGGGCTTCAAAGGCATTTTTCAAAATGGAGAGTTACAGACTTTTTGTAGGAGCTCTACTTAGCTACATTTACGTAATTAAAGTAGCATTGAAAACTCGGACTTTTATAAAAGCTGAAAGGACACTTAAGTAGATGTATTTCTGATACTTTGGGTCATGCTTGCTTGCAAAAATCGAAGGATTTTGACTTGCACATTTCAAACCTATACATACATTCTTGGCTATGAATGGGAGCCCTGTGCACTCCCCCCCCCCAACTGAACCTGAAAGACATTATAGAACTCTTACGCAGGCCACATGGAGCCTGGGAGGTTACTTTTGGTAAGCATGTACCATACAGTAAACCAATATATGTGAGCAGTAAAAAAAACAACTAAAAAATAGTTTTTCCAGTTTTATTCAGGGAGTACTGTGTCTTAGATTGAATGTGTGTGTTGGGGTATTTTTGGCAAATTGTAGATTTCTAGATGTCTTAGAAGCCCTGTAACCTCTCTTCACCGATAATTAGTGCAACTGGCAAAAAAGGAAAAATAAGAATTCAACAACTAAGCTTCAAGTCACTTCATTTGCTAAAGTCAGGAGGATCAGCAGTCAGGAGGATCAGGAAGGCCTGAGCTAATGGCGCCAGGCTCTCCTACCTGGCACTGCATAATAAAGTTACCCTGCAGAAAGGGGGCACAGAAGGGAAGGAAGGGCGTGAGGAGGCTTCCTCTGACTCCTCCTTCCTCATTTAGGGCTGATGGAAGTTGGAAACGAAGCCTGCCCTCCGGGCCCCCTTGACTTTCTCCCTCCCAATGACGGCCAGCTGCAGAGAGATCCGTAGCCCGAGTGCTTAGGGGGAGAGCTGGCCTCTGTGCTTATTTCTTCAAAAAGCTCCTGTTACTCCTTCTGTACCGGAAAGTGTTACAAATGTTTGGCTTGAGAATGCAAACAGAAATCTGAATGGATAACAAATATTGTAGCACCGGTTTCCCAGTATGGACATTATTGCTAGCCAATTAAGAATTGGGTCCAGGCAGATGGTGGGTCCTCTGAATAGTGACCTCCTGGACATAGCTCAGCTCGTGCCTGCTGGAAGCAATCCAGGGTGCCACGGATTTACAGGAATGAAACCGTGCAATGTGTCAGTTGTGGTCTCAGTCTGTCTGTCCTGCTACATCCTCTTGTGATGTTTTGCTTTTCATGAATTGCGGATCTGCTGAGCTTCCAGATCTCCTTTATGGGAAGGGGAGGGGGCTAAGATTCCTCTTCTAGATCCTGGCTTTGAACAAAGTCTTTTTAGCCCTAACAAAGCAAGAAATAATTTGCCTGTTTTCCTCTTCATGGTTACATTGAATTGGGAATGAGAGAGAAAGCAATTCTGCCAAAGGTTAATTTTTTTCATTCTAGTACATTTAAATTAGAGTCGCTGCCAGAGAAGGAGGAGGGCCAACTCTGAGATCATCCAACAGCCTGGGAGATGGGATGGGGCAGGGCTGTCACCCTCTTTCCCAGCTTTGAAAGTTTCGGTAGATTGCTTAGATTCCTGAAGGGCTAATCAGGTGTGGCGCTGAAGAATTTGTCTTTTCTTTCCCAGTCCTGAAGCCACAAAATTCTGATTATTTTATTCAACTGAAAACCAAGGTGACTTTTCATTAGGTTGAATCCTGCAGAATAAAACTAAAAAAAAAGCACGTGTAAATGAAAGTACTTCAGTTTTCGTATTTGCCTAATGCATGTAGGATACAGAGAGATGTCTACTGTTTCTGGATGTAAGAGAATTTTGATTTTTTCCCCTTTTGGTAAACTTTAAGTTTGTTTATTTTTATACTCGCTTGGGAAATTAATCTTGAGTATTTATAGTCTTTGTGGTCAGCTGAAACGAGTTATTTTGCTATAGAGATTTCTAAGATTTCCACATGAACTCTGCTCTTTTTTCCTGTTTGGTTTTTAAAGCTTAGGCCTTTTGCCTTATAATTATTTTGAGTTTTTTTTTGGGGGGGGGGTTACTTTTCTTCCTGTTTTTTCTTTTTAAAAAACCCACAGTTAACACAGAATGAGAAAGTTCGAAAGCTGTGATTGTCATTTCTTTTAGACATTTCTTTTCTGATTCCCTGTTGACTGCCTGAAGCCCAGAAGGCCACCCTTCTTAAGAGCTTAGGTAGCAGAGCTCTGCTGATGCCCACCGACTCTAGCAGCAGACGGATTCCCCTGGAGGGCTGACATTCTGGGAATCCGTTTGCCTGGGCGCTTCGCCCTCCTCCCCAGGAAAAGGCTACTTAAAAGAGCAAAGTGGGGCCTTCCTCTTATCTCTAAGAAGAATCACAACATAAAAAACAACCAAAACCAAGATTGGGAATAGGGCACAATATACCAAAATATCAGGCAACATCCAGCCGTCCATCTCACCACGGCTTTGCTACTTTCAAATCATGACATCAGTAGTGTCACTTCAGTTCAGTTTAGGCACGATGCTAGCTGTCCTCTGGACGGTAGACAGGCTACTACTGTGTCACACAGAGGAGGAGCCGTGCATTCATTAGCACCCTCCTGGGGACTTAAAAGCCTGAGAGTAGAGCCAGGATCTCTTGGGCTGAATTCCCTTGGTCCGATTCGGGCTACAGTCAGAGTTCAGGGTTAGGAGTCTACAGCCCTGGGTTCTCTTCATCCTGTCAGTATGGAGCTGAGCTTCTGGCGATACCGAGGGAGGCATCAGAAGCACCGGGCTGTGGAAATTGGCATCTTTCCCGTCCTTGGCCAGCAAGGCTACTTTTGGTGATAAGTTACATATTTTAGTTAATAGTTTAGCAAGCTTGCATTGGCGATATTTTAAGATCTCTCCGGCTGAATGCAATCTGGCCCAGGGGCCTATTACTTTTTAACTTATCATATCTAAAACTCAATTCTTCGGCACATATTTTGGCAAAATTCTGTGGATGCGCCCTCAGGAAAAAATAAAACAGAAATGTGTTGCTGTGGTATAAATTTTCTTCCATTTTGCCTCCAAAGAGCCGCTTTGGCAAAGGAATAATTCTACTTTTCTGCAGCTTTCCAGTCTTTTTTTTTAAGGGAGTCCAGCACGGTTAAGAGGGGAGAAGCCATTTGCTTGTTCTCCCTTTATTTCTTACAGGCTCTTCTGGGTTGTGGACTTATTGCTCTTTCTTGAACGCTGCATAATTGCCTAGTTGTCGACTGTCAAAATCAGATCCAGCAGCTAACCTGCTAAGAACACATAAGTTGGGGCATTTACTATTCAGAAATAGAAAACTGCATAGTTCACAAATTCAGGCAACACATTTAAATCAAAACAGACAGCCTGTCTGTGGTTGTGGTTGTTGTTGTCAGCTGCGAAGTCGTGTCCGACCCATCGCGACCCCACGGACCACGTTCCTCCAGGCCTTCCTGTCCTCTACCATCTTCTGGAGTCCATCTAAGCTCACGCCTCCTGCTTCAGTGTCTCCATCCAGCCACCTCCTTCTCTGTCGTCCCCTTCTTCTCTTGCCCTCCGCCTTTCCCAGCATGAGGCTGTTCTCCAGTGAGTCCTTCCTTCTCATTAGGTGGCCAAAGGATTTGAGTTTTAGCTTCAGGATCTGGCCTTGTTGTGGACTCCCTTCAAATTTAATTTAATTTTAATTTAATTTAATTTATTAATATTTCTATACCGCCCTTCTCCCGAAGGACTCAGGGCGGTGTACAGGGCAAGAATAAAACACAAAGTTACAAAAATTAAAAAGTAATTAAATACATGCCCATAAAAACAATTGGTACATTAATAAAAACCCCAATAAAAAGATAATAAAAAAACCCCACCAATCCCCCCTCAGGCCAGGCCGGCTTGTTCGAACAGGTATGTTTTCAGATCGCGGCGAAAGGAGCGAAGATTGGGCGCCGTCCGGAGCTCAACCAGTAACTGGTTCCATAGCTCCGGGGCGCCCACAGAGAAAGATCTCCCCCTGGGGGCCACCAATCTACATTCTCTGACCGGTGGCACCCTGAGGAGTCCCTCTCTGTGGGAACGCACAGGGCGAAGGGAAGTTGACGCCGGCAGCAGGTGTTCCCTAAGGTACTCCGGACCCCTGCCATGTAGGGCTTTAAACACCATTACTAGTACCTTGAATCTCACCCGGAAGACAACTGGCAACCAATGCAGCTCACGGAGCAGAGGTGTGACATGGGAGTATCGGGAAACTCCCAACACAACTCTCGCGGCTGCATTCTGTGCCAGTTGGAGCTTCCGGGTGGTCCTCAAGGGCAGCCCCATGTAGAGAGCGTTGCAGTAGTCTAGCCGAGAGGTCACGAGCGTGTGAGTGACCGTGCATAGATCATCCCGGCTTAGATAGGGCCGCAACTGGCGCACCAGGCGAACCTGGGCGAAAGCCCCCCTAGTCACAGCTCCTATGTGGTCTTCCAGGGTGAGCCGTGAATCTAGGAGGACTCCCAAGTTGCGAGCCCTATCTACGGGGGGTAATAATTCCAGTCAGAAGAAATGCCAGTCAGAAGGCACCTGGGATGGATTTCATATCCTTCTGCAATTCTCTTCTGCTGTTTTCTTGCACAAAGGGACAGTGCTTGCCATTCCAACTAGTCAGTATAACATTCATTACTTTCCTAATAATTGTGTGGCTGGGGGAGGGGTAGATTTCCTGTCTTTATTTTTGACCATTCAATACTTCACCCTGTTGTTTTAGCCTCTAATTAGATAGGTTTTATGTTATAGGATTTGAAGGGAAGAATATTACAGCTTTTCCACAAACATACATGCATGCATACATACATGCATACATACGTACCGGTGCATGCCCACCCATGACGCTTTCCCCCTTTGGGGAGAGCAGCATTACCTAAAGCATGGAAATGGAGTAAGAAGTATGGCAGCCAGGAGAAGGTCTGGCTAGACATCCCCGAAGAAGTGAGGTTGGCAATACGGTGGAGAGTGGCAGACAGAGATGGGTCCTAGCCAGCAAAATCTCTTGGGTGAAAGGAGAGATTGTGATATCACCCACAGGTACTCCGGACAGCTGTTCCTCCCAAGAAGAATGCAAAAACTGACTAAGCTGACAGTCTATATGCCATGTACATAAATTCTGACCATCTCTTAATTATTTTTTTTACTGTTTTTCAAATACTAAGAACTTTCAGAATGGCAAATCATGACATTCATCGGGTGAGCTTTCTTCAATCCTTAATGGAAGAAGTTTCAAGTATGAGTTTAAGGACTTAGTGTCAAGCAATGACATTCGATGTTAGCAGGACTTTTAAGGTAAACAATGCCTCAGAGTCACTTGAAAAGCCCATACGTTGGAAACTTGACACTTAGAATATTTTTTAATCAATGGCAATAGGGTAATTACACTGTTGTTTTTTGGAAAGTTATAAATGGACTAAGGTTCAGATAGATTTCAGATAAAATTTTGAAATTAATTATAAGAATCCTTCACACTGTAGGAAAGAGCTGTTTGAATTCTGAAGAAAAAATGTGATAGGTTGAATTTTTAAGTATGTCTACCCTTGTAGATAGACTGCTTGTAAATGAAAATTGTACGTGCTGAAGTTTTCTACCTGCAGCGTATAAGGAATGGTTCAGCCATTGACTTGAGTCTAGGGCTTGCTTATTCCATGCTTTGTCTTGAGATGCTCAGGATGCCTTAGCTGGAGAGTACCTGTGAGAATTTCTGGTCCATTCTTCAGATAACTCGGTGATCCATAGTTTTCTTTTGGTGCTTTTTGGCTGATGCTTCTGTGTGCTGCTGTAGAGCCTTAATTCCCAGCCAGGAGCATTATATTTCATAGAAGTGTCATTAAAGCTATAGTGCTTGTTCTGCAGCATTTCCCTTCACCTTATCCCTGACTTCAGGTGGGTTGAAATATGGAATTCATAATTTTTGTATTTTCCCCCTACATCTATTTTTCACCAGAGCTGTGAGTTATAAATTTCTTTTTAAATTCCTGCTTAGATGCATATGCATTTGCCAGACTATAATTATTTTTAAGTAACCTGAAATGGTGCCAGCAGTCTCCTCAGCATTGTAGTAATCCTGTCCATATCTTGTTGAATGGGTTTCTGCCATAAACATAACCTGGTGAAATGCTGCATCCTTATTTAAGAAGCCTTTTATTATTTGTGTCCAGAGGAATACTCTGGAATAATGAAATACAAATGCCTTCTTGTGCTGGATTAGAACATTAGCAAAGTTTTGTAGGGAGGGATTGAAGTGCCGTAGCTTGAGGTGGCATCTGGCAACACATACGGACATCGCTTTTCTGAAAAATCAGAGTTCAGGACTTGTAAATGTGGTTCTGCTCCTAATTAAGATCATTTTTATTTTCATAATTGATTTGCTAGGTCTTTTGCACTGCCATTAATGTAGGGGGAGCGGGGTTAAGAGATTGGGGAAAGAGAGGATTGGAGCCGGTGGCGAGCTTGGGGGCTTTTTTCAGGATACCTGATCTACTTTTAAGGCTCAGTAGGTGAGCACTTGAGGGATTTGTATTCCCAGGGTGGTATATTTTTCAGAAAAGATGCTGTTTTGTTGTGTGAATCTTTACGTCAGAACATTTCCTGTGGTAATTTATCAATCTTTTCTTGGACTGGACTTAGGTGTGACTTTTTAAATGAAACTTGCAGTGGCTTTCCATTTTGCTAATTTGCATATTGCATGGAACAGGACTTAATGGATCTAATAAATGCCTCTTTCTGAGGCGTCCTTGAAGCCTGTAGCTTGGCAAATAGAGGCCTCTACTAGGTAGCCTCATTCCTAACATTAGGATTGCTATTTGGTTAGTGTTAACAGTATTTTACCAGCTTTGCAGGAAGGAGGGAAGAATATACTCAGTGGGAAGCACAACGCTCAACCGGCCTGACCCTTCTATGGTTGAGGATGGTCTGAGTCCTGGGTGGGTGGATCGAGGCCTTTGAATCTGCTTTGAGGTGAAGCAGCTCCTGTCTAGGGCTAAAAGCCGGGTTAAGACTCTGTCCAGTCACCTGGGCCTGCCTTGCAGGGCCTCTGAGACAGGTAGCTTCCCAGGCCATTGGCTCTGTTTCCTCAGAACTGGGAAGGTTTGGTCTGTGAGTTTCTAGTTTGTGGCTGACTTTGCTTTTCCAGCAGTGGCTAAATGACAAAACTGGGCAGAATCATTGCAAGCTTTTAAATTTTTATTATTGCTCCATTATTCCCAAGGTTTGACAGAAATAATATCTACCTGTCTGTTGAAGGTAGCTGAGGGCAAACTGGCTTGGAGCCTCTGAGGCTTCTTTCGTAGCGTCCTAGTGGGAGCCTGTGGCTGCAACAGACCCAAGTTTTCTTAAATAGCACGTTGGCATCACAATCGGCGCAGGCTTAAGGCAGCAGCATTAGTCTTCTGGGAGACTCTGCCAAGAGATTTAGCCAGGTAACGTCCAACTACTGAAATAGAGCCACCGTTTGGGGGGCAGGGAGGGCCCCAGTACCCCTTCAGAAGGGTACCTTTCTCATCATAAATACATGTGATAGTAAGAGTAGAGCATTTCATCCTCTGGTTTAAGTGAATAAAAGGGAAGCGATCTTGGTTTATTTTGGGGTTTCTTAGCAGACAACTTTGCAACTTTCAGATAGTCCTAGTGCATTCTAGAAATACATTAAAAGAGCATGATAAAAATGGCCAGCGAAGAAACGACAGGCTGGGTTAAATGCCTAGGGAGGATGACCGAGTGCTGGTGGGCTTCTCTGGGTGGAGAGGGTATCCGGCTCCTGAGCACCACGGCACCACATCATCTCCAGTGCAGAGGCAAAGTGGCACACCGCAAGAACAGAAAAAAAGGTTCTTCGGTGGAAGCAAAAGATGCAATCATGGTAATGAATGAGCAGCTAAAATGTTGTTAAGCTTCAGGGGAAAGAACGCCAGCAACCATGGTTGAAGGACTTCCTGTGACAGAAACTCTTGGCAGCTTCCCTGTGATTCATCAGGAAGTTCGGAGAAGGAAACTGGTTCCCCTGGAAAGGAGCAAAGGCCGGGGAGAGACCACTTTGTGGAGAATGTCAGCTGATCACCCAGCGCAGAAGAAATCTCAGGGCTTTGCTAGACCTCCTGTGTGGTGGGAAATGTAGTCATGGCGGCTTTAGCCCTTGGGGTTGTATTGTGGCCTTTGTCGCTTCCACCCCCCTTTTGTCAGGTTCCCGGTCGGCCTTTATTTGCTGCATTCATCCAGGTCTCAGGTGGGACGGGCGGAAGACCTTCTGGTCCACGCAGGGCCTGTGCAGAGAGGGTGAGCTTAAACCTCCGTGGACCTTGGTGGCCTCTGTGCTCAGTGGCTGGTGCCTTTTCAGATGAGAATGTCCTGATGATTTGGGCAAAGCAAAAGCCCCCTTTTTCCTTGAGGAAGCCCAAGACGTCAGTTATTTTTTGATGGATGCTCATGAAGCGTACAGGCCAAGAACTGGCAGTTTCTGCAGCTTATCAAGTGGCTGCTATGGCTAGCAAGTTCCTTGATTTATCTTAACGAGAAAATTCTGAAAGGCTAATTAGGAGGGCTTTTAAAATTATAAAAGGAATCACCTCTGTATGTTTTTACCATTTCCAGCCTTGGTTGCTCTGTAAAAGAGAAATCTTCATAAAGGAATGGAAAGAAATATCTACAATTGTAATTTTTTCTTCTTTTTTCTGCTTTGTGTATTTGTGTAAGATTTCAGAATTGTGCTGATTTACTGAATATAACCTACAAACTTTTAAAAATTTATGCCAGGTGGAAATTTATGAAATATTTTACCATGAAAGAGAACCTTTTTCCCCTTAGGAAAATTAGACAATAAATCACCCAGCTTTCAATTTATCGCCCTAAGGCTGGCCATAGATAGCGTCCGTTCCCCTACATTGTTCTGGAAAAAAATATAATTGTGTAAGACAGCAGCTTAGCTTCTATCCTCCTACTCTCTAGAATTTTTAATTTCAGCTGTTTCTGCTTGGATTTATTTCCAATATTCCTGCTTGGCTTTTCAATTTCCTCAGTTATTAAATTTTAATTCAGTGCATTAGCATTTAAATTAAAAAGGGGGTTATTTTATCGAACTCCCTCTCCCTGCAACCTCTGAAATGGCCTGTTTCTGCCATGGATGTCTCCCCCCCCCCCTCCGAAATGCAGCCAATCTCTTCTAATCTAATGCACATTTGTGCAAATTCATAGGGGGTGGGGTGGGGGTCCAAGTTTTGAAATAATGCTGTTTATTAAAAATGGGTAATCTCATAATTTTTATTCTTAAAAAGGCAGGGGGAAATTTAAATTGTAAGTATTTGAAACTGTAGTTTTATCAAAGAGGCCGGATTTAAAGAAGGGTTTGGACTTTTTGAATTCCAGGGAATGTTCCAGTTTGGCTGGAGGGGCGGGGGGGGGGGAAGAACTGATGATTCTGCTGATTATGCTGGTGCATTTGCAGATTTCTGCCCTGAATGGCACAT
The DNA here is from genome assembly GCF_964194415.1 of Vipera berus. Classification (NCBI taxonomy): domain Eukaryota; kingdom Metazoa; phylum Chordata; class Lepidosauria; order Squamata; family Viperidae; genus Vipera; species Vipera berus. The sequence continues at coordinate 12,570,765 of NC_138218.1, forward strand.
GAGCTTCCATATATAAATTATTCCGCTCCAGAAACACTGAAAATTTTCTGCATAGACTTTTTCCTTGTGGCATGGTTTTCTTCTCTTTTCCTGTTTGTCCAGATGGATCTGTGGGGACGGGTGGTGGTGGTGGAGATTCCAGAGGCTACAAGGGAACTTGTGCGACTGTCCCTTTGAAGGTCATTGGGGATCCTGTCCTTGGCCCCTGCCTCCTTGGCCCGACCTGTCCGCACAACGCAGGCTGTGGAGCCTTGACCCCAGAGCCGCTGGGTACCACCAACTTGCTCTGCTCCTCTGTTGTGGTGGCTGCTGTGGGCAACCTCTCACGTGGGGCAGGAAGTTCCTGCAGTTCCCTGGTCTTTTCAGGGATCCTAGGAGGAAGAGGGAACGTCTCCAAGCTGAGCTTAGATGCGAGACCTTAGCTGTGCAGCTTTTTTCTTGGCAACAATGCAAAAGTGATTACTTTCAAAATTTTCCCAAATTAATCTTGGTGTTTCCTAGCGGTGACCCAGGTCAACCTTTGCCTACCTATCATAGTTGGTGGTATGTATGCCTGAATGCAGAAATCACAGCAAAACTAGACAAGGGGCATTTCTTGCTCTTCGGAAGTCAACCTGTAAGACACGGCGGCTGTGAGGTCCCTGTACAATTTCTCTCTTTCCGCAAGTGACCTTCTCTCCCTGCAGCTTGGCACCGCCTCCCTTTTAGGCAGCCCCAATTGGATCGCCTCCCTCTGTTGACCTAGCAGGTAGCTGGCTCTCACTCCTTCCCTCCCTCTCTGCCTGCCTGCCCCAAAGCAGGGGAAGTGATTGTGTGTGTGTGGGGGGGGGGGAGCAGGACATATTCTGGTTTTATCAGGTACTCCCCTACTGGATCCTCCTCCTTTTCCCTTTGGGAAAGCCATCCATCCACGGGAAGTGATGGAAAGAGATGGAAAGGAAAGAGCACAAAGTTAATCTGTGGAACTCACTGGCACAAGATGGATTGAAAAGACGGGGAAGATGATTGGAGAAATGTGGGACGGGCTTTTAGGCTGGAGCCCCAGCAATACTTTTGCATTGGGGGTGGGGCATTCAGGTTGAAATGGAGGAATGGAAGGAAGGAGCTGTGGTTCTGGAGCAGGTGGCTTTTCCTAGTTTCCGACATTTTAAAAAGAGGTTTCCTCGGCACTCTGGGGACCGTGTTACAGAAGGCCACTATTTTGGGAGGGAGAGGACATTAATTTGTGTGATGTGTGCTTTGGGTTCATTGCATTATTCCAAGCCCCTTAAGTGGGCTGCTTCTCCAGAGCTCTGACCTTCCTCTCTGGCTGCTTCCGTTCTAGGCTGAGGGCAGCAGCAACGGTGGTGGCGGCGGCGGCAACAGCAATGTTGGGACCAGGGCATCTGTGGGCAGGTAGGTCCCTCTTGGGAGCACCGGGTGACTTCAGTGCTCTGGGCCAGGCCTCGGCTGCCCTTGGGGAGGCTGGAGTTGCTGTGCTTTGGTCTGGCTGATCTGCTTTGGATGGAGTGGTCACCTGCGCCAGGCCCGTCGGCTTCTCTGGTGGGAACCCCATCTCTCCATTGGGTGGGAATCCACTCCAAATCGTGGGACCTTATTCTGTCCCAAACATGACTGAAAAAATAGGGGTTCCCCGTTCAAGAGAAAATGAACCTTAAGAGTTGACTGAAAGGCTTAAGAGGTTATTTCTGTCTCCCCCCTTATTTTGCTACGTTCCCTACTTTACAGTACCTTCTGTCTCTCTCAGCGTCTGAAGTTAATGTGGTGGTAGTGGGGAGAGTTTGCCAATAATTTGCTTTTAGGGATCCAAATAATATTTGTTGCTATTCTCTGCCCAGCTTGATGTTTTTCAAAATGTTTGGTAATTCTTTAGAATTAGGTTGTTGGGCATTCAACAATATTGTGAGCTGCTTAAGAGGGGAGTAAACACTCCTTAACACTTTGCAGAAGAGGCAACCTTCCTTTTTCCCTTGGCCTAGGGCTGTGAATCATGGAAGGTGTGTACGGTCCCAAGTGAGTGCATCTGAAGAGCGTTCAAAGTTTTTAGTTAACCAAATACAGTGACAAGTCAATGCTGTTTGTTTTAAAATAAAACCTCCACATCTGTAGAAGTATTTCCCTTATACATAAATTCAGGGGCATGTAGAGTCACAGATCCTTAAGCAGAATAGGCAATGTTTTCTTGGGTGCCTTCAGTCAGCTCTTTGAGGCTTAGAGTTCTCTTTTTCTCCCCACCCAAGAGAGCGCTTGAAGAGGACCCAGAAAATTATGAAAGCAGAAGGTTGCGATTCATCCCTGCCCCATGCGTCTCCTAGCGAGGATGCAGCAGCAATGGCTGAAGTGAAGGTGAAGACGGAAGTCCCAGATGACTATATTCAGGAGGTGGTCTGGCAGGATGACCCAAAAGAGCCGAAGAAGAAAGGTGGTGGGGTAGCCGAGGTGCCTGCAGAAATTTGTGTGGTGATTGGTGGGGTCCGCAACCAGCAGACTCTCGGTAAGCTAGGTCGGTGGTCCATTGGCTTAACCTTTTCTTGCCAGGGATGGGTTGGGGTCCATGGAGGGGGAGGGGTTGAGTTTACTAGCTGTGCCGGCAGGAGGTTGAGGACTAAGGAGGCTCTTGATTGAGTCGGTAATTCAAGCAATAAGCATGTAGAGAAAGAACAGGGCAGGCCCTGCATGCTGGCTAACTGCTGTTTCCAGGCTGAGAAAATAATCAGTCAATCGAGATCTAATCTATTAATCAGTTAAATTGCATTAACTATGTTTGCCTTAAAATGGTAAGTGGGGAGAAAATACATTTCCTTTCTGTGCAAATCAGAGCAGACACCATCCCAAAAGAGGCATTCCTTGCTTTATGAGAGGAAGAGAAGAGTTTTGGGGCAATGGAAACATATTAAAGGCACACAAAACCTTACATGATCTTGGCTCCAGGGAAACAGCTGCAGGTGCATTTAGGAGTGAGGAAAAGGTGCAGGGTTGTTCCAGAGGAGCCCTTTCCAGCACGAGTCCCTTGAAAGTCACTCCAGTTCCCCTTCTGGATGAGGAAAAACTAGACAAACGCAAGGAGATGGGGGCGTGCATGAAAGAATTTGGGTAGGCCCGTGTCCTGGAGCAAAGAATTGAGTGGCTCCTCTTTCCTAAAGCCAGGGCGTCTTCTGGGTGACGCGGAGAGGCTGCTGAGAAGGGCGTGCTTTCCCCTGGCACTGCACAAGTGTGAGGGATTTCCAAAGGATCCCGCCACACTGGCAAATGAGAGGAAGCTGCTGGGTCTCCCGTGAGCTGCCTCCAAATAGAGGACAGCGGGCACTGCCCAAAGGACAAAAAGAAATATTGTTTTATATAATTAACATGTAGATTTCATTGTTACAAGATACATGTGACGTGACCCTCCCGAGGTATTGATCAACTGCTCTGGAAAACAAGATGCTTATTTTTTTCTGGGTGCCTGCAGCTTTCTGGCAGCTTCATGTTTAAAAGTGGTTCATCTTGGATAATCCAATCTCTGTACAGATTCCTGGTGGGTTTGTGTGGACAATATAATACTACGAGTTGCGATGTGTCCAGGAGACAGACAGGTTTTGGTATTTAAAATTAATACTCTTGGGAATTGGGTAACTCTAGCCCAGAAAATTTTCCTTCTCTAGCATCTTAGATAATTCTGGGTGCACCTAATTAAAAGATTTATTCGTGTCTTTTATTTTTTCTTGAAAGAAAAATAACAGCAGAAAAAGTGGAACAAGAGGGAAGGGGGTCCCACTCACACAATATTTGGAGATTAGGGCAAACGATTGCTTTGCAGAATTGCTCCCTGTCTTCTTAAAGGAAACAGATGCTGATTTTTTCAGGCAGTAATTTGTTTTCACTGCCACAACTTGAAGGGAGATTTCGGTATCTTTTCTCCTGCACAAAAAGCTTTCTCGCTGGCATTCTCTCGGTAGCCAGAAAGCCTGTGGGTTCCTCTGGGGGAGAGGGAGGGGGGCAGATGGCAGGGGTGAGGGGTCGTCAGCTGAGCCAGGCTTTCCTTGGGTTTATGCCACCCTAACCTGACCCGAGATGCTGGCCTGGGACTTTCTGACTCTGCCTTTGTCTGTGTCTGTGTCTCTCTGTGTGTGTTAGTATGGAGGAAGGTTTTTTGCTGCTTATTTGAGTGCTGTGCATGAGCGCCCCCTCCTGCCACAGTGGTGGAGGCGTGGACCCGTGGTTGGGCGATCTAAAGCTTTGCTAACAGGGTGGCGAATAGAGCTCCCCCCCCCCCCCCGCACCTTCCAAAGTTTGTTACTCTGTGGTTTATTCCAGAGGAGGCTTTTGAATAGGGCTCGGGTGAGAGAGGGAGCTCACCATTGCTCAGCCACGCTGGTCCCAACAGCTGCCTCTGCAGACCCCAGTTTGGGCTCTTAGGGCATGTCAGCAGTTGAACCTGGCCAAGGAAGGAGGAGATGGTGCTCGATATTACGAATTACTGTCTGTCTCTGTTTACAGCTGCTCCAATGTTTCTGTGTGATCTTTTTTCTTTCAGGGTCCTATGAGTGTGGAATATGTGGAAAGAAATATAAGTACTACAATTGTTTCCAGACCCACGTTCGAGCGCACAGAGGTATTGATCTGTTGTGCACTACTGAGGGATTCTGGGAGTACTTAAAGAACTGTGGGAGGGAAGAATTGTTCCTGAGATACTATTTGCATTCACAAATTGGGGTTTCCAGGATTTTGTCCAGTCACAGCTGTGCTTGAATGCCACAGTCAGATTGATATCTTCAGGCAAATCAGAGAAATATGCTACAGATTATTGAATTTAGTATCCATTCAGAATACTCAACAAAATAACTGTGTGTGTGGAGGGGAGGCAGAAGACATGAGGCAGCTTTAATTAAATCAGTCATACATTGTATGTTCACGGAGTGGTTTAAGTTGCACCGAGTGCTGCAAAGAACAAGCTACAAGAATTGCTGTTGCTCCCCCTCCTCTGCCAGCATAAAGCCAGTAGTGGCTCAGCCTTAGATGAGCCTCCAGCCCTGAAGGGGATGCCTGTAACCCCTTTGATGGGCGAGGCCTTCACGCTTCAGGCCTCTCATAATGCACAGCTTCACTTCTGTTTCACTGCAGAAGATTAAATGCCACTGAGAACAGAAAGACCCCTCCCACTCCGACCCCATCCTAAAAGTTAAAATATTTCAGTGAGACATGAGGCTCTGCCACCTTCATGCACCAAATTTCAAATCAGTGACACAGATTTACCTGGCCTATTTTACGTAATGCTACCTTTTCTTTTGGGTTTGCTTATCATGAAGGGAAGGGATTTGGATGGCAACCGGTGCACCCTGGGAACTGTACTGACAAGCGAGGGGCTCTGCCCAAGATGAGGATCTTCAGGCTATTTTGTCTCAAACAGACACATTTCTTTGGCATCAGATCTGGGAAGGAGGCCTTTCGACCTCAAGCCTGTAAACAGAGACGAGGATGGGAGGGTGCTTATTCCTGGGAATACATTCTCAATGCGGTTCTTCTCTTCGCTTAGACACAGAAGCAGCATCAGGCGAAGGAGCCTCCCCTGGGAGTAAGTATCGACACGCTTCTTGAGTAGTGTGGAGTGATGCTTTGCGAGCAAAAGGTCCCGGTTCCAAGTTCTGGAAAAGGAGAGGGGAGCCCTGTTTGTGCCCAGGAGACCAGAGAGCTGCTGCCAGTCAGGGTCCCGAGTGGTCGGCTGTCGCCACTCTGCTGCAGAGAAGCCTTGAGGGCCAGTGGGGAACACCCCCCTCTCGCTGCCAGTTGGCCGGTGTGAAATGCAGCCACCGTGCTGTGGCACCATGTGCTGGTGAAGAAGAGGCCCCATCATTTGGCGACTTTGTCTCGTTTTGACCCCATGCTGATCTTCTCTTCCACCGCCCGCTCTCTTTGCTTTTTATTTTTTGCTTAATTGTTTTCCACATTGGAAAAAATACTCTAACAAAGGAAGGAAACAACCTTGTTAATTGGGATATCAGAAGCCAGCGGTCTAGCTTTCCTTACTTTGGATCCTCTGATCCACCTGAATACTGTTAGGGATGGGTATCAACCCAAGGATGGGGGGGGGTGTCTCTACACCCCCTCCCCCCGGATCAAAACAGAACAAGAAAAATGCTGCTTTCCTTGATTTGGAACATGATTTTCTCTCCTCCAAAATTCCTTGGTGCCAAAAGTTTTGAAACTCGTAAGAGATTTTGAGTCCCCATCCTTGGGACTGGGGTGCGCTAAGGGTTAGGGCAGAGAGCGGCCGGAGGCGAGAGTGTCGGTCAAAAGCTGGTAGAGGGTCTGTGCGTGGGGAAGCCATCCTGGGTTCTCCTTGGAGTTTCTCGAACATTGTGCTCTTTCCTCCCCACAGATAACTTTAGGTACACGTGTGACATTTGTGGGAAGAAGTACAAATACTACAGTTGCTTCCAAGAGCACAGAGACCTGCATGCAGTGGATGGTGAGTGTCAATGTTTGGATCGCTTGGCGAGAAGAGGAGGGTCCTCGATCAGTCAGTCAGCCTTCGCTCCCACCCTCCGAATGAAGTTGCAGGAGTTTGGAAACATTAATGGCTAAGCTCAAACAGCAGCTGATCAGAACAAGCCAGTATAACCATTTAACCCTGGCGTTTCCAGAAAATTTTAATTTAAGCCAAATATGGCTTGACTGTAAGAGTTGCTCAAAGAAAGGCGTAGAGCTTCCCACCTCCTCCCAAGGAAAGGGAAAGGAGGCAAGGGGCAGGCGAGCCTGTAGGCTCTCAGGACCTTTAGTTATTGCTTGGAGCTTTTAGCAGGTAAGCTAGGCCTGCATTTTATGGAAAGAAAGTGGGGAGGGGAGCTCTTGTGTAGGACTGTTGACACCACTGTGTGGCGCCAAAGAACAAAATCCAAGGGAAACCATTAGAATTTTGTTGTTGTTGTTATTGTGCGTGTTTATGTACATGTACCCGGCTAGCTTAGAGGCATAATACCACACAACCTTTGGCAATAAAGTTGCCACCAGTAGAAACGTCTGGCTAAATGAGTGCAACACTTTAGGAAGACTTGGACGGAGGAGCATTTGGGCGAATGCTCAATGGGTCAGGCTGGAAGCCCTGCCTTCTTGCAACCTCAAGTCCCTGCAGATGTGTGCAGGGATTAATCTACTCAGTTGGGAGTTAGAATGTCTGTTTGGTTGATAGGGAGAGTCTTGGGGCATCTTCGTACAGGTAGGCTAGTTGTGTTGTTTTTTGGAACTGTTCTGTAAGAACGACCGCAGTTCTTTGCAATTAAGTTGCATTTTAAAAATAAACAATTAGTGCAAATTTTATATCTTGAATTGGATACATGAAGCTTCCGGTTAGTCACTTTAATAAGCAAATTATCAAGAAAAATATAATCAGTAAAAATACCGTACGTGTGTAAAATGCACATTAGTCTATAAAAAACATTACCACAATAGCATGTTGCCTCTTTTCTTGTTATTTTCCTGCCCAAGTTTTAAGAACGTTTTTAGAAAGCTTCAGAGAGGAGCGAGCTAAAGTGTTGCTTGTGTTGACTTTATCAAGCTTCTTACTCTCTTGCTGCCAATTCTGCGGGAGGCGAGGGCGGCCCACGGCAGCGGAGGAGAGCAGGGCCGGAGGGCCTGAAGCCAGGGAGGCGTCTCCACCTGCCTCGATCAGCTCCCCCCTCCTTCTCTCCTCTTGCAGACCCCTACGACCAAGCAATGGTTGCCAAGGAGGAGGTGAAAGAAGAGGAGCCCGAGCCCTTTCAGAAGATTGGTCCAAGTATGATTTACCGAGTTTGCAACTGAAGTAAATAACTGGCTTTCAGTGTCTCAGAGCTGAGGGTTCAGGCCAGGGGCGGAGCGGTTCCCGCAGAGGCAGGAAGCGCTCACTCGCCCGACAGAAAGAGCGCATTCTTTGCCTGTGCGGGACCCCCGGCTCTGCTTCCCGTGGCGTGGTTGGTGACAGACCGGAAAATCCTCCTTGGATGTATCTTTCACTGGGGTTCGTTTAAGGAGCACCAACAGCAACTCCTGGGTTTCCCAAGGCGGAATGGCTCCCAGCATGCCTGAAAGCTGCTCGGTTGGTCCATCTGTCCTACAACTATCGGCACTGACTGGCTGCAGGGCTCTGAGGGATTTTTCCAGCCCTTCCCTGGAAATGCAGGGGTGAACCTGGACCTTTTGCACGCAAAGCAACAGCTCTGACTCGAACCGTGGCCGGTCGGCAGGAGACAAGCAACCTGCTTGCAAATAGCGCTCCTAAGTAAATAGAAAATTAATCTTCCACGTTCGAGTTAGAGAAGAAACAGTTGATTTAGGGAATTATAAAAATATTCTTGCTTAATGGTACATACTTTTATAAGCATCTGGTTAAAAAAAATCCAATTTGCCCAAAGTATTTACATGTAAATATTTTATTGCAAAGAGAAGGAATTAAGTGCATGTTATTTATTTTAATCATTAGATTCAGACATGTGCAAAACATTACTTACAAAACATTCCACTTGCATTTCCCATGACTTAATTTTAGAATTCACAAAGCTCTTCATTTAAGGGGAAGATATTGTCTAAGTATTGTCCTCTGGGATAAAAAAAGTCGGTTACAATTTTGCAGTGCTCTAATTTCACTGCTACTGCATTCCTTATTATGTTACCAACTTTTCTTCCGGAATAGGGGGAAATTGAGGGTGGGAGCAATATTAAAGGTAGAAATCGATCTTGATGTAAGATGATAACTACCACGAAGGGGGCGCCCAGAGGCCCCTTTGGTCAGCAGAGCTCAGGACTCACCTTACGAGGCCATGTGGGGAATGTCCACCCTACTGTGCTCTGAACTGAGATCCGTGCTTGTTTGGGTCAAGGGTTTTGGGGAAAATCTTTTCTCCTTCCGAAAATTGTTCTCTTGCTTTGCAGAAACGGGCAACTATACCTGCGAATTCTGTGGCAAGCAGTACAAGTACTACACACCATACCAGGAACATGTGGCCCTTCACGCACCAATCAGTGAGTATCCATCTGTGACACGGCAGCAGGGGAGAGCCTGGGATCCAGGATCTTTCAAGGCAGAGGCCAGACGTGCAACCCACACGATCATGAGAGACAGACCAGGACTAGCATATCTTCTTGATAGCTATACTTTTGGAATACATTTTGAGAAAAGGAGTTGTTCTTATTTCAGTGCAACTATTCAGGCCAGATTGCCTATAATTGCTAATACTATTCTATAAATGAAATTACACCTGTATTTTTGCAGCTTGCACATTTTTTACAATGTAGAATTTTCAGCTGGACCCATCACTGCTTATGGCTTATATACCATACTGTAGCTGTTTCTCTCAGTAAACTGAAATATTCAAAAATGGCGGAACCCCATCTGCTTACTTGGTAGCCCTCAAGGTATTCCTTGCAGGGCTGGTCCCTCTGCAGGGGTTCCCAGCAAAGTGGCTGAGGTGACCGCCCCCCGCTCCTCCACCATCACCTCTCCATGGACGCAACCCAGGGGCTTTGCCCTCTGGATCTTCGGCTGCAGACTTGGCACACTTGTTCAGTTAAAGCCTGCTAGAACTTTGCTTTCAATGTGAGCGGTTGAAAGCCCCAGAGGTAGGACAGGAAGGCATCCTTCAGCTCAAGCATCTAGCCCTCATTGCCCCAGGCACTACGTAGCCCCAGGTACAACTGGTCACCTCCATCCCCTTTTTAGTCTATTGAGTTTGGTGGACATCACCTCATCCAACAAGCAAATTCTGCATGTTGACGTTAATTTCCTTAGGGAAGACTTTCTTTGGCCTGTCCTGAACTGTTGGGGCCACTGTTTTGAGCGGGAGAAGGGCACCTTCCCTTTCATGTCTGCACTTCAGCACGTTGCCACTTTTGTAGCCTGAATTGCCCTGCGCTTGTAATCTGGGGGTTTTGTGGACAAGCGCTGCCTTCACAGGCCTCTTACGTGGATCGGTGGTGTTAAATTCAGTGCCTCCCTTGGTCTTCTTACACTGTAGCCTCCCAGAGCCATGTAATCAGGGAGATGGATGGCATATAAATGTAATAAATAAATAGTCACTTGCCTTGATTGAGACTCACTTGATAGAGTTTATTGTGCCCATAAGTTACTCATCCCAAGCCATTCCAGGTGGACTTTTGGAGGTTGGCCACCTCCTGGCCTGGAGGTCTTCATTAGCTCTCTTGACAAATGGCCGTTGACAGACCTGTTGAATTTCGTTATTGGCAAATGATGCGAAGAAGCCTCTTCTTCCTGCGTCGTCTGTCAGGCTTTCTGGGTTACTCTAATGTGAGTAGAGGGAGAACAGCTTTGTGCTCTGTTCCCTGTCTAGTTTTTTTCCTGAACAGCCCCCACACACACACATTGAGTCCCCTTCCCCCAAAGTATAGTCCAGGTGTTGTCGGCGGCACTTTAGGATTTCAGGCAAGTCCCCCCCCCAATTCCCCTAATGGTTGCAATGTCAGATTAGTGCAAAGCCTTTGCTGGAGCTGTGTTGTTCAGCAGGAGGGACGTGAGAGGCACCAGCAACTGGGCTGGCCACCCTCCTCACTCGCCCTGCTCTTCCACCTTGCAAAGGGCAGACATTCTAGGCAGTGTGCCCGAAAATAGGGGGGGGGGGGTTGCATTGTTTACACTGATACTTTCCACCCAGTCTATGGTTTGAAGGAATTAGGGCATCTCCAGTAGCTTCTTAAAAATAAAGAACAAATACCATCACAAGGCGAATTTGTACTTGTCTTTTATTTATGGTTTCTTTGGGAGGGGCAATTATGATGCAATGGGCAAGGGTCTGATTAGAATCCAGATCGCATTGCAGAGTGATTGTTCTGGGGGGGAAATTGGATGAGACATCATCACTATCAATGTAGCCTTAAGATGCTGGAATAAAGGTATAAATAACTGAATAGAGTACTGAATAATGTTTTGAAGTGTAGAATGTTACACATTGTATTTTTTTATTTTCATCATATGTGTGTGCCTTGATTGGAGCAATGAAAGATAGAATAATGAAATGAAAATGTCCCTGTGCGCTTGCCTTCTATGTTAGTTCTTTAGATGTGGCAACAAATGGAGACTTTTCCTGTAAGTTCCTAATTATACAGTACATCCAGATATTCAAATTTCAGGCAAACCGATTTAAAGGTTTGGTTCAGACAGACAGACAGACTTCTATAATATTGGGTTGTGAGAATTCCTCGCAATTCTCCCACAATGGTCTTCCCCCCCTCCCCCCCAGTTCAGGCGTTTGATTGATGGGACCTCAAAGGACTGAGTTGGCACAGAGAAAATTGTTGTTTTCTAGATGGGGACACTGAGAAGCCAGATTTTTTTAGGATTTCCATTTGGCTAAAGAAATCTAATTCTTTGTGGTCAACTGTACATTGAAGATGAATGTGCATAGATTTGAATTGGATGGTTTCAAACAAAAACACTTCCTTAGTTCTTTTTGTGATTGTACATCACAGCAAGCCCATGTGCGATGTTGTGTACATTTCTGCTAAAAGCAATGCCTTTAGGCAGCTGTTTTAGCGTATTAAGAACATGTTTAATTTCTTTATTATACCAGTTAACGCGTAGGCTGGTATGGTAGGTTTTGAGCTTCTTGAACAGAGAGTCCCCCCCCCAAAGGGCACTTGCCCCCTTTGCCAGAAGGTCTTGTGTGGATCAGGGAGGGCTTCTGCAGGTGACATTAAAGCTGACCGAAATTGGAGAAGCCAGAAATTCAAACCCCTTGTGTCATGCTTGAGAATTTATAGTTGGAGGGGGGCCCTGCAGTGGGGCTCAGTTTCCAAAAGGCTTTGGGTAAGGGGGAGCATGGACCTCTTGCGGAGAGGGGGAAGTGCCCCGGCAGGGGCAGGTTCTGGGCACTGACTTGTCTATCCCGGCACTAGTTCTGAGTGTTCATATCCAGAGTACTCTCGATCTCCACTCTTCGTGGCTGTGAAGACCCAGGCGAGCCAATCGGGCAAAAAAACGCCGACGACGGCACCCATAATCCGGTGCTCCACCCTTCTCCACCGCACTCCCTCCGGTATCCCACCGGCGGCATCCCCGTCACAGACGTTCCGCGCTCCAAATTCTGGATCCCCAGGAAGCAAGGCCACCACAGGTACAGATTGCGCTTTCTACCATCCCAATTGATTAACCTCCCCAACCGCCCCAAAGGGATGGCGCTGGTGGTTCCCTGGGAGGTTTGACCCTTTGTGAGGGGATCAGGGCCCCCGAGAAGCCCCCGAGGGTCCCACGAGTCCCCAGAGAGCCTGGCTGAAAACATTTTTTTAGGAATACAGGCAAGGGGTGAGGAGCAGACTGAAGAAAAAGGATCTAATTGAGTGAGGAAGAGGAGTGGTAATATTTCATGAGTTTATAGAGATCTAACATTGAAATTATTTTGATATCAACTTATTATTATTTTTATTGGAAAAAAGGAACAGAATACTGTTGGATTTCCTTTTAATTTAGTGTTTTGTACTTTTTAAAAATATAAACAAGAATTTAATAAATCTTGAATGCCATTTTATAATGTTCAACTGAAGACATATATTGTAGATTATGGATTTTTTTATATGTATATAATTTTTACTGGCCTTTTTGTCTACCTGTGTAGAAAAGGCACTACGTGATTGTATTTAGTATTATTTCAAAAGCCTTTTTGATTCTCCGTGTCCCACCAAACCTCTTCCCCGCAGACGCATCCTGAATTGGTGGCATTAAGAATGTTTCAGAGCTTTCTTCACATGAGTGGAATGGCAGACGAAGGAAGAGAGGTGGGGATGGCTTGGTCCTCTTCTCTCCTCTTTGGATGTGAGAGTGGGGGCCCTTGCCATTTGGGTTCAAGATGCTCCTTGCTCAAGATGCTCCTTCAGCGACTGGGCCAGGAGGAGCAGGCAGGCTTTGGGGGGATCTCTGCGGGTTCCCCTGGTGGGCAGAGCAGAACAAAACAGAGGGAAATCTTTGTGGTATGGGGAGAGGTCGCTGTGCCTGGGATTCAAGGCTTTCTCCTCTCTTGGCTGGTAAGAGATCGAGATGGAACGAATGTCAGCGTTTCTGCCAGCTCCAGAGGCTGCCTGGGCTCTTGACTCTGCCGCTACTCGCTGCTGCCGAGCCTCCTGCGCTGGATCACGGCAGGCCTCTCAGCTGGCTAACCAGGCGCTTTCTGGAAGCGCCTGCCCTTCTGCAGGGTGTTCTGGGCTGCTTGCGAAGGAGGTGGCCTTGGGGAAACCTAGGGAAGGAGCAGGCTTGGGGTGGGGGATGGCCACATTGCCCTGGGAAGGAGTGATAAGGAGGCAACGTGGTAGTGGGTGGTGGGCATTCGTACAGGGGAGGGGGTGTTGAGTGTCTGGATGGACAGTAATTATACCAGAGAAGCCCTATCTCCAAGCACCTGGTGTCTTAAACGCGAAGAGTCTTTCCCGACCGAAGCAATAGGGAGGGAGTCACCTGCCACACCTTGTGACTGTAGCCTTCGGATGCTGAAAGCTGAGCATGGGAGTGTGTAGCCTTGGGGTGTAAGTTTGTTTTGGAAGAAGAGTGGGTATCCTCGGCAGCCTCTGCTGAGGGGCCCCTCTTGCTTGTGCCTGGAGCCTCACATCCACACCAGGGAAGACCGGAGTGAGTGTTGCCTTGGGAAGGGGTTGTGAGAAAACACTTTGAAAACACTTTGAACTTATTTGTCTGATTAGCCATTCCTATAGCCTACTTGCTTTGAAGAACACTCAGCTCTGTGGCAATTCTTTCCGCTTGCTAAATTTCACAGTTGCCTTAAAAGAAAGCAGCTTCTTTTGGCCTCCTAGAGCCATCACTAGTTTGGTCCTTTGAACACGGGACCTTAAAATGCTACAAGACACTTTGCTCTCAATACAGCCCCTCCCCATCTCTGGCAATTCACTACGTGAGGAAGACTCTGGTATGACGATGTCACAGCAATACTTGGTGTGTTTGTGGACAGGCAGGTGATTTTGGCTGGTTTATATACTCAAATTATTTAAAAGATTTCTTCTATGTCCAGCTGAGTGTGAACCAAGTGTTTCCAGAAATGGGGATGGATGAAGGGGGAGATAGCTTTTGCCTGCTTTTGTGGCTAGGACACGATTATGAATTGCATCAAACTGCAATATTTAAATATTTAGCTATTTAATTTTATTATACTTTTAATCCTCTTAATAATGAGAGTCACCTGGATTTATGGCAAACTGAACAAATCGAGATACGGTACAAAATCAGGGTGTAGCGTTAATTTGCAACGAAGCCCAGGCTGCAGTGGGTTGGGATGGGACGGTCTCCACGTCTCGCCAGAGCCAGCAGGTCTGCAACGTTTGGGCTGTGTGTTTCCAGAGAGCACAATTGCACAAGCAGTTCAGGGTTGCTTATGTGGGCTGTGCCGCTCTTGAAGGTAACTCAGGGTTAGGGTAGTGCTGCACAGTGTTTACCAGGTTGTTCAAGTAGAAAGGTGGTGAACAGAGAACATTTTTTATCTATTATTGTTTTATTTTGAGTAAAATAGCACAAATTGCATGTTGTTGTAAAATGATAGGCCTGATAGGTCATTTGCATCTGAAGGCTACCCAAGTAGGGTTTCTCCAGCTGGTCCTTGCGTTTGGCATAATGTCTTTAGCAGAATCTTCACCTGCTTCAAGCCTGGTGGAGACTCTGGTCCCATTTCCTAGGCTGTTTAAGCAGCCCAAGAGAGAATGTTCTCTACTTTTCCTGCTCACCACCCGACGGGTCCGCTTGGGATCAACGCTCACCGGCCCCTTTCTGTCTTTCCTTATTCTCCCACCCAGCAGAAAGCGCTTTCAGTCGAAGAGTGGAAAGCAAACTGCAAAACAATTTCGAAGAAACTAACAGCAGCTCCCAGAACTCCAGTGGTGAGTACCAGCGTTGTGCAGTGTCACAAATGTCCCCTTTCCCCCCAGGACAAGCAAAGAGAAGGACCTGGGTCTGGACATGCCTGGTTCCTTGGTGTTTCCTGCCCCTGTCAGTTGGTGTGAAGGACTTTCTCTCTTTCTTGATCTGGCCAGCTGCCAGCTCCGTGGCTTTATTAAACTTGGATGCTGCCAACTCTCAATGACTCTCAGCAGCTCACTACAATCAAAGAGCTATCAATAAAATCAATGCAACATAAAAAATAAAGATAAAATACAGCAACCTAGATGAGGGGGGTCTTAAGATTACGTTTCCAAAGGCCTGGGTGAAGAACCAGATCTTCGCAGCTCTTCTGAAAAACAGCAGAATGGGGGTCATCCAGGTCTTGGGGACAACCTCATTCCAGAGGGCCCGTGCATGGAAAAGAGCCCAGTGGACGGCTGTTGTGTCTGTCGCAGCAGGGGAGGGGAGGTCCTCCTTTGTGGGTCTGTCTCCGGTTGGGTTACGGCTGAATCAGACTGTAGTCTTCTCCGGCTGGAGATGTTCTATAGGCTGCCAGGGCCTAAGTGAGCATGTGGAGACGCCTTTCAGTATCTCGCTCACTCCTGCTCTCTCGTGCCTGTGCGATCGTGTGGAGTCGGCTGGTGGCCCTCTGGCTGATAATGGTAACCTCTGCATGTTCTGCGAATTGGGGAGAAGCCAATTAGGAAATGGGAGAGAAGGCTGGTAGAAACTTTTGGTGGTGGGGGGGAAGAGAAAATGGCATCTCCCTGTGAGGGAGAGAGGAGAGGTGGCCCTGCAGCCTGGAATAAACGTACAACAGTTGGAAAGTTGGAAAGGACCTTGGAGGTCATCTAGTCCAATTCCCGTCAGACTCCCAAACTATTAGAACAAAGCCAGTTCTTTCATAACCAACTTTTCTGATCCATTTGCAATAGACTGTGGTTAGCAGTGGTGCTTGAAATTAAGTGACATATGATCTGATCTCACTAATGAATGAACCTTTTATTATGGAAGTACAACATGTGTACAGTGAGATTGGCAGAGCCTCCCTTCGTGCTCCCCACACACAAGTCACAGTGACAATAAACTCTCCATCTTTTTACACCACGAGAGCCAATTGCACAACGCACCGGCCCCTAAAGGGAATTCTGATATTTTTAATTAATTAAATTAGTTATATTTTCCTATCAATAAAGTCTAGGAATCAGATTATAGTTTCCTTGTTTATAAACCGTATATACTCAGAAAAAGCTGTTCTGTCAAAAGCGTGAGCGTTGCAAAGAGAAAAGTCTCTTTAGAAACAGAAGCGTCTCCAGCTCAGCTTTCTTGGCAGAATCGGGATACATTCGGACATCATGGGAGGAATTGCAGAAAAGACAGGATTGTCTAGCGGTGAAGCCTCACCTGCATTTTTGTTGCATTTCTGGGAATCACCTGCACTGAATCCTCTCCTTAATGGACTGTTAATGGTGGAGCAGCGGCTGGGTGGCTGTGAGAGGGAAGAAAATCTTTTAGATTTATTTAGATTTAGATTTATTTGATTTTTATACCGCCCTTCTCCCGAAGGACTCAGGGCAGTGTACAGGGCAATAAATATCAAAAATACAAGATACAAAAGTTAAAAAACATTAAATAATTGTGCCCGATGCAGTACATTAGTTAAAATCAATGTTAAAACCCCAAACCCATCAGACCAGGCCGGCTTGTTCAAATAAATAAGTTTTTAGATCACGTCGGAAGGAGCGAAGGTCGGGAGCCATCCGGAGCTCAACCGGTAAGCGGTTCCAAAGGTCTGGCACGCCCACAGAGAACGCCCTCCCCCTGGGGGTCACCAGTCGACATTCTCTGACCGGTGGCACCCTGAGGAGGCCCTCTCTGTGGGAGCGCACTGGACGGAGGGAAGTTGACGCCTGCAGCAGGTGTTCCGGTAGGTAATCGGGACCCATGCCATGTAGGGTTTTATAGGTCATCACCAGCACCTTGAATTAAATTGATTTGTTAACTAAATTAAATTAAATTGATTTGTTAACTAAATGCTGCAACCTTAGATTTAAATTTCCAAGGAAATTAAAAACCATCTTTTTATGTGGCTGTCTTTTTTGAGTTTCAAGTAATTTCTGCAAAAGCAGCTGTAATGTGAGCTAGAGGTGAAATACATTAAATGGACCCTTTTTTGGTTAAATCTACACACATTTGGTGTGCATACCGTACATATCTGAGCAACATCTGTATTTTTTTCTCTCGGTGCTGTACATCTGGATCATCTTATTTTTTTAATCAAGAAATCATAAAGTGAGCAGTGACTCGTGACCCGCAAAAGTGCAGGTGGAGATGAGGAAGACTTAGAGGATGGTTAGTCTGCCTGGTGTGGGCATTGTGCCTCCCTTGAGGATGCACCTCTGTTTATAACATGGGGAAGAAGGAAGAGATGACAACCAAAAACTCCTTTGTCCCAGAGGGGGAGATTGTAGGGAAATGAAGAACAGGGAAATGCATCGTGATTGTTCTGATTCACAGGTAGGTCCCCAGGAATGCTCCGAAGTCTGTGTTTGGTGGAAGCCCTGCCCCATTCCTCGTGGGTGCTCCCCACCGTTCCTCAGTTCTCAGTTCAATCTCCACCACAGCTTCTCATTCTGTTCATTGCTTTTTGGCTCGTACAACTTGGTCAATGGTTTTCAAAAGTTCCTGGAGCGCAGCGCTAAATTTCCGCCTCTCTGCGCCTGGTGCTTTGGTTTCAGGGGCACAGAGTTGGCACACACGCTCCCTGTTGTGAACCAGTGAGGCCCAATTACTGGGATCCTTGGTGCCACTGGTGTCTTTACGGAAGGAGGTTTTTGCTGCAGCAATTTCCATTGCTTAATTGGCTCCATAGACCTAAGCGTCCACTTTGCATCCCATCTTTGGAAGGTCAGGAAAGAGCAGCCGCAACAGACAAGGCTGAGATGGCTGCATGCTGCTTTCTAGCAGGACACCTGTGATGCATGCAGAGGGCCTTTGTTGCTACCGAGGGACAAATAGACACTTCCTGAATGACATGGGGACAGGAACTCAGACACTCCTTTCTGGGATGCAGATTCAAATGGGGACACAATGGAACTTGATATACGCTATCCATCTACTCTGTTCAGTTTTGAAGTCCTCTGCATTAGGAGAAGCCTCTTCAAACGCAGAATAGTCTCTTGGCTTGGCTGCGGGAGATCTTCAGGCATGGAGCAGACGTCTCAGCAGCTTCGTTGCCCTTCACAGTTGTAACGATGCTGTCCGTGGCATTAAGCAGAAGACAGCTGACAGCAGCTTGCATGGCTTGCTAAGGAGGCTGTTTTTTTTTCAGAGAAATGTGTGGCAGAGTTGTGCAATTTGCTGGCCCAAGCGGTGTGTTGTGGCCATTGGCTTAGAGCTTTGGGTCCAATAGACCAAGGCGGCCTAGTCGGGGCCTTTTTTACAGATTTGTGAAATTCTTGGCAGAGGTCTTTGAAAAAAGCTGCTTAGAGTCATCTGAATCACGAGATGGCAAATAAATTTGATAAATAAATTAAAAACAGTCACTTCATAAAGTGCACAGTTCCTTGGTGGTTTGGGTTCCTTATTGCTCCTGGGTCCCCAGCATGGTGCTTGCGTTACTCATGGGGTGACTTGGTACTGGCAGGCCAGCTTTCCCTGTAGGAGCGCGAACTGGATGGGCAAATCCAGGAAGATGAGCTGGAGTGAGTAAACAGGCCTGGCCTCTGAGAAACTGATTCAAAACTAGGTGTTTTGCCCCTTCCCATTGGCATGCGCTTGAAAGAGTAAGGAATACGCTAGGGCAAATTTGAATGGCTGAGCCCCACGCTCCCCCACCCTTTTGCTGTTAGGGCTGCTGTACCTGCTGCTTGACCAGAGCACGTAGAACAGCCCCCGCAAATGCTGCGCAGTGCCAATCTTGGAGTGACTAATCCTTGGCCAGGCTGGCAGCCATACCCTTTGCAAGGCCTGGTGCTGCCCCGTCCCCTTTTGTAGGCTTTGCTCCAGTCCCCAAATGAGGAACCAGCAGGGGGGATGGGAGGGGCTCAACTTGGTTTCAATGCCTGCGTCTCTTTCTTTTTTGCAGAAACCGCCAGTCCTCTGGTTTCAAATCCTTTACCGCTTTTGCAAAGTAAGTGCGATGGACGTCCACACTGCCGTGTCCAGGAGGGTGCACGCACCCAGTGCCTCTTAAATCGCCCCTTTCCCACCCAATAACCACCAGAGCCTTTGGCCATTTCAGGTCATTTCAGCTTAAGTTACTGGTTCAGCTCGAATGTTTTTTTTTAGCATAAGCAACCTCGACTGATCAGAGCTGTCTCTTGGGGTCAGCAATGTCCACCCTGCCCCTCTCTGTTCAGCCGTGGGCTTCCAGGTCTGGCCTTCCTCTCATAAGCAGTGGACTCTGGGCAGCATTGGGGCCACCTCCCAGGAGGCTGCGTTGCCCCCCGCGGTCTGCGCTTGACTGGGGCTGGCCTTTCGCCAGCATCGTTTGGGGGATGCCGTGTGAAGGGAGTCGTGCTAGTTGGCGGGAGGTCCCGGGACAGAGAGTCGGAAGCGTAGTCTAGATCCGCTGCTGATCAGCACCTTTTTGCCCTGCCTGCCTGCCTGCCCTCTCTTGGGCTGGGCTCCACTTTGGAAAAGCTTGCCCACTGCCCAGCTGCGGTGCCTGTTTTTCCTGGTTGCTCACCAGCAGCCCCATCTCAAAACCCAAAAGCAAAGACTGAAGCTTTAGCCGGGATGTCCTCAGAGGCAGACGCCCGTCTTGCCACAAGGGTGACCTCAGCCATTCTTACGCAGCTGGACAGCGGTCATAAATGGAGATAAAGTTCAGGGGCGAGGTTGATGCCAGAGGATTGGAAGGAGTGTCCTCTCGGTGCTCTGCTCCATGCTCACCTGCAGGTCAGACTTTGTCTTCTCCCCTCCAGGTTTGTCCTGTTTCACCCCATGAGGACTTACACTTGTTGACCAGATTTAGGTGCTGTCAGTCTTAACCCTGGATACAATTGTTCCCCTTAACAGAGCCTCGGTTGGCATTTTAGTGCTAAGTCTTTGCAGTTTATCTTAAGAACTTACCTAAGGACTTACTAAGTCCTAAATCTTTTTCATTCTAATTATAGTCTAATTATTATTCTCTTTGTGTTGGGCATTTTAGGTTTTTTTGCCCCTCTGCATAATGCTTTAGATTTAAGTCTGTTGGAGTTGTTTCTCTTATTATTATTGTGGTTTCTTTGGCATACGTCACCTTTACAGAATAGGAAAAATGGCAAAAATATTACAATCGTGACCCTAAGTGTAAAACGGCAGGTAGAATGGGAGTGTGCACAACTGCATTGAGTCGACTGCTGCCGGTGCAGAAACAGCCAGGGCTCTAGGTCAGTTTAAAAGAAGGCTTAGCCCCCCACGGAGGAGGGGACATCAGGCCAAAACCGAGAGACAACATGCCGGTTGGAGGCCAGCATCAGGACTCGCTGTCTGACTTGAGGAAGTGCCGCACTCAGTGGGGCTTTGGCACGATCCAGTATGGCTTCCGGAAGAGTCTACACAGGGATGCCCCAAAGGCGTGTGTGTGTGTGTGTGTGTGTGTGTGTGTGTGTGTGGTGGGGAAGGCGACTGGACTTACACAGTTTCCTTTTGAAGAAAAAAAGCACCTTCAGGACAACCCTAATATGGATGACTGAGAACCTCCATGGACGTGCAGAGGGAGGCACTTCTCACTTTCAGGAATTTGGGTTTGAGGTGGGGGCAGAAGGAAGTTGGAGACCTTGCTGTGCTCCGGCCAAGAGGAAGGCTTCTTTCCCCCCTTACTCTGTTAGTAGCTAAGGATGGTCTTTCCCTTTCTTCCTCTCTCTCCCTCCTGCACGGGGCTCCTCTCTGTACTGAGTGGGCATCTTCCACATGTTTTAGATGCTGATTCTCCTGGTTATACTGGGCAGTGGCCAGCTAGGCTGTGGGACTTGTATCATTAACACCTGAAGGATCTTTAATTAATTAGTGTTAATTTTGATCCTGATTTGCACCTGTGTTATCCCGAATATAGCCTGTTGTTGTTCAGTTGACCAGCGCCCGGTCCTCTTAACGCTCCTTCTTGGCCTCCTCCTTTCAGAGCCATACACCTGTGGGGCCTGTGGCATTCAGTTCCAGTTCTACAACAACCTCCTTGAGCACATGCAGTCTCACGCAGGTAAATCTCTCGGTTGCTCCAAACGCCTCTACGGAAGAGCGCCAGGCCCACAGGAAACCTGCGGTTTGGTAGAACGGTCTGTGCCAATGTTGGTCTCTCTCCTCTGAAAACCTGTGTTTCCCTTTCTACAACCAAGGACAATGTCTTAGCAGTTATCCTTTCGTCCAGCAGTGAAAGTTGCCAACAAACAGACAAAGGCCAAGATTAGAAGCCTTTAATAACCTGTCAGAAGCTCCAACTTTTGATGGATGGACATAGTTGAGATTTGATTAAAAAGAGATGTTCCTGACTATTTTAGGAAATGTGCAATACAGCAGGATGGTGGGAGGGAAGCTTAGGACTGAACGGTTGCTAATTGGCAGAGAAGCTCCTGTTGGTAAAAATGCCAAGTCAAAGGCAGGGCAAGTCTTGAAAATGTCAGGATGCCATCATTAGCAGTATATTGGAAAGTGGGGTGGATATTGAAACTTGTAGTTGCCCCCTGGCATACTCCCCCCCCCTATTGACTTCAAGCAAGCATAGTAAATTCTGATTGGGAAAGCACAAGACAAGCCAGTCTATCTGCATATTTGGGGGGAGGAATGTAAAGGGAAGCCCAAGGCTTGCTTGAGAGGAACCAAAAGATCATGCTGGGGAACAATGACGAGCAAACTAGGGCCCCCGGGAGTTCAGCAAGGCCATAAAGAGAGGGTTATCCACTCTGTTCCTGTGGGGCTCGGAAGTAAAACTGCTATCTGTATGTGATTGTGCAGGGTGTGGTGTAAGGATTTCGGCCTCTCCTTTCAATGCATCTCATTTCTCAGGATAAGTGTGCAATAAGTGTCAAATTTCAAGGAAAGGCAGCAAAAATTACATGTCTGTCTATACTGGAATACGTGGCACATGGTGGTGCTCTCCTGCGTTACAGCCCATGTTTCTTCCCTGGGGCCCCACCCTGGATCTCCCCCTTTGCAAGGGAGCATCTGCATGGCCGTCGGCCTGGTCAAAGGCAGCTTCCAGCGTTGCATTGTGGAAGCTGCCCAGGGAAGCAGAGGGCTGCTGCTGGGCTTTGTGACTTGGGGAGTTGTTGGCAATTGTGTGACTTGGGAAGCCTGCATTGTTGACTCGCTGCTTCCTGAGACAGAATCAGTGCAGTCACTTCCTGTCCTCTGTGCCTCTTGGCCCCTCAGCTGACAATGAAAACAACCAGCCCAGGTCACCTCCAGCTCTGGTGGAAGAGAAGTGGAAGCCGCAGCCGCAGAGGAACAACTCCAACAACAGTATGTCTACTATGGGAGAACCAGTGCTCCTTGCTCTGAGGTTTAGAACGCGAGACCAAAATGCCTCAGCTGCTGCCAGAGCTGAGAACAGATTTATCTCTAGTCGTTCTCCCCTTTGGCCAGTTGATGCCCTTGTGGGTGGGTATTGCACGCATGCCATTGTTTCTTAGTGTCTTGCGATGGGGGTGTTGGAGGATAATGACATAGTCTGGGAAACGTCGTCTTAATGTTCTAGAAGGAGGAAGAAGGTGATTTAAAAATGCCTAATAAAGAACTCCAATTAAGGCAGAATATTTGCGATAGGTGTAGGGGTATATTGGAAAATGGAATATTTCCTTTTTCATGCCAGAGGCAGGTATCTTTGCTAGTCACAAGCGCATGGCACTGCTTTAAAAAAAAAATTCTATAGCTTTTAGTAGCGAATAATTATAATTGATTTGCACTCCTCATATCTCATTGCCCGTTGAAAATCTTTTTTATTCCTTGTCTGCAGCGTCAGCTGGCAGCTCCCTCCTGAACAGCCCAATCCCCGAGAAGGAACGACAGAACATAGCAGAGAGGCTGCTGAGGGTGATGTGCGCTGATCTGGGGACACTGAGTGTGGTGAGCGGCAAAGAGTTTGTTAAACTGGCACAAAGTCTTGTTGACAACGGTGCTCGCTATGGCGCCTTCTCTGTTACGGAGATCCTTGGCAACTTCAACACGCTAGCTCTCAAGCACTTGCCCCGGATGTACAACCAGGTGAAAGTGAAGGTCACCTGTGCTCTTGGGAGCAATACCTGCTTGGGCATTGGCGTCACCTGTCACTCGCAGAGCGTTGGCCCCGATTCCTGCTACATTCTGACTGCGTACCAGGCGGAAGGCAGCTGCATCAAGAGTTACGTCCTGGGGATCAAAGGGGTGGACATTCGTGATAATGGGGACTTGGTCCACCACTGGGTGCAAAACGTGCTTTCTGAATTTGTTATGTCTGAGATCCGGACCGTGTACGTCACAGACTGCAAGGTGAATTCCTCTGCATTTTCCAAGGCGGGCATGTGTTTGCGTTGCTCTGCGTGTGCCTTGACCTCCGTGGTGCAGAGCGTGCTTAACAAGCGCACCCTCCAAGCACGCAACATGCACGAGGTCATCGAGCTGCTGAATGTCTGCGAGGACCTGGCGGGCTCTGCAGGGATCTCCAAAGAGACCTTTGGCTCTCTGGAGGAGACCTCCCCTCCCCCCTGCTGGAACTCCATCACGGACTCTCTGCTGCTTGTCCACGAACGCTACGAGCAGATCTGTGAGTTTTATAGCCGGGCCAAGAAGCTAAACCTTATCCAAAACCTCAACAAGCACTTGCTGAGCAACCTAGCAGCCATCCTGGCTCCGGTGAAACAAGCCGTCATTCAACTGAGCAACGAGAGCCGGCCCACGTTGCAGCTGGTGCTGCCTACCTACGTGAAACTGGAGAAACTCTTCACCTCAAAGGCCAACGACGCAGGCATTGTCAGCAAGCTGTGCCATCTTTTTCTGGAAGCCCTGAAGGAGAACTTCAAGGTGCACTCTGCACACAAGGTGGCCATGATTCTGGACCCTCAGCAGAAACTGCGCCCAGTCCCCCCTTACCAGCACGAGGAGATCGTCGGCAAGGTGTGTGAACTGATCCATGAGGTGAAGGAATCTTGGGCCGAGGAGCCCGATTTTGAGCCCGCCTCTAAAAAGTCTCGGACCTCGAGCGAGAGTTCTCCGACTCGGGAGGAAGACCGGTTGGGCAAAAGCGAGGTCTATGACTACTTGCAAGAGCCCCTTTTCCAGGCAGCCCCTGACCTCTTCCAGTACTGGTCCTGCGTGACGCAGAAGCATACCAAGCTGGCCAGGCTGGCCTTCTGGCTCCTGGCAGTGCCTGCTGTGGGGGCCAGAAGCAACTGCGTCAACATGTGTGAACAAGCCCTCCTGATAAAGAGGCGGCGACTGCTGAGTCCCGAGGATATGAACAAGCTCATGTTCTTGAAGTCCAACATGCTTTAAAATGAGGAGGGGGGGCGGGAGGGTCGCAGCATCCTCCCAGAACACGTCCCTGCCACTCGCAAACACTGTGGACCTCATTCGGAACGCCCTGGGAAATAAAAAGTGCTTTTGATACACATATTGATACCTCTATATTAATATGTATATAAAAAGCTCAGTGGAAAGGAATGCGGGTGAGAAGCACACCTCTGCTAGAAACACGCTCCTTCCTTGCGGTTTCTGTGTGAACTTGATAAAACCTCCTCATGTTTTCAAGAGGGCAGGCCAGTTAGTCTGGAGTCTTTAGGCAGCTGAGTTTCTAAATTAACTTGAACGGTTGTTTCATTAATACTCTTTTCAGAAATAACCCTTTCCCCCCCCAAAAAAAAACCCCCTTCTGTTTTCCTTCTCCTCTTTTGAGCCCTGATGCCAGGGACGGTCAGCCTTGATTTCTGCTAGTTTTTGGCCACACTGGATAGCTCCTCCTATGAGGGGCGTTCAAAGTTTCCTCTTGGCAACATAAATCATGTTGTGTTTGCAGGCAGCTGCCTTTCAGAAACTTCCAAGTCAGGAACGGAGACTTGAAGAATTTAAAAGAAAAAAATCCAGGAGAAAAAAGCTACCTGATTTTCATACCGGTGACATGACTTCTTTTAAGGAAAAAAGCGGGGGAGGGAATTAAAACCTGAAATAATATTTTGCAGAAAAGAATACATAGCCCTCCTGTTAAAGTGCTCGCTAGCTGCTCTGTCTAAACTCGATGGCCATTCGGGGTTTTGTCTGTTGGCTCGGGAAGAGGCACAGGGAGGTGTTTTGTGTCTCCCGGAGATGCCGGCCATAAAACATAAGTAGGAATCTCTTCCCTGTACCACGCCTGTCCACCTCCTGACCTCCAGAGACACTTTGCTACCTAAGAACTTTTTTTTGATATTCTTGTCCAGCCTCCACGTTCAGAGCAATAGTTGACTCAAGGCAGTTGTCCTTTGAGCATCGCGTTTCTGGCTTCACTCTTACTGGCGAGGAGGCAGAAGGTAAGCGCAGAGTCGAGGTGCTGGCATTTTGCCTTGGCTGCTGGCACACCTGCTCTGGGGCCTGGGTTTCTCTTGGGTTGCACCTGGGGGCGGTGACGGAGGTGACATTTTGTTTAGGCAGACCCAAACTGCAGTATCTCTCAGTCGGTGGCCAGTGAAGGCAGAGTACAGTTTTCTCACACGATTCTGTTTTTCTTCAAAGTATTGTTGGCAAGAGGAGCGGAAGGGGTTTCCTAGTCTTGCCTGCTGCCCGTGGAGGTGGTCTCCGTCCCACCAGCAGCAGAGGGAACGATGCCCCTTGCGGGAGAGGGGCACCCACCGCCTGGCCGCCCGCAGCTGAGCCCTCACAGCGTGGCTTAGAAGAGACCCGTCCCATTTCTCTTCTCTTTCAGGCCTGCTTTTCTCCTCCTTCCAGCCAGCCGTTGGAGACCCCTGAAAGGGGCTTAGACTGTGAGGCTGCCTGTCCTCCACCCTGCTGGCCACTGGAGCAGATTCTCCCCCCCCCACTTAGAGCCCAGGGTGATCTACTGCTGCATTTCCTCCCCCCTCCTCCATCAACACCGAGGGAAGGGTGATGGTGTGGGTTGTTTCCCTCTGAGGAGAGTTTGTGGGCCGTCCCATTCCACGTTGCACCGCTTTAACGTCTGCATAGGCCAGGCAGCGTCTCCACCAGGAGGTTACTGTGTTCTATGATGAGGTTTAGATTATTGTAATTCTGTTCTTAACTAAACTGTTTGTCACACTGACATGTTTCTCCTGCTGGTCTCTTCATATTCCTTCCCTTCCTCCCCTGGACACTGGGGTTCCTGTGAGCATAGGTTAACTTACTGCTAAGCTTGTAAGCCACCCTGAGTCTTCGGAGAAGGGCGGGATATAAATGTAATAATAAAATAAAATAAAAAAACCTCTTGGAATCTCTTACATTTAAGCAGGTAAATTTGAAATTTAATCTCCGAGAACAATTGCTCATTCTTCTAAATCTGCCTTAGGTGTTCTCATGGATCTGGCTATTACAATTTTTCATATTTAAGAAATGCAGGCCTAACACAATAAATATGAAGATAGGAAGATTCCATTCTGAATCTTTGGAATTATTTTATAATTAAAGAATTCTGACATTCATTGTTTTTAATTTTTTAAACATCTTTATGCGAGAGAGAGAATGAAATGCAGGACAGCTGCTCACAGGTACCACCGTGCTTAGGGGCGGACAGGAATCTGTAATGGATTCTGGGACTCCAGGGGTGCAGTGGGAGAGGAGAGAATCTGTGGGGCGCCAAGCAGTCAGATGTACGTGGAAGCCCCTAAGTACAACTCTTAAACTAATTAGGTTTTTGTGCTAGAACAGCAATGGTGGGGATGCAAGAACTTCACAAACAAGAAGAATGTCAGGGAAGGAGAATATCCGGACGATCCTTGTGCATATTGAGGAAGAAGCTGGGACAAAGCCAGAGTCTGAAGCAACGGTGCGGGAGACTCTGAGGTTGTAACAAATTAGCTCCGCTGTTGCCTTTGCAAAACTGGTTTGGGAACGGGGGTGGGCAGTTGTTTCAGCCCCATTGCCAACCTCTCCTCCTAAGTCACGGTTGCAGGGCTCGGTTGGGGTCCAAAACGAAGGAGCTGAGTGCCCAGAGAAGTGGGCATTGTCCACAAGGGCTCCGTCTGCTGTGGGCTTGCGTGCTGTTTGCAGGGCTGGTGGGCCACATCTACGTCTTTTGTGCTGTGGCTTAGGCTCCTGTGGGCCACACTCCACTGCCAAGAGAGAGTCTGCCTGAACGGAGGGTGCCCGTCTCTGCCTCTCAAAATAGGGGCATCTGTGTCACCGTGAAGGACTTAGGGGAGGTGGCATCACGGCAGGTGATCCCTGAGAAGTCGTCTCCCCCTTCTTCTCGCCCTCAGGCAGACAATTTCCAGGGTGATGAGTTTTTGGAGTATGCATTTTCTAAGATGGAAATGTGTTTGCTGAGCGATCCCTCCTACCGGAGCGTTCAAGAAGCTGAACAGCACTTACCTCAGCAATCACCCACTGGAGGGCTGAAGCACCGGGAGAGGGAGAGGAGAAGCTCAGTGGGGCCAGAGGGCAGGGGCAGGGTGGAAGGGTGAAGAAGTTCCTTCGGTTGCAGGAAAGGGCTCGAAGCGGTTCTTCTTGTGGGCACAGGTTCCAAGGATTAAGGGAGGCCTCCTCCTGACCCATCGGCAGATGGGTCTGATGCCAGCTTGGACAGATGGCCCCTCTCCACATTTTCTACCTCTTTGGTGTTTATTGAGAGCTTCCTCTGAATGCCAGCTGCCAACTGTCGTCCCAGGGAGGGGGTTGGTCTTTGGCCACTTGCTTAGAGTCAACCCATCGTTCATCATTTCCACGGTGTGGAGGTTAAAACTGCTGTGAAGGTCAGCAGGAGCCAAAGCCAGCAGCAGGTAGGCAGGTAGGCAGCCTGTGGACCCCTCCCCACTTGGGCATCGTGACGGGGTGCGTAAAGGCACGGGGAGAAAGCACGGGGAGAAAGCACGTGCGTCACACCTGTGTTGGGTAGCTTGGTGTTCCTGGCAATATGAGATGCTTCCGAGAGGGCACCTCGCCATCTCGGAGAGTTGCATAAATCTAAATGTCATCTTAAAGAAGAGATAACAGAAAAATTTAAAAAGTATATACAAAAATATTTTTAGGCCAGAGTTTTCTACAGGTATTAATGAATATTTTTCTTAATCCTCATAAGTTTTACTGTGTTTAATATTTCTTAATACCAGTAGCATTAATTTATACTTTTGTAGCGACACACTATTTTTATAAAACGCCACCACTTGGCTTGTCTTCGTGAGGGGGGGGATTGTGTGAGGGCGATGTGCTGACCCATGTACTGTATTTAAAAAAAGAAAAGTTATCTACTGTCACGCTTGCTGTGTGTTAATAAACAAAAAAGAAACTTGCGCAGTGTTGCGTCTTCTGTAACAAAAGGCTGACCGGGCTTGTGTGGGGAGGGGGCCACAGGGTTGAGAGCCCTGAAGGTCGAGAGCAGCGGGGAAAGGGCTTCTGGATCGCGCCGTTTGCGGGTGGAGCTGGGTCGAGATCAGCTGTGTCCAAACGGAGTCTCAAAGCGGCGTTAGTTCTTTCTTAGGTGCGCGTATCTACGGTCTGAAAGTAGGAGAAACGGCGCCACGGTGTACCGCGTCTGAGCTGTGACGTTTCCCCAAAGAGCCGGCCGGCCAGAAAAGAGCCCGGGCGCGCTGCGGGCCAGCGGGAGCCTCGGCCCAGGGAGGGAGCTTTGGAGGCTGGCGGCCGAGGGGGTTGGAGAAGCGCCGCGCTGGGCCTTTAAGCGGGGCGGGCCTTCGGGGAGGAGGAGGAGGAGGAGGAAGCCGCCGCTCCGCCCGCCCGCCCGGAGAGCCTGCCTGCTCAGAAGCGGAGGGCCCGGCGTACCGCGACGGCGAGAGGCTCCCGCTCGGAAAGCGGCGCGATGCAGGCTCAGCCGCCCCTGCACGGCGGCTACTTCCACCCGGTGCTTCGCTCGTGGCAGGCGACGGCCGCCGCCCTCCACGCCCGGCACCTGGTCTACCCGATCTTCGTCTCGTAAGTGCCGAGGCGGCTCCGGCAGGCGGAGGGGGGAGGGTCGGGAGGCGGCCGCAGCTGCGACCTCCCGTTGCGACGCCTTCGGCTTCCCCGGGAGCTTCCGAGGGCCGCTCGGTCCTGCGAGCGCCGAGCCAACGGGGTTTTGGGGGCCACGGAGGCCTGGGCCGTAGGAGCGGCTCCTCCGCGGCGCGTCTTTCGGGACGCTGGCGCGGCGCCTTCCCTCTGACGGTGCCTCCCTTACTCGACCCTTTCAGGGATAGCCAGGATGCCGTGGAACCGATCGCCAGCCTGCCCGGCCAAGCTCGGTAAGTCGGAGCGGGGTTCCTATCCGGACGGGCAGAGGCGGGCGGCTGACCTCCAGCAGCCCGACCGAGGGGCGTCTGTCCCGCAGCCGAGCTGCGGCGCCAGTTCGAGCCGGCCTGCGAGACCCCGGGGCGAGGCCGTCCAGCCATAGCTCCGCCCGGACCTCACCGGGGCTCCTGGCCCCAGAACCGGCCCTCGCTCGCTCTTGAGCATTGGCCTGCCCTGCCTGCTGCTGAGGCCCCCCTCCCTCCTCCTCATAGGAGCGACTTACCCACTTTCGTGGACTAAGTTCTTCAGAGGAGTTGACCGTAGTCAGTGGGAGAAGATCCTGGGAGAGGCCGGGGAATGGGAGGCAGAAGGCAGTCCTGGGATTTGGGGTCTGGGGGAGGCATTAAAGGTGGGAAGTAAAGGAGGGGAGGAGGCGTATTTTCCTGACCTCCTTCCTTGATTTTCCTCCCTCAGAATCACCCCTTAAAGCTGCTGTTTGGGGGGAAGAGACCTTTCAAAAGCACATTTGAAAGCAGCTCTAGGCTGGGATGTGCGTCGTCCTTTTGCCCGGTGGGGGTGGGTTGGGCTGAGCTGGGAGATAGAAGGCTTTGGAGGGCTCTTCTTTCCCCTGAGAAAAAAAACTCTTTCAGTCGCCCTTTGGAGATAACAGCCTGTGGAAACCCCAGCCCAGCCCTTGGGGAGATGGCAGGGTGTGCCTGTTACTCCCTCAGCCTGCTTGGGCAAGAAACACTTGCGTGCACATGCACGAGCTCGGAAAAGTCACCCACCCTCTTTCTTGCCACACACTGCTGCTTTGAACCCCACTGTTACTGAAGATAAGGCTGAGGCCGTGCTGGCTGCTTCTCTGGGGACCCACGTGAAAAGCAAAATTTCTCTTTTAGTTTAAATTTTAAATTAGCAGGGTTGAAATCTGTAGGGAGCCAGAGTTGGCTGGATCGTGTTCTATAGTGCTAGAGATTGTATCTCTTAACTTTCCAATTTTGGGGAACCCTATGAGGACGCGGTGGCTCAGTGGGTTAGGACGCTGAGCTAGTCAATCAGAAGGTCGGCAGTTTGGCGAGTCGAATCCCGAGCGCCGCGTAGCAGAGCGAGCGCCTGTTACTCGTCCCAGTTTCTGCCAACCTAGCAGTTCGAAAGCACGTAAAAATGCAAGTAGAAAAACAGGGACCACTCCGGTGGGAAGGTAAGAG
Organism: Vipera berus; assembly: GCF_964194415.1. Lineage (NCBI taxonomy): Eukaryota > Metazoa > Chordata > Lepidosauria > Squamata > Viperidae > Vipera > Vipera berus. The sequence continues at coordinate 12,601,131 of NC_138218.1, forward strand.
CGTTCCGTGTGCCTTTGGCGTCTAATCATGCCGGCCACATGACCACGGAGACGTCCTGGCTCTTCGGCTTTGAAACGGAGATGAGCACCTTAGAGTCGGAAACGACTAGCACGCATGTGCGGGGGAACCTTTACCTTTACCTATCAGGAGAGCTGGAATTTGCCAGCCTAGTCTGCAGTGCTCCCCCCCCCCAAAAAAATCTATATGGACACCAGCATGTTCTACATAATCTCTGGGTTCAAACCCCTTGGCTTCACCCATCTGGCTCTTTGGGGTCTGCCTCCCTTTCTGTGAGTCGCCCTGCTGAGCTCACAACTGACTTCCTCCCCCCAGGCACGGGGTCAACAAGCTGGAGGAGCTGCTCGGCCCCCTGGTGGCCGATGGGCTGACGTGCGTGCTGATCTTCGGTGTCCCAAGCCGGGCTATGAAGGTGTGCTTCTCAATTGCGGTTGAGCCAGCGCTCCTGGGCGGAGGGTCTTGCTTCTAGGCAGGCTGGTGGGCAGCTGCTTCTACCTCTCTGCTGCACAGGATGAGCGCGGTTCTGCAGCCGATGCCAAAGACACACCTGTCATCCAGGCCATACAGATGATCCGCTCTTTGTTCCCCGAGCTGCTGATTGCGTGTGATGTCTGCTTGTGCCCTTATACCTCGCACGGGCACTGTGGTGAGTGCTGCTGGGCTTGGAAAGGACTAGAGGCTTGATTTTTCAATGTCCAAATAGCTTAATAGCCGGTGTAGGCAATAAGCCCCTGTGCCGTCTTCTCCCTTTCGATCTTGGGCCAATGACGCAGAGGGCCTGCAAAGGCAGGGGGGATAGTAGCGCTTTCCTTGCCTTGCAGGTCTCCTTCGGCAGGACGGCACCCTTCAGAATGAGGCCAGCTGCCGGAGGCTCGCTGAGGTGGCCTTGGCCTACGCCAAGGCAGGTAAGGCGTTTGCTCTCTGGATTGCAGGGCATTTCTGGGTAGGGCAGCTGCTGGCAGTAAGCTGGCGGCTGCTTAGCTGAAGTGGGGCTGGACCTCCACCAATAGTCAGGCCCTGGGACACACTCAGCCACGTTTTCCCTTGAGGAACCCCAGTCAGAGAAGCTGCCACCATTGCCAGCTCACACCTCCTGTCGCCCTTCCTCAGGCTGCCATATCGTGGCCCCTTCGGACATGATGGACGGGCGCATCCATGCGATCAAGGAAGCCTTGGTTGCCAATGACCTGGGTAATAAGGTAGGCGTGAGGGACCAGCCAGGAGTCTCCTTCATAGGTTGGTGAAACATACGGAACTAGTCCCAAGTCCAAGCGCAGAGCTGCCTTCAGAGGCTCTGAGAGTCCACCTTCCAGGTTCTGAACAGCAACACGGGAGCGTGTGGTGTGTGTGTGTGCTGAAGGGCACTCGGGGGGGGGTGTGGGCTCAGGGTCCAGGGAAACACGGTGCACGATGGCTGTGCTGTCCCTGCAGGTGTCGGTCCTGAGCTACAGTGCCAAATTTGCTTCCTGCTTCTACGGCCCTTTCAGGTGAGGGTGACCGTGACTGTCTTTGGTTGGGAAGGGGGATCCCCACGACCAAAGGCTCAGACAGCCGACCAGCCATCGGAGGCCTTGATGGGCCCCTCTGGGGTCTGGGGATCGAAAGGAGGTCACTGTTTCTTTTGGTCCACGTAGAGACGCGGCCTTATCCAAGCCTGCTTTTGGGGACCGGCGGTGCTACCAGCTTCCTCCAGGATCTCGAGGGCTGGCTCTGCGGGCAGCGGTGAGCGCCTAGCTGGGCTTGCAGAGCTAACAGGCCCCGAGGGGGGCACGGGCAGTTCACCAAGGGCTTCCCCCTTCCAGGCCACGCTTCGCAGAGGGCGGCGGCGGGTGGGACATTTTGGAGGCCTGGGAACTCATGCAAAGAAAGGCAGAAGCTCCCTGAGGAGTCGCTGCTGGGGCTGGCCCAACTAGACCGGCTTCTTGCTACCCTGCCGGTAACTGGCCGTGCCAAGGGCAGCGATACCCTCCTGCCTCTTAGCCAGACCTTGAGCTTTAGCCCGGCAGCTTCTTTTATTTTCTAACACGCTCTCTGCTCCGGAGTAGTTTTGTTTTACGCTATCACTTTTAGTTTTAACTGTCCCTGTAAATTGCAATTTTCAAACCATTTTTAATTTATCTCTGGGGTGCCCTATTTTGATAAGGCAAAAGAAAGAATCCAGGAGGAGCAAGATTCTGCGGCTGGCCCAGGAAGGGAGGGAGGCTGGCCGGCTGGCCCCGCTGGCGAGCTTCCACTGGGGCCTTAGGCAAGCCAGACTATTTCCCTCAAGGGATCAGGTGAAAGTCTGTTTGCAGATCAGAGAAGTCAGCACGTCACATGATTCATCTTTTGCCCTATCTGAGAAAGCGCTTTAAAGGGCTGTTTGGCTTTTGCTGTTGGGGAACAGACAAGGCCCACACGACCACAGACAAGAGAATGCGTATTGCTGCGTGTTGCCGAGAGGAGAGGGCAGAAAAAGCAAGGCTGGGCACTTGCAGGCTCTAGCCCAGGAAACAAGCTCTCTGCATGTGTTTACGTGTGCTCTGGCAGAGCCAGGTCAGGATTGTGGAAGTTCAGGAATGCGAACGATGCCGTTCCCCCTGCCAGCTTGACCGCCCATCGAGCAAGGCCTCGGGTTTGGCTCCTGGCTATCCTGTGAAATGGCTCTGCTCCACTCCCTCCCCACATGAACTCCCTCTGCTGCATTTCTCCCTCTCCAGGACCGGGATGTACAGGAGGGGGCAGACATGCTGATGGTAAAGCCTGGGATGCCCTACCTTGACCTTGTGCGGGAAGTGAAGGACAAAGTAAGCTCCCCACTCCCCCCACCCTGGGAGCGGGCAGTAGCGGTGGGTGCCTGCCCCCCCTTCTGAGAAACACGTGTGTTTCCCCAGCACCCCAGCCACCCCCTGGCCGTCTACCATGTCTCGGGAGAGTTCGCCATGCTGTGGCACGGGGCACAGGCCGGGGCCTTTGACCTGAAGGCGGCAGTGATGGAGGCCATGGCCGGGTTCAGGCGAGCAGGTGAGCGAGGGAGGAGGGGCAACCAGGGCCGTCTCTGCCGACGCTGTCCCTCTGCAAAACGGAGGCCAAAGCCAGCGGCTAGCATTGGGGGGAGGGGAGGGTGGGACGCTGCGGGTGCCGAGAGGGCCGAAGGACCAGTTGGATTCCTAGGAGAATAACACCGACAGGCTGCCTTGGCGGTGGAGGATGGTCTTTCCCTGGAGGAGCAAACTGGCCGGTTTCCCGCTCAGGCCGAATCAGCCACGAACCGGCTTCTCCTATGAAAAAAGCTTTGAAGCACGGGCGTGTTTGTGCCCGTTCATTTTGTAAACGCTTCTCTTGCAGGAGCCGATGTCATCATCACCTACTACGCGCCTCAGCTTCTGCGGTGGCTGAAAGAAGGGCAGGCGTGAAGGGGCTCTCTGGCCTGGCGAGCAGGAGCGAAGCAGGAGACACGGAAAGCACTGGGCGTCCGAAGGCGGGAAGCCGGGCATTTTTTTTCTTTTACAGCGTTTCGAAGAGCTTGCTTCAAAATTTGTGTCTTCTTATAAAGTAAAGAAATTTGGCTGCTCCAAGTGATGTTGTACTATACTTTCTTTAAAAACAAACATTTACCTTTTAAAATACTGCCACAATGTTATTACGCTCTGCCGGCTAGTTAGTAGCATAATATCCATAGAGACACGTATCGACTGAAAAGCAGCCGGGGAACAGTTAGCCAGAGGGCCGCTCTGTAGGAAGAAAGAGTAAAGATGTTTTTCTAAAAACAAACAAAAAAACCTTGTAAGCTTTTAAGCAACTCTATATCCTCCTCAAGGGGACTTTTTTCACCTGCAGTCTCAGTCCGAGGCTCTGGTGTCTCAGTTTGCCTTTCCAATCCACTTAAGCAAAAGCTTTACACGAAACGATCTCCTAATTCACTTCTCTTAACGGACAGGAGTAGAAGAGGAGTCGCTTCACCCACACGGCCTAGAGAGGAAGGAAAAGATCTACCGCCCGATCGGTCCTGTCCTCGCCAACGTGGTCGGCCTCGGGAAGGTTCGTTCACCCAGCCTTCGACCAGACCATCCACGGAAGACTTCAGGGGCTTCCTAGATCACGGTAGCCCCAGCATTCGGTCTCGGCTTAACACGAGGCGTACACCAGGCCAGTGCGGCCCATTCAGTAAACCACAAATTCCCACTTGCCTCAATGTGTGAAGCCTGCCGCCCTCGCTACTGCTGGAGGCCAAGCCCTTCTGCCTCCTGGGATGCAGACTTGCCGTGCCTTTCTGTGTCCTAGCAGGTGGCTTCTTTTGCTCCGCTCTGCTTTTCTCAACCCATTTTTTTCCTGCTTTCGTCTGCTGCCTTCTCTCTAAATCTACGTGAAAGCTGATGAGAAGTAAAGTTTTAGTATTTACCGAGAAAAAATATATTGTTATACGTATAGTCATCTGCTGCTGCTGTAGATGGATGGAGAAATAAGTCTGTGGAGCCAGTGTGAGAGCTTGGGGTTTGGTCTTTGTGAAAATGGGGGTGCCGAGTCGGCGGAAGGATCTGAAGAGAGACGGGACCAGCTCCTCAGTGGAGAAAGGCTGCCTCATAGGTTGCGGGTGTAGGCACAACCTAAATATTGCACTCCCTTTGTGTTATAGGACGGCGGTACCGAAATTCACAGTCACCATTTAACGTCAGATCAGCCCAATTTCAACAGCAAACATTAAGTTACAAAAGGGAAGGCTGGGGTTCTGTCCCTTCAGAAGCGGTAAAGGGATGGGGAAAGGCTTCTATGCAGACAACCAGCGAAGAGTCCCACCAGAACGAAAACGCAAAAGCGCCATTGCATTCCTGCCAAGTCTTCCAAAACGGTTCTGCATGCAGGCACACGGAGTGTGAGGGCCCACTCGAACCTTAGGCCACATCACCAGGGTGGCTTCAGGCACCATCCTGGGGGTAGGGGGCGGGGCAGAAGCAGTTCCAACGCAGCGCACGCTCAGTTCAGCCCACCTAGCCCAGGAGGCACGGGGCAAGCAGTCCTAGAGCGAGAGTCTGAGTCCTGCGGTTAAAGAAGGAATAGCAGTCACGAAAGGAAATAAGCCCTTTTACAGGGTCAGGAAACAGTGCCATCCTGTTATTCAAGCAGGTATAGCAGGCACAAGAAGAAACCTTTTTAATGAATGGCATTTTAAGGTTATTCCTTAATTATTTAAACCTTATTAATATTAATAGGGCATCATAGTCCTCCTTAACTTGGTTTAAGGCTTTTGAAGCAGGAGGAACCTTTCCAAGAGCCTTCCCAAGAGCAGAGCTTGGCAGTCTACCAGAAAGGGCCGTGGAGCAGAATCTACGGGTGGTGCTCGCGGGCTCCACTTTCCAGGGATTTTGAGACAAGGTAAGAACGCATCTCTCGGCGAGCTTTTGTGTAATTTTAAGACCGATTTCAATTGCATTAATGTTTATAGATTACAGCGTTAGTATTTTGTGAAGCACGTTGACGGTAGAAGAAACAAAACCGCCTAGATACAAAATAACTTAGCAACAAATGTCAAATTAGAAATAAGTATAAACATAGATTACATCTTAAACCTTAGCGTACTAAACTCTAGAAATAAAGATAACTCTAAATCAAATTTTGAAAATCATTAGGCTTAATTGCCGTCTACACTTTTAAAATAAAAAACACAAAAGCGTAACTGTAACAGCGCCTGCCTGCAACAGCAGTACTTTTGTTTTTTAAATCATCAAGTGAAAATCAGAGCAACATTATTCCACTGAAATTAGTTCAACTTAAGCATCACGATTATCCTATTTTTAAATCTTCTGAGATTTCTTTGGGAGCCACCAAAAGAAATAAATCTTTTAAACGGCATTGTAAGGTTATTCCTTATTATTTAAACCTTATTAATAGGGCATCACAGTCCTCCTTAACTTGGTTTAAGGCTTTTGAAGCAGGACTCCTTCTGTGCCTACGTCACAGCAAACGGACCTCCCGTTGCCCTATTAATAATAAGGCATTAATAACAAAGATACAGAAGAATAACCGTAAAACGCCATTAAAAAGGTTTATTAATTGAGGCTGCTCGGAACACAGGACGGCACTATTTTCAGTCCCACAAGGACTACAGAACAGGCACAGAAGAAGGAATCCTGCTTCAAAAGCCTTAAATAGGTTTTTTACTTTCAGTGGCAACAATATACGCTTTGACACAGTTTTCCATCCCATAGCATTAGCAATCGAGGGCATCGTAGTACGCCTTTTCGATAACCTCAGCGCTATCTCTAAGGGACAGAAAACCATGCCCTCCCTCGGTCCAAGCAGGTACGTCAGCCACCAAAAGAAATAAATCTTTTATTTAAATCTTTCAAATGGCATTTTAAGATTATTATTCTTTATTAATAAAAACTTATTAATACTAGGCCTTTTAATTTTGCGCCTGTGTCTCAGGAAAATGGCCATCTGTCCCCCTATTAATATCAATAATACGTTAATATTAACTATTAACATCAATAAGGCGTTAAGAATAAAGATGGAGAATAATAACCTTACCATCGCATTGAAAAGGTGTTTCTTTTTGGCGGCCGCAATACCGGGTTTGACCACAGGAGGGCAATGCACCCTGGATCTTTGGGATAACCACGACTCGGACGACTCAAACATACAAAGAAACACCGAGAAGCGAAGTAGCAAAGCGCAGAGCGCCAGCCGAAGCGTTGCCGCTCTATACTTCCTCGAAAAGGATGAGCCGCTCCCGTCGGCCTTCTGCGCATGTGCGCCGTCTCGTTCCTCCCATGTAATCTTCGAGAGAACTTCTCGGCCCGGGTGACTTCCTGTCCGTCGATATCGGCCGTTCCCCAGGACTTTTGATACAGTTCCCTTCCATGACGGCTGACTTCCGGTCCTTTCTTTTTGATCATTCCCCTAACTTCCTTTCAGAGAGAGAGACATCGGCACGGTGGGCTTCCTGTCCTTTCCACGATGGTCGTTTTCCGGTCCATTCTTCTTAGTCATCCTCCAACTTCCTTCCGCGGCGACTTTCTAGGCCCGGCGGACTTCACGTCCGATCAACGTTAGACCGTAGATTTAAAATGCCATTAAAAAGGTTTATTTCTTTCGGCGGCCGCAATACCGGGTTTGACCACAGGAGGGCACGGTTTCGCGCCCCATAGCATTAATATTGAGTCCGTCGTAGGCCTTTTGCCTAAGATCGGGACACCGAGAAGCAAAGCTACAAAGCGCAGAGCGTCCCCTTTCACAGAGACCTCGAAACGGCCGACTTCCTGTCCGTTCCTTTTAGTCTTCCCGGCCAACTTCCTTTCGCTGCGACTTTTTCTCCACGGCGGACTTTCTGTTAGCTCAGCCGCGCCTTCTGTTGTGCTGCAAAGATCGCGGAGCTCCTTTTTAGAGCCGGGGCCGGCACACAAGGTGTTTTGGCGTCCGGGTCCGGAACGGCGTTCCGTCCCGTCTCGGGGGTCTCCTCGAAGGCTGTCAAGCAAGGCAGCCTTTTGATGGTGTTTTCCCAGTGCCCCACTCCCTGATGTAGAAGAACGAGTCTTAATAGGTTCCTCTTAAAAGCGTACCCCGCTGACCCCCGTCCACCAAACGAAGATGTTTTCATTCAAGAATAGTTTTGCTTGACCTGCCCTGCTATTTCTTTAAGGAGATTGTACGTATTTACGTTTCATCATCATCATCATCGGAAGGGACCTTGGAGGTCATCTAGTCCAACCCCCTGCTCAGGCAGAACTTACAGAATCACAAGAGTTGGAAGGGACCATGAAGGCCATTCAGTCCAACCTCTTGCTCAAGCAGGAGACCTTAAAGAACCAGAGAGTTGGAAGGGACCTTGGAGGTCATCTAGTCCAACCTCTTGTTCAGGTAGGAAACCCTATACCGTTTCAGACTAATGGCTGTCCAGTGTCTTCTTAAAAACGTCCAGTGTTGGAGCATTCAGCACTTCTGGAGGCAGGTTGTTCCACTGGTTAATTGTTCTCACTGTCAGGAAGTTTCTCCTTAGTTCCAGGTTGCGTCTCTCGTTAACTAGTTTCCATCCATTGCCTTTAGGCGTTTGGGAGAATAGCTTGACTCCCTCTTTTTTGTGTCAGCTCCTGGGATATTGGAACGCTGCTATCGTGTCTCCCCTCATCCTTCTCTTCATTAAAGTAAGGTAAAGGTAAAGGTTCCCCCGCACATGCGTGCTAGTCGTTTCCGACTCTAGGGGCCGGTGCTCATCTCCGTTTCAAAGCCGAAGGGCCAGCGCTTGTCCGAAGACGTCTCCGTGGTCATGTGGCCGGCATGACTAGACACCAAAGGCGCACGGAACGCTGTTACCTTCCCACCGTAGTGTTCCCTATTTTTCTACTTGCATTTTTAACGTGCTTTCGAACTGCTAGGTTGGCAGAAACTGGGACAAGTAACAGGCGCTCACTCTGTTACGCGGCCCTCGGGATTCGACCCGCCAAACTGCCGACCATCTGATTGACAAGCTCAGCGTCCTAACCCACTGAGCCACCGTGTCAATTCCAGCAACTGTTCCTTATATGTTTTAGCCTCCAATCCCCTAATCATCTTTTTTGCTCTTCTCTGTACTCTTTCTAGAGTCTCAACATCTTTTTTACATTGTGGTGACCAAAACGATGCAGTATTCCAAGTGCAGCTTTACCAAGGCATTGTAAAGAGGTATTAGTACTTCAGTTGATCTTGATTCTATCCCTCTGTTAATGCAGCATAGCACTCTTTTGGCTTTTTTGGCACCTGCAGCACGCTGCTGCCTCATATTCATTTTGTTAGATAGTGCCTAGTGTTCATGTCTGTCCAGATCCTCCTGTATCTTAAGCCTAACGTCTGGAGTATTGGCTATTCCTACCAGCTTGGTGTTGTCTGCAAATTTGATGAGTTCCCTATCTTTCCCCTGGTTCAAAACATTGATGAAGATGTTGAAGAGCACTGGGCCCCGAACAGAGCCCTGGGGCACCCCACTACACACTTCCTTCCATGTCGATGCGGTTCATTTGAGGACCACACACTGAGTACGGTGGATCAGCCAGCTACGAATCCATCTGGTGGTGATGTTGTCTAACCCACCTTTTTCTATCTTATCAAGTAGTAGGTTGTGCTCTACTTTATCAAATGCCTTAGTGAAGTCCAGGTAAATTATATCCACAGCATTCTTCTGGTCCACTAATTTTGTCACTTGGTCAAAGAATGCAGTAAGATTTGTCTGGCATGATCTGTTTTTGACAAACCCATGTTGTCTTTTAGTAATGACTTACTTTGCATCTGGGTGTTTATGTTTATATTTGATGTTTCTAAAGGATATCCCTTTGAGATATCTATATTAATGTACATTGAATATTAAATTTCTAATTGAAATAAATTGTGTACTTTTTATTAAGAAATGATAAATATAAATTGATATAAAAATAAGTATAATTTATTTTGAAAATGTATATAACATATTGGCGCTTTATAGGTTTATCATTGAAAGTATGGATAAAACGGGGGAGAGAAGTTTGAACTCATGGAATTTATTGATTTGTTTGCCATCCATCTAACTTTGTAGAACTTTGTGCAAAGCAAGTCAGGGTTAGGAAGGGCAGGAGATTCCTCCCTTTCCTCTCCAGGTTGCAGGGTGGGGGGAAGCCCGCCCACCGCCCAGAGGTAAAAGAAAGGAAAAGCAGGTCTCTGGGGGCAACAGGAGACTCGGGTCTTTGCAGAGTCCAGCTTGCAATTTTGCTAACTTCCCCAATCACAGCTGCACCGACTGAGGTAGCAGTCCTGTGGGTGAGGAGGAAGGGTAAGAGGCCAGTTCTACAAAGGCCTGCAGTGGAGAAAGAAGGTTACGTTCCCTGGATTTGCAGCCTAGAGCCTCCCCCGGATTAATTTATTTATTTTATTTTTATTTTTATTACATTTATATCCCGCCCTTCTCCGAAGACTCAGGGCGGCTTACAAGCTTAGCAGTGGGTGACCTACCCTGTTGTGGCTGTTAAGAAGGAACTCAGGAAAACAGATAAGTTGTCCTTGAGGATTTTTTTTCCTTTTTTGCCGGTTTCAGCAAGGTTAAGGCTTTTCCTTTTAAAGAGTTGGGGATGGAAATTGAGTAAGGTCGGGAGCCGAGTCGGGAGCAAGAGGTAGCGGGGAAACACGGTGGAAGGTCGCGACGGCCACCCCTCTCAATATTGCAGTTTTGGTGGGAAATAGCAGGAGGGACCTTTCCAAGGGCCTTCCCAGGAGCAGAGCTTGGCAGTCTACCGGGAAGGGCCCTTTCTGGCGTGCTTGCCAGGCCGTGCAGCAGAATCTTCGGATGGTGCTCGCGGGCCCCACTTTGCAGGCATTTAGAGACAAGATAAGAACGCATGTCCTTTGGCGAACTTTTGATTTCTGAACAATCCTCTTGTGTAATTATAAGACCGATTTCAACGGCATTAATGTTTATAGATTACAACGTTAGTGTTTTTTGTGAAGAACTTTGACGGTAGAAAAAATAAAAGCTGCCTAGATATAAAATAACTTAGAAACAAATGTAAAATGAGAAATAACTATAAACATAGATTACATCTTAAACCTTAGCGTGCTACACTCTAGGAATAAACATAACTCTAAATCAAATTTTGCAAATCATTAGGCTTAATTGCTGTCCACACTTTTAAAATAAAACAATACAGAAGCATAACCGTAACAGTGCCTGCCTAAAACAGCAGTACTTTTCTTTTTAAATCAAGTGAAAATCAGAGCAACATTAGGCCACTGAAATTAGTTCAAATTAAGCTTCAGGATAGGTTTCAGGTCGTAGCTCAGTCCAAGAGATGCACAATTACCCTATTCTTAAATCTTCTGAGATTCTTTTGGCAGCCACCAAAAGAAATAAATCTTTTAAACGGCATTTTAAGGTTATTCCTTATTATTTAAACTTTAATAATATTAATAGGGCATCATAGTCCTCCTTAACTTTGTTTAAGGCTTTTGAAGCAGGACTCCGTCTGTGCCTGCGTTGCAGCAAACGGACCTCCCGTTGCCCTATTAATAATAAGTTGTTAGTAATAAAAATACAGAAAAATAACGGTAAAATGTCATTAAAAAGTTTTATTAATTGTGACCGGAACACAGGACGGCACTATTTTCAGTCCTCCAAGGAGTACGGAACAGGCACAGAAGAAGGAATCCTGCTTCAAAAGCCTTTAAAAGGTTTCTTTCTTTTGGCGGCTGCTGCAATATACGGTTTGACAGTCTCCCGTCCCATAGCATTAGCAATCGTGGGCATCGTAGTACGCCTTTTAGATGGCCTCAGTGCTATCTCTAAGGGACAGAAAGCCGTGTTCTCCGTCGGTCCAAGCGGGTACGGCAGCCACCAAAAGGAATACATCTTTGAAACGGCATTTTAAGATTATTATTCTTTATTAACAGAACCTTATTAATACTATTTAATTCTGTGCCCGTGTCTCAGCCATCTGTCACCCTATTAATATCAATAATGCATTATTATCAATATTAACATTAATAAGGCGTTAATCATAAAGATGGAGAATAATAACCTTAAAATCCTATTTAAAAGGTGTATTTCTTTTTGGCGGTCGCAATACCGAGTTTGACCACAGGAGGGCACGCTTTTCCTTGCCATCGCATTAGTATCGATGCCCCCGTAGGCCTTTTACCTAGGATCGGGACACCGAGAACCGAAGTCCCAAATCGCAGAGCGTCAGCCAAAGCGTCGCCGCTCTACCCTTCTCCGAAAAGGACGAGCCGCTCCCGTCGGCCTTCTGCGCACGTGCGCCGTCTCGTTCCTCCCGTGTAATCTCTGAGAGACCTCGGGCCGGCGGACATCCTGTCCGTCGAAATCGGCAGTCCCCCATGAGTTTTGAAATAGGACCTTTCTATCACGGCTGCCTTCCGGTCCTTCCGTTTTTGCTCATTCCCCTAACTTCCTTTCAGAGAGAGACTTCGGTACGGTGGGCTTCCTGTCCGATGAAATCCATCGTCCCCCAGGGCCTTTGAAAAACCACCTTTCCATCCCATAGCATTAGCACGGAGGCCATCGTAGGCCTTTAACGGAGGCAAAACTGTGCCCTCCTGTGGTCCAATCCGGTGTAGCAGCCACCACCACCGAAATGGCGTTTTAAGATTAATAAAACCTTATTAATATTAGGCCATCTTATTCTGCGCCTGTGTCGCAAAATAGGGCCACCCGTCACCCTATTCATATTAATAAGTTATTACTAATAAATATAGAGAAAAATAACCTTAAATGCCATTAAAAAAGGTTTCTGTTTCGGCGGCCGCAATGCCCGGTTTGACCACAGGAGGGCACGCTTTTGCATCCCATAGCATTAGTATCGATGCCCCCGTAGGCCTTTTGCCTAGGTTGGAAACACCGAGAAGCGAAGCCCCAAAGCGCAGAGCGTCAGCCAAAGCGTTGCCGCTCTATACTTCCTCGAAAAGGATGAGCCGCTCCCGTCGGCCTTCTGCGCATGTGCGCCGTCTCGTTCCTCCCGTGTAATCTTCGAGAGAACTTCTCGGCCCGGCTGACTTCCTGTCCGTCGATATCGGCCGTCCCCCAGGACTTTTGAAATAGGTCCCTTCCATGACGGCTGACTTCCGGTCCTTTCTTTTTGATCATTCCCCTAACTTCCTTTCAGAGAGAGACATCTTCACGGTGGGCTTCCTGTCCTTTCCACGATGGCCGTTTTCCGGTCCATTCTTCTTAGTCATCCTCCAACTTCCTTTCGCGGCGACTTTCTAGGCCCGGCGGACTTCACGTCCGATCAACGTTAGACCGTAGATTTAAAATGCCATTTAAAAGTATTACTTCTTTCGGCGGCCGCAATACCTGGTTTGGCCACAGGAGGGCACGGTTTCGCGCCCCATAGCATTAATATTGAGGCCGTCGTAAGCCTTTTGCCTAGGATGGGGACACCGAGAAGCGAAGCGACAAAGCGCAGAGCGTCCCCTTTTACAAAGTCATTTCTTCTTAGTCATCGCCCAAGTTCCTTTCGCGGCGACCTTGCGGGCACGGCGGAATTCGCGTCCGATCAACAAGTTAGTAGACCGTCCATTTAAAACGCTACTAAAAATATTTTTTTTTTATTTTCGCGGCCGCAACTCCCGCTTTGACGACAGGACGGCAGTTTTCCGTCCCATAACATTATCACCGAGACCACGGTAAACCTTTTCGAAGGCCTCCATTCAGCTGTCGCGAACGGAGGCCAAACAGTGCCCTCCTGTGGTATACGCCGGCGTAGCAGCCAGCAAAATAAATCAACCTTTCAAGTGGCGTTTTAAGATTATTATTCTCTATTAATCAAACCTTATCAATATTAGGTCCTCTTATTCTGCGCTTGTGTCTCAGCAAAAGGGTCACCCGTCCCTCTATTCATGTTAATAAGGCGGTAATAATAAAGAAAGGTAATAACCTCAAAACGCCATTTAAAAAGGAGTATTTCCTTCGGCGGCCGCAATACCCGGTTTTACCACAGGAGGGCACGGTTTTCCGTCCCATAGAATTATCATTGAGGACGTCGTAGGCCTTTTGCCTAGCATCGGGACTCCGATAAGCGAAACAACAAAGGGCAGAGCGTCCCCTTTCACAGAGACCTTCCCAGCAAGGCGCACTTCCTGTCCGTTTAAACTTACCGTCCCCCCGGGCCTGTGGAAAAATTACCTTTCCATCATGGCTGACTTCCGTTCCGTTCTTCTTAATCATCCCCCTAACTTCCGTTCCCAATAAGGCGGACTTCCTGTCCGGTCAAATTTGCAGTCCCCCAGGCCCTATTTGTACGTCCTTCTTAATTATCCCTCCAACTTCCGTTCCCATCATGGCGGACTTCCTGTCCGTTAAATTTGCAGTCCCCCAGGGCCTATTGGTACGTCCTTCTTAATTATCCCTCCGACTTCCGTTCCCATCATGGGGACTTCCTGTCCGTTGAAATTTGCAGTCCCCCATGGCCTTCTGGTCCGTTCTTTTTTATCATCCCCCTAACTTCCGTTTCCATCATGGCCGACTTCCTGTCCGTTGAAATTTGCAGTCCCCCAGGGCCTATTGGTACGTCCTTCTTAATTATCCCTCCCACTTCCGTTCCCATCATGGGGACTTCCTGTCCGTCAAATTTGCAGTCCCCCAGGGCCTTCTGGTCCGTCCTTTTTTATCATCCCGCTAACTTCCGTTTCCATCATGGCCGACTTCCTGTCCGTTGAAATTTGCAGTCCCCCAGGGCCTATTGGTACGTCCTTCTTAATTATCCCTCCCACTTCCGTTCCCATCAAGGGGACTTCATGTCCTGCCTTTTGGTCCGTTCTTAATCATTCCCCCCCCCAACACTTCAATTGTGCTTAATGGGGTTTCATGTCGGTTACTTGTTATTAATGGGGGTTAATGGGATTAATAATGGTCAATTGTTGTTAATGGGGTTTAATAGGACTAATAGTGGTCAATGGGGGTTAATGGTTGTTAATGGCGGTTAATGGGTTTTAATGGAGTAAATTGCGAGTCAGTGGGGGTTAATGCACTTAATGGTGGTTTATGGGGGTCAATGGTGGTTTATGGGCATTAATGGGGGTTAATGGGTGTTAATTGTCGTTAATGCAGTTAATGTGGGTCAATGGTGGTTTAAGGCGGTTAATGGTGTTTAATGAAGGTTAATGGGGGCTAATGGGTGTTAATGAAGTTAATGGGGGTCAATGGTGGTTTATGGGGGTCAATGGGGGTTAATGGGGGTTAATGGTGGCTAATGAAGGTTAATGGGGGTTAATGTGTGTTAATGAAGTTAATGGGTGTCAATGGTGGTTTATGGTGGTTAATGATGGTTAATGGGGGTCAATGGTGGTTTATGTGGGTTAATGGTGGTTAATGAAGGTTAATGGGGTTAATGGGTGTTAATAAAGTTAAAGGGGGTCAATGGTGGTTTATGGGGGTTAATTGTAGTTACTGGGTGTCAATGGTGGTTTATGTGGGTTAATGGTGGTTAATGAAGGTTAATGGGGTTAATGGGTGTTAATGAAGTTAAAGGGGGTCAATGTTGGTTTATGGGGGTTAATGTGGGTTAATGTAGTTAATGTGGGTCAATGGTGGTTTAAGGGGGTTAATGGCAGTTAATGAAGGTTAATGGTGGTTAATGGGTGTTAATGAAGTTAATGGGGGTCAATGGTGGTTTATGGGGGTTAATGGAGGTTAATGAAGGTTACTGGGGGTTAATGGGTGTTAATGCACTTAATGGGGGTCAATGGTGGGTTATGGGGGTTAATGGGTGTTAATGAAGTTAATGGGGGTCAATGGTGGTTTATGGGGGTTGATTGTGGTTACTGAAGGTTAATGCTGGTAAATGGGTGTTAGTGCAGTTAATGGTGGTCAATGGTGGTTTATGGGGGTTAATGGAGGTTAATGAAGGTTACTGGGGGTTAATGGGTGTTACTGCACTTAATGGGTGTCAATGGTTGTTTATGGGGGTTAATGGAGGTTAATGAAGGTTACTGGGGGTTAATGGGTGTTAATGCACTTAATGGGGGTCAATGGTGGTTTATGGGGGTTAATGGGGGTTAATGCAGTTAATGTGGGTCAATGGTGGTTTATGAGGGTTAATGGTGGTTAATGAAGGTTAATGGGGGTTAATTGGGTTTAATGCAGTTAATGTGGGTCAATGGTGGTTTAAGGGGGTTAATGGCGGTTAATGAAGGTTACTGGGGGTTAATGGGTGTTAATACACTTAATGGGTGTCAATGGTTGTTTATGGGGGTTAATGGTGGTTAATGAAGGTTAATGGGGGTTAATAGGCGTTAGTGCAGTTAATGGGGGTCAATGGTGGTTTATGGGGGTTAATGGGTTTTAATGAAGTTAACGGGGGTCAAGGGTGGTTTATGGGGGTGAATTGTGGTTTATGGGGGCTAATGGGTGTTAATGCAGTTAATGTGGGTCAATGGTGGTTTAAGGGGGTTAACGGTGGTTAATGAACGTTAATGGGGGTTAACGTGTGTTAATGAAGTTAACGGGGGTCAACGGTGGTTTACGGGGTTAGGGTTTTAGTCACGACTTTGTTTGCATCTGGGTGTTTATGTTTATATTTGATGTTTGTAAAGGATATCCCTTTGAGATATCTATATTAATGTACATCGAATATTAAATTTCTAATTGAAATAAATTGTGTACTTTTTATTAAGAAATAAATATAAATTGATATAAAAATAAATATAATTTATTTTGAAAATGTATATAACATATTGGTGCTTTATAGGTTTATCATTGAAAGTATGGATAAAACGGGGGAGAGAAGTTGGAACTCATGGAATTTATTGATTTGTTTGCCATCCATCTAACTTTGTAGAACTTTGTGCAAAGCAAGTCAGGGTTAGAAAGGGCAGGAGATTCCTCCCTTTCCTCTCCAGGTTGCAAGGGGGGGGGGAAGCCCGCCCACCGCCCAGAGGTAAAAGAAAGGAAAAGCAGGTCTCTGGGGGCAACAGGAGACTCGGGTCTTTGCAGAGTCCAGCTTGCAATTTTGCTAACTTCCCCAATCACAGCTGCACCGACTGAGGTAGCAGTCCTGTGGGTGAGGAGGAAGGGTAAGAGGCCAGTTCTACAAAGGCCTGCAGTGGAGAAAGAAGGTTACGTTCCCTGGATTTGCAGCCTAGAGCCTCCCCCGGATTAATTTATTTATTTTATTTTTATTTTTATTACATTTATATCCCGCCCTTCTCCGAAGACTCAGGGCGGCTTACAAGCTTAGCAGTGGGTGACCTACCCTGTTGTGGCTGTTAAGAAGGAACTCAGGAAAACAGATAAGTTGTCCTTGAGGATTTTTTTTTCCTTTTTTGCCGGTTTCAGCAAGGTTAAGGCTTTTCCTTTTAAAGAGTTGGGGATGGAAATTGAGTAAGGTCGGGAGCCGAGTCGGGAGCAAGAGGTAGCGGGGAAACACGGTGGTAGGTCGCGACGGCCACCCCTCTCAATATTGCAGTTTTGGTGGGAAATAGCAGGAGGGACCTTTCCAAGGGCCTTCCCAGGAGCAGAGCTCGGCAGTCTACCGGGAAGGGCCCTTTCTGGCGTGCTTGCCAGGCCGTGCA
Organism: Vipera berus; assembly: GCF_964194415.1. Lineage (NCBI taxonomy): Eukaryota > Metazoa > Chordata > Lepidosauria > Squamata > Viperidae > Vipera > Vipera berus. The sequence goes on from NC_138218.1 coordinate 12,618,150, forward strand.
ACCGGATGGTGATTGCGGGCCCCACTTTGCAGGCATTTAGAGAAGATAAGAAGGCATGTCCTTTGGCGAACTTTTGATTTCTGAACAATCCTCTTGTGTAATTATAAGACCGATTTCAACGGCATTAATGTTTATAGATTACAACGTTAGTGTTTTTTGTGAAGAACTTTGACGGTAGAAAAAACAAAAGCTGCCTAGATATAAAATAACTTATAAACAAATGTAAAATGAGAAATAACTATAAACATAGATTACATCTTAAACCTTAGCGTGCTACACTCTAGGAATAAACATAACTCTAAATCAAATTTTGCAAATCATCAGGCTTATTCGCTGTCCACACTTTTAAAATAAAACAATACAGAAGCATAACCGTAACGGTGCCTGCCTGCAACAGCAGTACTTTTCTTTTTAAATCAAGTGAAAATCAGAGCAACATTAGGCTACTGAAATTAGTTCAAATTAAGCATCAGGATAGGTTTCAGGTCGTAGCTCAGTCCAAGAGATGCACAATTACCCTATTCTTAAATCTTCTGAGATTCTTTTGGCAGCCACCAAAAGAAATAAATCTTTTAAACGGCATTTTAAGGTTATTCCTTATTATTTAAACTTTAATAATATTAATAGGGCATCATAGTCCTCCTTAACTTTGTTTAAGGCTTTTGAAGCAGGACTCCGTCTGTGCCTGCGTTGCAGCAAACGGACCTCCCGTTGCCCTATTAATAATAAGTTGTTAGTAATAAAAATACAGAAAAATAACGGTAAAATGTCATTAAAAAGTTTTATTAATTGTGACCGGAACACAGGACGGCACTATTTTCAGTCCTCCAAGGAGTACGGAACAGGCACAGAAGAAGGAATCCTGCTTCAAAAGCCTTTAAAAGGTTTTTTTCTTTTGGCGGCTGCTGCAATATACGGTTTGACAGTCTCCCGTCCCATAGCATTAGCAATCGTGGGCACCGTAGTACGCCTTTTAGATGGCCTCAGTGCTATCTCTAAGGGACAGAAAACCGTGTTCTCCGTCGGTCCAAGCGGGTACGGCAGCCACCAAAAGGAATAAATCTTTTAAACGGCATTTTAAGATTATTATTCTTTATTAACAGAACCTTCTTAATACTATTTAATTCTGTGCTCGTGTCTCAGCCATCTGTCACCCTATTAATATCAATAATGCATTATTATTCTGGGTACGCACTTTGTTGCCTCTGCAATGAATAAGAAAAATGGAGTGGTTGTTTATATTAAAAGTGCCATAACAGCGGATTTAATTGAAGCAGACAAGCATGGAAGATACGTACTGATAGACTTGTTGCTAGAAGGCAAAAAGACGCTTCTAGTTGGACTGTACGCCCCTAATCAACAACAACAACAGGCTGACTTTTTTAGTTTACTTCATACAAAGCTTACCCAGGTGGATTATAAATGTTTTATTTTTATGGGGGACTGGAATGGTGTTATGGATGTACAGATGGATAAGGCTGGAGCTTTTAAGCGCATTCCAAGTCAGGCTAGACTGCCTAAATCTTTTTTTGAAATGAAGGATGACTTGGAACTGCGAGATATTTGGCGCGAGAGACACTTGCAGGAAAAGGATTATACTTTTTATTCTGATAGACATCAATCTTTTTCGAGGATTGATTTTATTTTGGTGACTAATGACTTTTTTTTGAGGACTAAAAAGGTGAAGATTTGTGCAAGAACTATCTCTGATCATAGTCTAGTTTGGTTAGAGATTGATAAGGAGAAAAGAGACAGGCGCTCGTGGCGCGTAAATGAGAATTTGTTTAGAAATCAGAGAAATGTGGAAGAATGCAAGCAGCGGATGAAGGATTTTTTTGAAACTAATATGAACAAAGGTACTTCTATGGATATGGTGTGGGATGCTAGCAAGGCCTACATGAGAGGGGTCTTGATATATATGAACAACAAACATAGACGTGCTGTGGAAGCTAGGAGGAAAGAACTGGAGAACGAAATAAAGGAAAAAGAAAAGGCTTTGATTTTGAACTCAGAGGATGTGAAGACTAAGGAGGCCATTAAATTGTTAAGAGGACAATTTGATAAATTAATGGCCGACCAAGTGGCAACCAATCTGCGGTTTGCCAGGCATAACACTTTTTGTAACGCTAATAAACCAGGTAGATGGTTAGCCTATAGATTGAGGAAAAAACAAAGGGCTTCTAATATAGACAAGATTGAGCATAAAGGAAGGGTCGTGTTTCAACAGGACCTTATCAAGGACGCTTTTGTGGATTTTTATTCTAAATTATATGCTAAGGAGAAAATTAATGAAAAAGACATTGATATATATTTGGAAAACGCTAGCATCCCGGTACTTACGCAAGTACAAAAAGAAGGGATTAATCAACTGATCACAGAAGAAGAAATTTTTACAGCAATTAAGGAATTGAAGGTGGATAAAGCACCAGGTACGGATGGCTTGACTGCGGCCTATTACAAAAATTTACAATTAGAAATGATAAAACCGTTAAAGGAACTGTTGCAGACAATCCAGAGGGGGGGAAAGGTGCCACCGTCTTGGAGAACAGCTTTTATCTCTTTGATTCCGAAGGAAGACCAAGATGTTACTCAAGTTAAAAATTACAGACCGATATCGCTTTTAAACACAGATTACAAGATATTTGCTAAGGTTTTGGCTAATAGACTGATGAGGGTTCTGCAACAGGTGATTCACGGGGATCAAACGGGGTTTATTAGCGGTAGGCAAATGAAAAATAACGTGAGGCATATAGTTGACGTGTTAGAGTTTTTGGAAAGGAACAACCAGATCGCTGCGGCGCTAATTTTTTTAGATGCTGAAAAAGCTTTTGATCAATCGAATTGGAAATTTTTGTTGAAAGTTTTAGATAAAATGGATTTTGGGGAAAAATTTTTACAACCGATTAGGGCATTATATCAAAAACAAACCGCCCGAATTATAGTTAATAATAGCTTGACAGAAGCATGTAATATCGAGAAGGGCACAAGGCAAGGGTGTCCGTTATCGCCCTTGTTATTTGTGTTAACATTAGAGATATTATTGGTTAAAATTCGGAATTCGGAAAAAATTAAGGGGATTCAAATTGGAGATCAGGACTACAGATTGAGAGCATTCGCAGACGATCTGGTTGTTACAGTGACCCAGCCAGAGAACTCTGTTGTGGACCTGATGGAGATAATAACACAATACGGGAAGGTTTCTGGATTTAAGGTTAATGTACAAAAAACAAAAATTTTGGCCAAAAATATGACAACACCGCAAAAGGCCCTTTTAGAAGGATTAACTGGATTTGAGATTGTTAAAAGGGTTAAATATTTGGGGGTGATTTTGTCGCCCTCCAATACAAAGCTATATAAAAATAATTACGAAAAACTATGGGGGAAAATTCAAAAAGAATTGGAGAGTTGGGAAAAATTGCAATTGTCTTTGTTGGGACGGATCGCAGCAGTAAAAATGAACGTCCTGCCTAAATTTTTATTTTTATTTCAAATGATACCGATTCTTAAGAAAGATTCTAATCTGGAGGAATGGCAGCGAGGTATCAATAAATTTGCGTGGGCAGGGAAAAAACCACGAGTTAAACTTAAGATTATGCAGGATACTCGTGAGAGAGGTGGCCTTAAATTGCCTAATTTTAAATTATATTATGAAGCTGCTGCATTAGTAGGAATAAGCGACTGGATTAATTCGACGCAAGGGAGGTTATTAAATCTCGAGGGCCACGATTTGTTGTTTGGCTGGCATGCATATTTGTTGTACGATAAGAAGGTAGACAACGTGTTTAGGGTGCATATTTTAAGACAGGCGTTGCTGAGAGTTTGGAAGAAGTACAGACATAAGTTAAGTTGCAAGATACCATTGTGGGCAATTCCAAACACGCAATAGAAAATATACATGCTGGCTTCAAACATGATCTGACTACGTACAAGGAGATTCTCAGTTTGGAAAGAAACGTTTGGTGTTTGAAATCATATAGCCTCTTGCGAGAAGAGAAGGTTGTTCAAAATTGGTTTCAATATACTCAGTTACGGGCCAGGTGGAAAGAAGACCAGAAAAATGGATTTACAATGACCGATGAAAATTTGATAAAGCAAATTAGGAATCAGGGACCCGCACATATCAAACGGATATATCTTGCATTGATAGAGATTGACTCAGAAACAGAGCTTGTTAAGGATTGTATGATAAAATGGGCCCAAAACATCCAGGAAGTCATCACAATGGACACGTGGGAAAAGATTTGGGTGAGGAACGTAAAATTTACTCAAGCTCAAAATTTAAGAGAGAACTTTTATAAAATGTTTTACAGATGGCATTTAGATCCTAAAAAGCTCGCAAGTACGTATCCGAATTATCAGCCTAAATGTTGGAGGTGCGGTGACGAAGACGCAACATATTTTCACATACGGTGGACATGTAAGAAGGTTAAGGCTTTTTGGATAAAAGTTTGGTGGAACATGCAGAAGATTTTTAAACAGAGGATAAAGTTTTGTCCGCAACTTTTTTTGTTGGGAATAATTGCAGACGCTACAGTTGTGGACATTAAGTTGATGCTGAACTTAATTACGGCGGCAAGACTTTTGATAGGCCAATATTGGAAGAAAGAGGAACTGCCGACCATAGAGGAGTGGACTTTAAAGGTTTCCGACCTGGCAGAGATGGCGAAGATTTCGGCCTATTTGAAAGATCATTCGCAAGAACGCTATATTATGGAATGGAGAAAATGGATTGATTTTATCCAGAACAAGTATAGGGTTAAGAAGTTTTATGTAGCATTCGAATAAGTCTTCTTTCGGTTTTTTTTCTTTCTTTTCTTATCTTAGTTTCTTTTTATACATATTCAATATTATAAAGGTTTGTTTTATCCTATATAAGCTAGAGAGTGATGGATTTTAGAGTTTATAATTGTTAGTATATGATTGTTTATGATTGCTTTTTATATATATACCTTGTATTTAGCTCTGGGAAGTCGGGGGGGGGGAGGGGGGGGAGGGGGGGAGGTAGGGAGGGGGGAGGGGGGATTCTTAAAGGAAAACTGTATTTTAAAACTTTTCAGTAAAAAAAATAATGCATTATTATTAATATTAACATTAATAAGGCGTTAATAATAAAGATGGAGAATAATAACCTTAAAATCCTATTTAAAAGGTGTATTTCTTTTTGGCGGTCGCAATACCCGGTTTGACCACAGGAGGGCACGCTTTTCCGTCCCATCGCATTAGTTACCGATGCCCCCGTAGGCCTTTTACCTAGGATCGGGACAGCGAGAAGCGAAGCACCAAATCGCAGAGCGTCAGCCAAAGCGTCGCCGCTCTACCCTTCTCCGAAAAGGACGAGCCGCTCCCGTCGGCCTTCTGCGCACGTGCGCCGTCTCGTTCCTCCCGTGTAATCTCTGAGAGACCTAGGGCCGGCGTACTTCCTGTCCGTCGATATCGGCAGTCCCCCATGAGTTTTGAAATAGGACCTTTCTATCACGGCTGCCTTCCGGTCCTTCCGTTTTTGCTCATTCCCCTAACTTCCTTTCAGAGAGAGACTTCGGTACGGTGGGCTTCCTGTCCGATGAAATCCATCGTCCCCCATGGCCTTTGAAAAACCACCTTTCCATCCCATAGCATTAGCACGGAGGCCATCGTAGGCCTTTTCGAAGGCCTCCATTCAGCTGTCGCGAACGGAGGCCAAACAGTGCCCTCCTGTGGTATACGCCGGCGTAGCAGCCACCAAAATAAATCAACCTTTCAAGTGGCGTTTTAAGATTATTATTCTCTATTAATCAAACCTAATCAATATTAGGTCCTCTTATTCTGCGCCTGTGTCTCAGCAAAAGGGTCACCCGTCCCCCTATTCATGTTAATAAGGCGGTAATAATAAAGAAAGGTAATAACCTCAAAACGCTATTTAAAAAGGGTTATTTCCTTCGGCGGCCGCAATACCCTGTTTTACCACAGGAGGGCACGATTTTCCGTCCCATAGAATTATCATTGAGGACGTCGTAGGCCTTTTGCCTAGCATCGGGACTCCGATAAACGAAACAACAAAGGGCAGAGCGTCCCCTTTCACAGAGACCTTCCCAGCAAGGCGCACTTCCTGTCCGTGTAAACTTACCGTCCCCCCGGGCCTGTGGAAAAATTACCTTTCCATCATGGCTGACTTCCGTTCCGTTCTTCTTAATCATCCCCCTAACTTCCGTTCCCAGTAAGGCGGACTTCCTGTCCTGTCAAATTTGCAGTCCCCCAGGGCCTATTGGTACGTCCTTCTTAATTATCCCTCCCACTTCCGTTCCCATCATGGGGACTTCCTGTCCGTTGAAATTTGCAGTCCCCCATGGCCTTCTGGTCCGTTCTTTTTTATCATCCCCCTAACTTCCGTTTCCATCATGGCGGACTTCCTGTCCGTAAAATTTGCAGTCCCCCAGGGCCTATTGGTACGTCCTTCTTAATTATCCCTCCCACTTCCGTTCCCATCATGGGGACTTCCTGTCCGTTGACATTTGCAGTCCCCCATGGCCTTCTGGTCCGTTCTTTTTTATCATCCCCCTAACTTCCGTTTCCATCATGGCCGACTTCCTGTCCGTTGAAATGTGCATTCCCCTAGGGCCTATTGGTACGTCCTTCTAAATTATCCCTCCAACTTCCGTTCCCATCATGGGACTTCCTGTTCGTCAAATTTGCAGTTCCCCAGGGCCTTTTTGTCCGTTCTTTTTTATCATCCCCGCTTACTTCCGTTCTTAGCATGGCGGACTTCCTGTCCGTTGAAATTTGCAGTCCCCCAGGGCCTTTTGGTCCGTTCTTAATCATTCCCCCCCCCCCACACTTCAATTGTGCTTAATGGGGTTTCATGTCGGTTAATTGTTATTAATGGGGGTTAATGGGATTAATAATGGTCAATTGTTGTTAATGGGGTTTAATAGGACTAATAGTGGTCAATGGGGGTTAATGGTTGTTAATGACGGTTAATGGGTTTTAATGGAGTAAATTGCGAGTCAATGGGGTCAATGCACTTAATGGTGGTTTATGGGGGTCAATGGTGGTTTATCGGCATTAATGGGGGTTAATGGGTGTTAATTGTCGTTAATGCAGTTAATGTGGGTCAATGGTGGTTTAAGGCGGTTAATGGTGGTTAATGAAGGTTAATGGGGGCTAATGGGTGTTAATGAAGTTAATGGGGGTCAATGGTGGTTTATGGGGGTTAATAGTGGCTAATGAAGGTTAATGGGGGTTAATGGGTGTTAATGAAGTTAATGGGGGTAAATGGTGGTTTATGGGGGTCAATGGGGGTTAATGGGGGTTAATGGTGGTTAATGAAGGTTAATGGGGGTTAATGGGGGTTAATGAAGTTAATGGGTGTCAATGGTGGTTTATGGTGGCTAATGAAGGTTAATGGGGCTCAATGGTGGTTTATGTGGGTAAATGGTGGTTAATTAAGGTTAATGGGGTTAATGGGTGTTAATGAAGTTAAAGGGGGTCAATGGTGGTTTATGGGGGTTAATTGTGGTTACTGAAGGTTAATGGTGGTTAATGGGTGTTAGTGCAGTTAATGTGGGTCAATGGTGGTTTAAGGGGGTTAATTGTGGTTAATGAAGGTTAATGGTGGTTAATGGGTGTTAATGAAGTTAAAGGGGGTCAATGGTGGTTTATGGGGGTTAATTGTGGTTACTGAAGGTTAATGGTGGTTAATGGGTGTTAGTGCAGTTAATGTGGGTCAATGGTGGTTTAAGGGGGTTAATGGTGGTTAATGAAGGTTAATGGTGGTTAATGGGTGTTAATGGGCGTTAATGAAGGTTACTGGGTGTCAATGGTGGTTTATGTGGGTTAATGGTGGTTAATGAAGGTTAATGGGGGTTAATGGGTGTTAATGAAGTTAAAGGGGGTCAATGGTGGTTTATGGGGGTTAATTGTGGTTACTGAAGTTTAATGATGGTTAATGGGTGTTAATGAATTTAATGGGGGTCAATGGTGGTTTATGGCGGTTAATGGGCGTTAAAAAGGTTAATGGGGGTCAATGGTGGTTTATGCGGGTTAATGGTGGCTAATGAAGGTTAATGGGGTTAATGGGTGTTAATGAAGTTAAAGGGGGTCAATGTTGGTTTATTGTGGTTAATGGTGGTTAATGAAGGTTAATGGGGCTTAATGGGTGTTAATGCACTTAATGGGGGTCAATGGTGGCTTATGGGGGTTAATGGGTGTTAATGAAGTTAATGGGGGTCAATGGTGGTTTATGGGGGTTGATGGTGGTTACTGAAGGTTAATGCTGGTTAATGGGTGTTAGTGCAGTTAATGGGGGTCAATGGTGGTTTATTGTGGTTAATGGTGGTTAATGAAGGTAAATGGGGGTTAATGGGTGTTAATGCACTTAATGGGGGTCAATGGTGGCTTATGGGGGTTAATGGGTGTTAATGAAGTTAATGTGGGTCAATGGTGGTTTATGGGGGTTGATGGTGGTTAATGAAGGTTAATGGGGTTAATAGGTGTTAGTGCAGTTAATGGGGGTCAATGGTGGTTTATGGGGGTTAATGGAGGTTAATGAAGGTTACCGGGGGTTAATGGGGGTTAATGCACTTAATGGGTGTCAATGGTTGTTTATGGGGGTTAACGGAGGTTAATGAAGGTTAATGGGGGTTAATGGGTGTTAATACACTTAATGGGTGTCAATGGTTGTTTATGGGGGTTAACGGTGATTAATTAAGGTTAATGGGGGTTAATAGGCGTTAGTGCAGTTAATGGGGGTCAATGGTGGTTTATGGGGGTTAATGGGTTTTAATGAAGTTATCGGGGGTCAAGGGTGGTTTATGGGGGTTAATTGTGGTTTATGGGGGTTAATTGCGGTTAATGCAGTTAATGTGGGTCAATGGCGGTTTAAGGGGGTTAACGGTGGTTAATGAACGTTAACGGGGGTTAACGCGTGTTAATGAAGTTAACGGGGGTCAACGGTGGTTTACGGGGTTAGGGTTTTAGTCACGACTTTGTTTGCATCTGGGTGTTTATGTTTTTATTTGATGTTTGTAAAGGATATCCCTTTGAGATATCTATATTAATGTACATCGAATATTAAATTTCTAATTGAAATAAATTGTGTACTTTTTATTAAGAAACGATAAATATAAATTGATATAAAAATACATATAATTTATTTTGAAAATGTATATAACATATCGGTGCCTTAAAGGTTTATCATGGAATTTTTGATTTGTTTGCCATCCATCTAACCTTGTAGAACTTTGCGCAAAGCAAGTCAGTGTTAGGAAGGGCAGGAGATTCCTCCCTTTCCTCTCCAGGTCGCAGCGCGGGGGGAAGCCCGCCCACCGCCCAGAGGTAAAAGAAAGGAAAAGCAGGTCTCTAGGGGCAACAGGAGACTCGGGTCTTTGCAGAGTCCAGCTTGCAATTTTGCTAACTTCCCCAATCACAGCCGCACCGACCGAGGTAGCAGTCCCGAGGGTGAGGAGGAAGGGTAAGAGTCCCGTCCTACAAAGGCCCGCAGGCCGAAAGGCAGCGGAGAAAGAAGGTTACGTTCCCCGGATTTGCAGCCTAGAGCCTCCCCCGGACGGGTGACCTGCCCTGCCGTGGCCGTTAAGAAGGAACTCAGGAAAATAGATAAGTTGTCCTCGAGGATTTTTTTTTTCTTTTTTGCCGTTTCAGCAAGGTTAAGGCTTTTCCTTTTAAAGAGTCGGGGATGGAAATCGAGTAAGGTCGGGAGCCGAGTCGGGAGCAAGAGGCAGCGGGAAACACGGCGGTAGGTCGCGACGGCCACCCCTCTCAATATTGCAGTTTTGGCGGGAAATAGCAGGAGGGACCTTTCCAAGGGCCTTCCCAGGAGCAGAGCTCGGCAGTCTACCGGGAAGGGCCCTTTCTGGCGTGCCCGCCATGCCGTGCAGCAGAATCTTCGGACGGTGCTCGCGAGCCCCAGTTAGCAGGCATTTAGAGACAAGATAAGAAGGCACGTCCTCTCGTGTAATTATAAGTCCGATTTCAACGGCATTAATGTTTATAGATTACAACGTTAGTGTTTTTGGGGAAGAACTTTGACGGTAGAAGAAACAAAAGCCGCCTAGATAAAAAATAACTTAGAAACAAACGTAAAGTTAGAAATAACTATAAACACAGATTATATCTTAAACCTTAGCGTGCTACACTGTAGGAATAAAGATAACTCTAAATCAAATTTTGCAAATCATCAGGCTTAATCGCCGTCCACACTTTTAAAATAAAACAATACAGAAGCATAACCGTAACGGTGCCTGCCTGCAACAGCAGTACTTTTGTTTTTAAATCCAGTGAAAATCAGAGCAACATTAGGCCACTGAAATTAGTTCAAATTAAGCAGGAGTATAGGTTTCAGGTCGTAGCTCAGTCCGTGCCTTTCCGTCTCCTAGCAGGCGGGTTCTTTTGCTCCGCTTCGATCCGCTCCGCTTTCCTCAACCCATTTTTGCCGCTTTCGTGTCCCGCCTTCTCTGTAAACGTACGTAAAAGCCGACGAGAAGTAAAGTTTTAGTATTTACCGAGAATTTTTTTTTAAATACGTATAGTCACGTGCCGTAGCCGTTGACGGAGAAATAAGTCCGTGGAGCCAGCGGGAGAGGACGGGGTTCGGTCTTTGCGTAAACCGAGTCGGCGGAAGGATCCGAAGAGACTCTAAAAGGACCAGCCACCCGCAAGGAATATAAACGCTCGCATTCCCCACTATCTAATCCGAGCCGAAGCAGGTTTTCAGGCGAGAGGCGAAACATCTGGAAAAAGTAACAAGATTCCGGTCGAGTCCGGAAAAAGGATCTTTGGGATAACGACGACTCGGACGACACAAAGATAGAAAAAAACCATTTGAAAATATGAAAGACGGAACATTTCGCTAGGGAACAATTTAATCGTTTTTAAGGAGAAAAGAACATTTGCGGAAAGTAAGCCTACATAGCACAGATATATATCTCAAGAAGGTAAAACGCGACGTCTCCTTCGAAATCCCGTTTTGTATAATATATAGGAGTCCAAATAACATTAAAGAATTAG